>NC_092875.1:279341428-279644455 GCF_028372415.1 Notamacropus eugenii | reverse complement strand
GAATGGCTAAACAAGCTGTGGTACATGATTGTAATGGAATATTATTGTGCTGTATGAAATGATAAGCAGGATGATTTCAGGAAAATCTGGAAAGACATGAATTGATGCATAGTGAAGTGAACAGAACCAGCAGAATGTTGTGTATAGTAACAGCAATGTTGTTCAATGAAGAATTGTGAGTAATTTAGCTATTCTCAGGGATGCAATGATCCAAGACAGTACCAAAGGACTAATGATGAATCATATACTACCCTCCTCCAGAGAAAGAACTGATATTTATTGAAAACAAAATGGAAGCATGATATTTTCACTTTCCTTTTTTCCTTTTATTCAAGTCTTCTTGTACAAATGACTGATATTGAAATGTTTTATTAAATTGCACATGTATAACCTATATCTGATTTCTTACCATTTCAGGGAGAGGGGGAGGGAAAAAAAGGAGGGAGGAATACAATTTGGAACTCAAATCTTTAAATAAGAATGTTAAAAAGTTGGAAAAAATACAAAATATTTATAGTCACAGTTTTTATAGTGGCAAAGAATTGGAAATTGAAGGGATGTCCATTATTTGAGGAGTGGTTGAACAAATTCCTAGTATATGATTGTAATAGAATTTTACTGTACTATAAGAAATGATTAGCAGGCTAATTTCAGAAAAAAACTGGAAAGACATGAATTGATACAAACTGAAGTGAGGGGGGTGGAGCCAAGATGGCGGAGTAGAAAGACGCACATACACATAGCTCTGAACCCACAACCCATAGAACAACTACAAAGAAGTAACTCACGGCGAATTCTGCACCCAGAGGCCACAGAACATTGGAGCGAGGGAGATTTCTGTTCCAGAGAGACCTGCAAACCTCTCGCAAAAGGTCCTTCGCTCTGCGGACTGGGCGCTGGGACTGGGAGCTGAGTACAGCCCTGCCACAGCCGCGGCACCGAGAGGAACAGATCCAAGCAGGCTTCAGGGACGGGATCTCCAGCGGCCGCACAAGTCCCTCCACCCACAGGTGACGGGGGTCGGTGAGAGAGTCTCTTTGGTGGGTTGAGGGGGGAGTGGGGTGCCCCCATGGCTCGGGCCCCCTCGGGAGACAGAAGCTGAGGGGTGGCAGCAGACCTGGGCTCCCCAAGCAGGCAGGAGCCTGGATCCATTGTTGAAGGTCTGTGCATAAACTCCCTGAGGGAACTGAGCATGAGAGGCTGCCCTGCCCTGACCTGAGCATCTGAACTTAATCTCACACTGAATAGCAGCCCTGCCCCCGCCCAAAGCCCTGAGGCTGGAAGCAGCATTTGAATCTCAGACCCCCAAACACTGGCTGGGAGGATCAGGAGGCGAGGTGGGTGTGAGGAAAATATTCAGAGGTCAAGTCACTGGCTGGGAAAATGCCCAGAAAAGGGAAAAGAAATAAGACTATAGAAGGTTACTTTCTTGGTGAACAGGCATTTCCTCCCTTCCTTTCTGATGAGGAAGAACAATGCTTACCATCAGGCAAAGACACAGAAATCAAGGCTTCTGTGTCCCAGCCCACCCAATGGGCTCAGGCCATGGAAGAGCTCAAAAAGAATTTTGAAAATCAAGTTAGAGAGGTGGAGGAAAAGCTGGGAAGAGAAATGAGAGACATGAAGTCAAATAATGAACAGCAAATCAGCTCCCTGCTAAAGAAGACCCCAAAAAATGTTGAAGAAAATAACACCTTGAAAAATAGGCTAACTCAATTGGCAAAAGAGGTTCAAAAAGCCAATGAGGAGAAGAATGCTTTCAAAAGCAGAATTAGCCAAATGGAAAAGGAGATTTAAAAGCTCACTGAAGAAAATAGTTCTTTCAAAATTAGAATGGCACAGATGGAGGCTAAGGACTTTATGAGAAAGCAAGAAATCACAGAACAAAGCCAGAAGAATGGAAAAATGGAAGATAAAGTGAAATATCTCATTGGAAAAACAACTGACCTGGAAAATAGATCCAGGAGAGACAATTTAAAAATTATGGGACTACCTGAAAGCCATGATCAAAAGAAGAGCCTAGACATCATCTTTCATGAAATTATCAAGGAAAACTGCCCTGAGATTCTAGAACCAGAGGGCAAAATAAATATTCAAGGAATCCACAGAACACCGTCTGAAAGAGATCCAAAAAGAAAAACTCCTAGGAACATTGTGGCCAAATTCCAGAGTTCCCAGGTCAAGGAGAAAATATTGCAAGCAGCTAGAAAGAAACAATTCAAGTATTGTGGAAATACAATCAGGATAACACAAGATCTAGCAGCTTCTACATTAAGGGATCGAAGGGCATGGAATAGGATATTCCAGAAGTCAAAGGAACTAGGACTAAAACCAAGAATCACCTACCCAGCAAAACTGAGTATAATACTTCAGGGGAAAAATTGGTCTTTCAATGAAATAGAGGATTTTCAAGCATTCTTGATGAAAAGACCAGAGCTGAAAAGAAAATTTGACTTCCAAACACAAGAATGAAGAGAACCATGAAAAGGTGAACAGCAAAGAGAAGTCATAAGGGACTTACTAAAGTTGAACTGTTTACATTCCTACATGGAAAGACAATATTTGTAACTCTTGAAACATTTCAGTGTCTGGGTACTGGGTGGGATTACACACACACACATGCACACACGCACACACACATAGAGACAGAGTGCACAGAGTGAATTGAAGAGGAGGGGATCATATCTTAAAAAAAAATGAAATGAAGCAGTGAGAGAGAAAGATATTGGGAGGAGAAAGGGAGAAATGGAATGGGGCAAATTATCTCTCATAAAAGAGGCAAGCAAAAGACTCATTAGTGGAGGGATAAAGAGGGGAGGTGAGAGAAAAACATGAAGTCTACTCTCATCACATTCCACTGAAGGAAAGAATAAAATGCACACTCATTTTGGTATGAAAACCTATCTTACAATACAGGAAAGTGGGGGATAAGGGGATAAGCAGGGTGGGGGGGATGATAGAAGGGAGGTCATGGGGAGGAGAGTGCAATTTGAGGTCGACACTCATGGGGAGGGACAGGATCAAAAGAGAATAGAAGTAATGGGGGACAGGATAGGATGGAGGGAAATATAGTTAGTCCTATACAACACAACTATTATGGAAGTCATTTGCAAAACTACACAGATTTGGCCTATATTGAATTGCTTGCCTTCCAAAGGGAAGGGGTGGAGAGGGAGGGAGGTAAAGAAGTTGGAACTCAAAGTGTTAGGATCAACTGTCGAGTAATGTTCTTGCCACTAGGAAATAAGAAATACAGGTAAAGGGGTATAGAAAGCTATCTGGCCCTACAGGACAAAAGAGAAGATGGAGACAAGGGCAGAGAGGGATGATAGAAGAGAGAGCAGATTGGTCATAGGGGCAATTAGAGTGCTTGGTGTTTGGGGGGGGAGGGGATAAAAGGGGAGAAAATTTGTAACCCAAAATTTTGTGAAAATGAATGTTAAAAGTTAAATAAAAAAAAAACTGAAGTGAGTAGAACTGGGAAAACATTGTACATAGTAATAGCAATGCTATATGATGATCAACTATGAAAGATAACTATTCTTAGCAATACAACGATTCAAGACAATTCCAAAGAACTTACGGTGAAAAATGCTCTCCTCTGCCAGATTGACTCTGAATGTAGACTGAAGGATTCTATTTTTCACTTTCAATTTTTTTTTCCTGATTGTTTTCCCCTCTGGGTCTGTATCTTTCTTCACATGATGAATATCGTAATATGTTTTCATGACTGAACATGTGTAACATATCAAATTGCTTACTATCTCAGGAAACTGGGATGTAAGGTAGGGAGAGAAAATTTCCAACCAAAAAATTAAAAAAAGAATGTTAAAAATTGTCTTTACATGTAATTGGGGAAAAAATTATTTAAAAAAAGAAAAAAATAGGGGGTGACATAGTTAGACCTATACTCTAGGAATATCAGTTTGCTAAGGGAAAGTGCACTGAAGCAGAGTGGTACTCAGGTGAGGCTGCATGGCATTGTGTATGATGTATATGTAGTAAGCAAGACACTTCAGACTGGTGTGTGTGAGAGCCACGGTCTAACTCCAGAGGATCTGCCCAGTATACTAGAGGCATCTCTTTGGTTCTTTTACTCTTTTATATGTAATAGTCTAACACTCAAATTATTCAGCAGTTGTCCCTGGCTTATGCTATATGACCAGTTTTCCTCAGTTACATATTTGTGACGGTATTATTTACAATGCTCCTTGTATTTGTGTCCTCATCGACAATAGGCTGCTATTTACTTATGTCTAAATCATATCATTGTCCACTGGCTTTTTAAAAAAAAAATCAACCTGCAGTTATGATTCTTCTAAAATCATAATGGTACACAATTTAGTTTTTTAACTTCACCAGGAGAATATTGTTGTTAAAAAAGACGGGGTTTTGCAGTGAGCAATGTGGAATTATTGGAAAGTCTGTCTACTTTCCCAAGTGATATAGGTTGATATTCTCTTCTTGGACACAGGATTATAGAATCTACGAGTTTGCAGAGACCTCAAAAGCCATCTAATTGAATTCATACCTGCTTTTTAAAAATCCTCCATATAAAGTCACCGACAAGTGGGTATCTAGACTTTCCTTGAAGATCTCCAGTAAGAGCAACCTACTAAATTCCGAAGTCCATCTATGGACTTCCTGAAGTGTCAATCAATTGCATCTAGCCCTGACTACTCAAAATATCAGAACAAACCAATTTCCCCTTACATGTAGTCTTTCAAATATGTGTTCCTCTTAGAGTGTTTCTACTCCAAGTTGAATATTCCCAAGATGTTTTATGACCCTCTTATGGCTTAATGATATAATAATACTTTTGAGGCATCATCTCCAGTCTTCTCATCCTGAACACCCTCTTTTGACGGAATTGAGGTATTCTCTCATCACCATAATGATCTTTCTTATCTACTTTCGGTTGATCATTTGCATGCTGCCTTTTATAGTTTAAAAATATCATTCTCTTTGTCAGAGAAAAGAGAAGCAAAGTAAGAACAGTGTGATATGGTATTTGAAGGTAGAGTTAGAGAACTCAAATCCTAGCTTCAAGACTTACTACCTTGAGTAAGCCATTTAAACTCTCAGAATTTCCACTTCCTCATCTGCAAAATGAGAGGGTGAGACCAGACGCACCAGCTCTTCTCTAGCTCTAAATCTATGATGGCAAGAATTGAGCAGGTCATCCTTTTCATCTCTTTTCTTCTTTTTAATAGGCTGCTGACTTGGAAAGCAATGTGAGGTAGTAAAAACCGTTAGGAGGATTGAGTTGAGATACTGTTTCTCAAGCTTACTTTGTGACAGACTCAAAACTTTGAATCGTTAAAACTGCATTGGTGCACGTGATAGATTTTGTGGCCTGATCTCAAATTATAAGGGCCTTTGCCCATGAAGAGATGAGAAATGAGACAGGAAAAAACTGAGGTAAGAGGAGGAGGGAGCAGGGAAGCATGGTGATAGAGAGAGGATCTGAGATGTGTGGCCATTCTAAATGACAAACTCACAAAGATCTACCCTTAATTTCCTCTACAACCTTCCACTCTCCTTATCTCTTCAATTGACTTCTGTACTCTGACTCCCAACCTATTTCCTTCATTTCTAAATGTCAACATTTGCTGCACCTAGTAAAAACTCCACTCCCCTTTGTGACTGCCTCTGGAATGTATTCCAATTAGAGCCAAAAAGAGTCCAAGAGGTATTTATTAAGTGTGCCCTACATGCAAGGAAGGCACTCTGCCAGTCATTGAGAAAGTTGTTATGTAATTCTTCTATGCAACATGACTAAGGTGAAAATGTATTTAACAGGAATGTATGTGTAGAACCTATATAAATTTGAATGCCGACTTGGGGAGGGAAGGGGAAAGAGGGGGGAGGGAGGAGGAGGGAGGGGAAAAACATCTAAGTTATATGGAATTGACTGTAGAACACTGAAAACAAATAAAATAATAATAATAACGAAGAAAGTCATTATGGAGAAAAAATGGAGCTAGTCCCTTTTCTACAAGAGCTCTCATTCTGCTGGATGAAAACAACACATATGAAGTGAAGGTACACACTTTAATGCCCTACATACATTAAATATATGTATGTGTGTATATCTGTATCTATATATCTCTATATTTCTTTACCTCATGAAGTTAATCAATACTAAAGCACAAACTGTCACATTTTCTTCTCCAGAATATGTCTAGTGATTGAATGTACCTTTGTCTTTGGAGGACCAGCGTAGATAAGTTCAGAGAGGCTCATCCCTAAGTTGGCTGCAAGTTGATGAAGTTTTGCCTGTAATAACTCAGAAAGGCCATTTACTTAGAAGAATTGTAATCTGCACTAGTGGAGGGAGTATCCACACGGATATTTGAACTATTGAAATAGAACTTTATTTTTTTATTCCCAAATGCATGTGCTTCCAATTATAAATCCAAACTAATTAAAACAGAATCTACATGAAACTTGTAGTTTTCTTATACTCTATTAGCAAAATTTGACTTGCTGAATACCTATCAATGATGATAAAAATGAGTTTCAAAGATAATAATAAAATGATAGGGCAGAAAAGTCAAAAGCAATAAGCTTTATCAGTTCTGTACATGAGGAGACTGGGGAATCATAATGTGTGACTGGATGACAACAAAGCAAAACCAGATGGATGGGAATATATCTTTTAAAAAAGTAAATTTAAAAAATATCAGAAAATGAGTTTCTGAAACTCTTTGTATCAGTATTTTTGCTTTTACATAACTTAAATCCTTTACATTGAAATTTAAGTCAATTTTCTCTCCTACTATAGTAGACAGTGGGAATGGAAAGCAGCTGGTCACCATCTGTGGTTCATGTACTTGAAGTCTGTAATTAGGTCATTTCTCAACCGTCTCTTCTCCAGGCTAAATATCTGATTTCCTTTATCCTTTCCCAATAGATTGTATTTCCAATGATTTAATTATCTTTGTGGTTTTACTCTAAATAGTCACTAAGTTCCTTACAAGCATCAAGTCATGGAGCCCAGAAACAGATGCATGCTCTGATCAGTATTATGTACAGCAGGATTTTTCTTCAGGTTAGACCCCCTATAAAGATGGGAAGAGGAATCAAACTAGAACAAGTATACACAGAGGAAGTCTGTGTTCAAGGTGACAAAATTTTAAAGGGGCTGAGGGATTCATTCACCAGACATCTGGAAAAGGGAAAGATAGCAAAGGCTTGAGAAAAAAGATCTCTGATCTTATTATTTTAAAAAAGTCATAGAGAAAAAATTAATAGCTACTGAACTATCTTCCTTCTTTCCTGTCTTTACAAAATTTTTATGAATAATGTAAATGTGCATTAAGGGCATCCTTGATGAAAGTTCAGGGAAGAAACTGGTGTATTTTCAAACTATTATTCTACAATAGATCAAATTTTTATAGTCACACAATTAACAAAAGTAGAAAGATATAAGATCTCATTGCACTTAATGTATGTTTAATATTTTTTTGAGGTATTTCATATGGTAAAGTAAAATTTTGCTTTAAAGACTTCAGCCAAGTATGTTTCATGAATATGTAAAAATAAAGATTTTAAAAAAGATATAAGAAGAAAGAAATTTGTTTGATTATTAATGTTAATTTAGGCTTAAAAGGGAGATGGTTGCTGGCCACATGTGGTCAGGACTATCATGGAGGATGTCTAGGATAGAGTCCAAGTCAAAATAGTATTCAATATAAATGGTAGATGGTAAAGTTTCTGAGATGATACTATTTGTGGTTGATACTATGCTGATTCTATCAAGATCTGAAACATAGTTGAGACTCCTAAATGAGATCTATAATTCAAAAGAATTGGGTATACTAAGCTACACAGAAAAAGCTAAATGGATAAATAATGCCTATTATCCACACAATGATAATCAGTTGGATGGTCAACCTATAAATCCATTTAATCTCTCTCTCTATCTTTTATAGTGATGCGAATAGACAATGAACTGGGCTCAGAGTTGAACGGGAGGAGGAAAGCAGGCTGTTTTGTGTAATTCTTTTAATGACTTCCAAACTTCTTCTTAAAATTAAGGCCTATTATCAAAACTAGAAAGTCTTCTGGTAATGATGTATGACTGCAATTCATGGAATTCCAAAGTTTCTAAAGAATTAAAGTTGTAGATCACCCAAAGGACAATGAGAAAATATATAGTGGGCAGGAGTAGGCTGTAATATTATCAGTGAAGAGTTGTACAGGAGAAATTGTGTAAAGGAGAGATGGATGGCTAGAAGAGGAGGGCAGTCAGGCATATAATATGAGGATGCATATATGCTTGATTTTGATCCACTCAAGGTCCAGATAACTAGAGAAGGATACCCAGAATCTTGGTTAGCATGCTTATGAAGGATTGACTGGGTTGGGATCTGCATGATTAGAGGGAATATTCACAAATAAGAGATCCCAGGTCCAGAGAAGTAATGGGGTATACAACCTATTTTGCATCAAAAGGCAATATAAATGCAGCACAGTCCATGACAAAGCCACAGATATGGAAGTAAGCCAAAGGTTTTATGGATAATCAATAAAGGCAGTATAAATGTTACGGTGTTTTTGGTAGGTTGTTCAATAATTACCAAATTCAAGTGTATACTTTATTGCTTTGGTACTATTTAGTATAACCTTTTTATTTCACAAATAATATATTTTCTCATTTATTTATATTTATGAATGATAAAGGTTGTGAGCATAAAACATACAAATCTCATCTGTTGGTAATAAATATGTGAGTCTTTCTGTGAAGAAATATGAGATCAGTCTTGAATCAGAGAGAAAGATGTTAAGATACTCTGCCAATAATGAATATAGCACTGTGAAGCATTTAAACCAATAATTGTGGATCTGATTTGGAAATGCTGCTTTCTTATTTTGCAGGGAAGCTAGAATTCCAGTTAGCTACTTTGATATAATTCCTCCTCCTTCCCCTCCACCATTTTGTTCTCCTTGTTCCTCTTTTTCCTTCTTCCTCATCTTTTTGTCACTCTGTAGCCTTCTATAGAATCCTAATCCAAAACACTACAAAATATCTAGGGATCAAACTACCAAACCACACAAATGACTCGTATAGATTAAATTATAGAGTGTTTCTTAATAAAGAAATACCAAAGAGCTTAACTAAATAGTATCCAATTAGTTTCCAATTAACTTATTGGAACAATAGTGTTCATGACTGGTCTATGCCAATATAAAATAATGGAAATATTACCAAAGTTAATATACAGTTTTAATACTATTCCAATCAAATTATCAAAAGAAAACTTTACAGAACTTGTTAAAATAATAACAAAATTTATTTAGAAAATTAGAAGTTCTAGAATATCAAGGGAACTAATTAAAAGAAGTAAGAACCAAAAGGAAATAGCACTTCTAGAACTCAAACCATTTTACAAAGCAGCAGTCATCAAAATCATTTGGCATTAGTTTAAAAATAAAGTAGATCAATGGGATAAACTAGATGAGAGAGAAGAAGAAACAATGGAATCCAATATCCCAGTGATGAACTGGAAAATACAATTTACTTAGGGAAAAACTTCCTTTTTTATAAAAACTGCTGGAAAAATTGGAAAGTAGTCTGGCAGAAATTAGTCTTAGACCAGCATCTTATATCATATTCCATGGTACTTTCTAAATGATATCTGACATTAATATTAAAGATCATTTTATACACATATACACATACGCACACACCCACACATGCACACACACATATATGTCTCACAGCTATGGGTGGGAAATACATTCTTAACCAAACAAACTATAGAAGTAGTTATAGAAAATAATAGACAAACTTGATTACACAAAACTGAAAATCTTTTGCACAAACAACATTAATTCACTTAGGATAAGAAAGGAAGTAGTTGAATCAAGGGGAAAAAAACGTTGCATCAAATTTCTCTGATAAGGATTTGGTATCCAAGATATAGAAATAATTTCATATATATGGATGAATATATGTATGTATATGATATAATTTTTAAAAAAAATTCCCTAGCAGATAAATGGTCATGACCACTTATGACTTACCTTGAAAATCTGAGCTTAGTCATAAATGATAAAAAGATGGATGCCTCAAAATAAAAAGAAATTCCTTGGAAAGGAAAATTGACCTGAAGAAATTATTTGCTTCTTGAACAGCCCAGACTACAGAAATGCATGAGGACTCAATGAATGCACCAGCCAAAGACTGTAGTGGCAGAAGAATGACAGCAGAGAAAACAGTAAGAGACTTTTTTTCTAAATGTTGTCAACATACTATTAGAGGATGCTTTGTTTTCCAGAGCTAAGGCCCAGCAAGTCTAGAACTGGCATAACAACAATCCTTTGCACTCACCTTCTGGAACTGATGGACCCTGAGTTTGGGCAAGCACCAATAGGCACAGACATGAAGCCCTGCTATGGACAGACGTTTTGTCACTAGACAACCTTGCCTCATTCTTGCTGCTGTGCCTCACTACTGTTGCTATGCTACATCGTTTGATTCTTTGTCTAGCCATAAATAGATAAATCAAGGTTCAGCTGAACTAGAGTGGGTCTCCCACCTGGGGGTGGGGCGGGGCCCTGGCAAATGTATACTTGCTTACAAGGCATTTCCCTCACTTTCAAATCAAACTTGTGCTTGATTCTTGACTCTTCTGCCTCAGATTGCTCTGTTCAGCTCTGTTACCCATAACTTACAGGCCAGTTTGTTCCAGTTGTGACAATGTACACAAGGAGATAGGGGTAAAGGGGTATAGGTATAGGGATATAGGTATAGGGTAAAGGCAGAAGTCAGGTGGAGGTAATGCTTGGGGCCGTATGGATAGAATTTCATGCTACTCTGCCTTCGGGACATTAGAAAATGGGAGAACTCATGAAGAAAAGGGAGAGTAGCAGCAGGATAGAGGAAAGTATGTGATGTGCCCTGGTCAAATTAAGGGTTAGTAATGAGATGAAGATGACCTCTGTGGTGTCAGGAAGAGAAGAGCCTGCAGGGGAAAGGATGAAGGTGGAAAACTGGAAAAGTAAGGAGTCCTTACTTTGGTGATGGGAAGGTGTTCCACTGTTGAATGTTCTTATGGGTGAAGAGAGATGTTCTGTGAAAGGAGGTGGGGACTTTGTGCTGGGTGTGATCTAGAGGATGTGGTGCTGTAAAACACCTTGGGACAGAAGGGAGTTGGAATTTCTAGAGACATCTGGTATCTGGGGAATGAGAGACATGGACCCAGGGAGGACATTTTAAAGCAAGTAGTGAAGGAAAAAGA
Source organism: Notamacropus eugenii (assembly GCF_028372415.1). Lineage (NCBI taxonomy): Eukaryota > Metazoa > Chordata > Mammalia > Diprotodontia > Macropodidae > Notamacropus > Notamacropus eugenii. Next base: position 279,633,206 of record NC_092875.1, on the reverse strand, counting down.
TCAGGGAAAGGATGCAGATCATAAATAGACTGCATAATTAGAGAGGTGGTAGTGTGGGAGTCTTGCCATGGGGAAATGTCCTTTTTGTCACCTTTAGTAATTGGTATTTTTATTTTCTGGGAGGGACAATGGAAAAGGGGAATCTGTGAGGCAAGCTCTACAAAGCAGTGGCAGGAACTGCTTAGAGGGAATAGCCCAGAATGGATACCTCAGACACTTTGGCTTCATGAAGAGTGCAGAGAATAGAGAGGGACCAGCTAGGTGGGTCAAAGCACCTTGGTGGCTCAGTGGAAAGTGCACTGGGCCTGCAGTCATGAAGATCTGAGTTCAAATCTGGCGTTTATGCTTACTAGCTGTGTGACCCTGGGCAAGTCACTTAACCTCTGTTTTCCTTAGTCCACTGGAGAAGGAAATGATAAAACTACTTCAGTATCTTTGCCAAGAATACCACAGAAAGGGGTCATGAAGAGTTGGACATGATTGAAACCCTCTCTGGAATGAGGTATAAAAATGGAATTTAAAACATTAATGAACAGAACTTGTAAAGGGGAGAGGAAAGGGCAATCTACTGATTGAGAGGAGAAAAGGGAGGAAAAAAAAGACAAAGCAGAACAGAAAATGGAAATAAGCAAAACAAATGGGAGGGAGGAACAGGGGTAAGAAGAAAGGCAGTGGGAATAGAGTCAACCTAAAAAAGAGAAGGGGTTAAAGAATCCAATAAAAAGAAAAGAGTGGCACATTGGATAAGAAAATAAAATTCTACAATCTGTTACTTAAAAGAAATATACTTAAAAAACAAAGACATATACCCAATAAAATTGAAGGGGTGGGAAAAAATGTTATCATCAAGTAAATCCAAAACGTACAGTAAAAACGTCTAAAAATAAAGAGATAAACAAGGAAACTATGTTGTGCTGAAATGAACCATAGACATCAAACAATGTTAGTAATTTACAAATTCTAAATGCTTAGCATCCAAGTTCATAAAGGAAACACTACCTGAGCTATAAGAAGACAAGGACAATAGCACATTTTTGTAAGAAGACTTTAATTAGGCTCTCAAATATGGATAAGTTTAATAGTTAAAATAAACAGAAGGTAAAACATGGAGCTGAGCAAATTACTTGAGAAACTACAATTTAGAAAACTTAGAATGTCTTCTAAATGGGACTGAAAAAATTACACATTTCTCAGTACCACATGGAACTTTTATAAAAGATGACTATATATTTATTAGGGTACTTAGATATTTCAAACAAATGTAAAAAGGTAGCAATAGTAAGGACAACTTTTACAGACCACAATAGAATAAAAAAATAGTCATTAGTTCAGATACCACAAAGAAAAGATATAGCCCCAAATAGAAACTTAACAATAAAATCCTAAATAATGAGTGGGTCAAAGAATAAATTATAGAAATAATAATTATGTGGAAGAAAATGATAATGATTTAATAACATACTAAAATTTCTGGGATGTGGCTAATGCAATATTCAGCTGAAAAAAAATCATACTCCTATAAATACACTTTAACAAAATAGCAATATTGAAAGGATTAGTGAACACTGAATATGCAATTAAACAATTTTAAAAATCAAACAAATCTAAAATAAGTATAAAAGAGGAGATATTAAAAAATAGAAAAGTCAATAAATGGGAAACAAAAACTAACAAAAATGATAAAACTAAAAGCTCTTTATTTGAAAAGATTAATGAAATTGATAAACCTTTGGCTAATTTGATTAAAAACAAAAGGACTGAAAAATCAAATAAAAATAGCAAACAAACAAGATGAAATCACATCAAAACTAGAAGATGTAAAAAAAGAATAATTGGAATATATACACAGTTACATGCTAACAAAATTGAGAACAAAAAAGAAAGAGAGGAATGACTTCAAAAATGTGAAATACCAAAACTATAAGAAAAGACAGAGTTTGGCAACAGATCCAATATATGGAGATTGAATTTGGTTGAGTCAAGGATTACACCTAGGCTGTGCTCCTGGCTAATTTGGGAGGTGGTGACATTCTACAGTAATATAAATGTTTGGAATGAGGTAAAATTTAGGGAAGGAGAAGATAATGAGCTGCATTTTGCTTATATTGAGTTTGAGATGCCTGTGTAACACCCAATTCTAGATGATTAAGAGGTAATTGATATAGAGACTGAAGGTTAGCTTCGAGATTAGAACTGCATAGACCTTATAATCATTTCCATAGAAATGCTAATTGAATCCTGGGAAATTGATGAGATCACCAGTACATTAACTGAGGGAGAAGTGAAGAGGGCCAAAATTCGACTCTTGGGAGACATCTATAGTTAGAGGATGTGATGTAGAAGAAGATCCTCCAAAAGAGATTGAGGTGGAGTTGTTTTTCCAATGAGATATTTCACATTGTCTTCTATTTTTCAGTCTTTTAGTTTTGTTCTGTTATTTCTTGATTTCTCATAAAGTCATTCATTAGCTTCCATTTGCTCCATTCTAATTTTTAAGGAATTATTTTCTTCAGTGGACCTCCTTTCCTTCTTTTGGACCTCCTTTTCCATTAGGCCCATTCTGCTTTTTAAGGTGTTCTTCTTCTCACTGGTTTTTTGGCCATCTTTTGCCATTTAGGTTAGTGTATTTTTTAAGGTGTTGTTTTCTTCAGCATTTTTTGGAGTTTCCTTTAGCAAGCTGTTGACTCATTTTTCATGATTTTCTTGTGTCACTCTCATTTCTCCTTCTAATTTTTCCTCTGTTTCTCTTACTTGATTTTCAAAATTCTTTTTGAGCTCTTCCATGACCTGAGACCAAGTCATATTTTTCTTGGAGGTTTTAGATGTAGGAGCTTTGGCTTTGTTGTCTTCTTCTGGATGTGTGGTTTGATCTTCCTTTTCACCAAAATCAGATTTTATAGTCTGATTTCCCTTTATTCCCCCTCTCTTTGTTCATTTTCCCACCAATTATTTGACTTTTTAGCTCTTTGTCAATGTAGGTCTCTGCTTCCAGGAGGGGGAGGGGGGTTGAAGAGCATTCTCCTAAGCTTCAGGGGTTTTGGGCAGCTGTTTTCAGAGACACTTCTAGGTTCCAAGGTTGTATGATCAAAGGTGAGGTGTTTACTCCCCTCCTGGTATTTGCTCTGCTCTGTGAGTGACCTCAAGCACTCTTTTCTGCCTTGGAACTGTGAGGAGGATTCCTTCTCCACAGCTGTCATAAGCTCTGCCATGCCAGTACTCCTCCTTACCCCAGGACTGCCACCCAGATCTAAACAGGGCAAAGCAAGAGAATACCACCTCAGCACCAGCAAAAAAATTCCTGCAATCCCCCTCTGATCAGCTGCTCATTCCCAGCTCCCTCCCATCTGTGGGCCTGAGAGTTCCAGGAACAGCTGCTGCTACTGGTGCTGCCACTGCCTGCTGCCACCACCCAGGCTAGGGGCTTTCATGTTCCTCTCTCGCACAGGTTGCACAGGCTTTTCCTACTTACCTTCCAGATTGTCCTTGGCATTTTGGGGTTAAGAAGTCTGGAAATTGCTACAGCTGCCAGTGATGCAGTGCCTAGAGCCCTGCTCAGGCCCAAGCTAGACTGTGCTTTCAGCCTTGTACAACAGACCTTTCCTGTCAGCCTTCCATGTTGTCTTAGGCTGGAAATTCATTTCACTTTGTCATTTTGTGGGTTCTACTGTTCTAGAATTTATTTAGAGTCATTTTTTCAGGTATTTGTAGGGGTTAGGGGGAGAGCTCAGGGAAATCCCTGCTTTTACCGCAATACAGGTTTAAGGATGGAGTGAGCTATCTGATTCCTAAGCATGCCTGCTTCTTTTGTGCTAGGTATTGTTAAATACAGCTAGGAGTCAGTCTAATTTTTAAGTTATAGAAGGTAGTTCTGGGAGGAAATCGATGAATTTAAAATCTGAACTAAAGAACTGTGTTGTTTTGCTAATGAGGTTACTACCCCCATCTTATGATGTCATAGGCAGTTGATATTGCCTTGGTAACATAGCAGGATACTTTTATTAGGTAAATACAGGAACAGACAGACAGTATTATTCCACAGAGAACTAGAAAAAAAAGAAAAAAAAGCAGGTTTACTAAAATGAGCAACATGAAAAAAAGTCTTTGGCATGCTGAGTGACCTAGTCATAGAAAATGGAAATTCAGATTGCATTTCATGTATACATTTTGAATCCACAAAATATGTTTTATCAGCAGGAACAGAAGGAGTCTCTTAGACTTTGGAGAAATTTCCATGTTCTAGCACCCACTTTCTCGCTTTTTGTAAGCAGCCTTTTAGTGAAGTTAATGTAGTATGCCATATGTTAGTTGAAGAACATATGGGGAAACTGTGTATGGTGTTTGTGTTTAAGGGCTAAACCTCAGATGATTCAGTCTTATCTTGATGGCCTAAAGATCATTTAATTCAACAAACTTACTTTTCATCAGGTTAAATCACTGCAACTTTATTTAATGGCCACATTACGTAATAAATACATACAATAAGTATATAATATAACGATATAGTTATATTATATATAATAATATATAATATTATAAAGATATATAATACATAATAAATAAATAAATGACAAATTTATAAATATATATAATAAATATATGAATATAAACTTTGCTCTTCATTTTCAGCAACATTTTAAAAAATCAATAAGAAACATTCACAGATTCTAACTATATTTTAGATGATCTGATCGAGAACAATCCTTATTTGACTAATTTTTGTTTTGGACGAAGGGAAGGTGACTGCTTAATGCTTCATTTCAGCCTTTATAATTCATCAGTTCCTTCAATATAACTAATTCTAAAGACCTCTAAAAAAGAGAAACATGTGGATTCTCTATGAAGCTTTATCTCATCACTTGATAAAGATCAAGCAGGTTTTCTACCATGTTGAGCAGTAAACAGATGCTGACCTCATCTGGGGAGGGCGAATGCATTCCTCACATTCTTGCATTCCTGTTGATCTGGAGGGCTAAGGTTGGAATAAAAATCAACATCCGGTGAGTGTGAATGAATTCCTCTGGTCTCAATTGATGCTCTTTTGAATGAACTCCTGTGAAACGGAATTCTTCCTCTACTCATGACTCTGCTGAAGATATCTTATCATTCCTCATGCAACTCCATAAAAGTCAGTGAAATTGTGTTCTTCCTAAAGCAACTCCTATCATTCCTGGTTCCTAGCTAATGCAGTTGCTTCATCAGCCTGTTAAATGGTGATGTAGTGTATACCTCTCCAGGCAGGGGAACTGGCTCATCATGCTCTTCTGAAGACTCCTGAATACTTAACAAGATGCTCCTGAGCCATCTCTGTTCCTGTTCTATACTAGTTCACTGTTGATGTGAAACTGAATTCTTCCCCAAAGCAATTTTCCTGGAATGACTCTTTCTATGTCTTATTGTTTGATAAGGCTGAGAGATGGGGCTGCTCTATTCCCCTCTGTACCATCCCTGACAAATTTTCATCTGTTCTCTTCTAGAAAACCTCTGTGGAGGGGGATCCAGCTACCTCCTGAGGTAGGTGGCCTTTTCATCCTTGAGATAACTTAGATCAGGATGTTTTTCCTTCTAGCAAGCCTGAATCTTTGCACTTCTTTCCCATTGTTTCTAGTTTTGTTTGTTCTCTGGGGCCAGGTAGAACAAGTCTAATCCTTTCAGTTCCTTGAGGATGTTTTTCCATCTAGGAGTTCTTAACTCAGAAGGTCTGAGGATAGATTTCAGGGAGACCATGAACTTGAATGAGAAAAAGTCACATCTTAATTTCAATGTAATTAACTTTTTTTATAATCCTATGCAATTTATTCTATGCATTTAAACAGTTATTGTATGCATCCAAGATCCTTATTCATAAAGCGGTCCATAGACTTTTCCAGACTAACATGACACAGAAAAGGTTTTAGGAAGCCCTGCTCAGCATCTTCACATTACTTGCTAGTTCCTTCACCCAGTTCTGGTGTGTCATTCTTTTCGTTTCCCTCACCATTCAAGTTGGACTTTTTAAAGTCTTTTTCCAACTTGTTGATGTTTTTCCAAAGATTGGTGACTGGACCTGAACACAATGCTCCAGAAGAAGTCTGACCAGTGTTTGGGCTCCTCTACCAGAAACATCAACATAAATCATGAAGAAGATTATTAATTTACTAGCCATGCTGAGCATCAGTGTCAAAAGCACTCGAGGGCTTAGATTTCTGAAGACTGAGTTTTGAAGCTAGAATAGTGCCCTGGTGCTAGCTTGTGGAGGGAAGGATATGATTCTTATGGGGGGATGTGTGTGGTTTGTGTAGTATGTTTATTTTTCCTTTCCTGTCCCTTTATCTCACCTTACGGTCCTCTATAAGCATGGGGCACAGCCACTCTGGCATTATGCTAAGGATCCTGTCATTGTGGTGCTTCTCTCTCTGTCTTTCTCCACAATTACCAAAGAGGTGAGGTTGTGGACTATCTGGGGCTTGGGGTACCCTATTTGGTATAACTGCACCACTGGTTTGGGAAGTGAGGAGATAGAATATGTACACTGATCAATCAGTCAGTATGCATTTATTAAGAGTCTACTTTATGTCAGGCACTATGCTAAGTGCTAGGGATACAAAATAAAACAAAAGATAACCCCTAACCTTGAGGAACTCCCAATCTGATGGGGGAGATAACATACAAACAAGTAGGTACAAACTGTATACAAGGTAGATAGGAAATAGTCAAAGAGGGAAGGCACCATAATAAAGAGGGGTTGAAAAAGGCTTTCTGTAGAAGGTGAGACTTCAGTCAGGACTTGAATGAAGTCATGAAAGCCAGGAGGCAGAGACGAAGAGGAAATGAATTCCAGGCACAGGGGATAGCCAGAGAAAATGCCTGGAACTGAGAGATGTGTTGTTTGGTGAATAGCAAGGAAGCCAATGTAATTGAATTGAAGTGTGTGTGTGTGTGTGTGTGTGTGTGTGTGTGTGTGTGTGTGTGTGTAAGGTATAAGAAGAAGACTGGAAAGCCATGGGAGGGGGGCGTCTAGATTATAAAAGGCTTTGCATAACAGAAGATTTTGTATTTGATCCTGGAAGTCACAGGAAGATATTGTTGTTGATTTGAGTGGGGTTGAGGGTGAAGTGGTAAGACCTGTACTTTAAGAAAATGACTTTAGTGGCTGAATGAAGGATGACTAGAGTGGGGAGAAACTTGAGGCAGGCAGAACAACAAGTAGGTTACTATAATAGTCTAGGAGACTATTACAGTAGGAGATGAAGGCTTGTACCAGGGTGCTGGAAATATCAGGGAAGAGAATAGGGTATATTTAAGAGATGTTGCCTTAGCAACAGACTAGATTTGGACATGTCAACTGGACATCCAGTTCAAGATTTCCAAGGGTATTTAGAAATGTGAGTCTGAAGGTCAGCAGAGACTTTAGGACTGTATCATTAGAATAGAGATGATAATTGAATCATGGGAGCTGATGAGATTTTCAAGTGGTCATTTAGAGGGAGAGGAGCATGAGGCCCGGGAAAGAGACCAGTGGGGCACCCATTCTTAGTGGTGAGCTGAATCCAGCAAAAGAGTCTGAAAAGAAGTAGTCATATAGATAAGAGAGCTATCAAGACAGAGTAGTGTCCCAAAAACCTAGAGAGAAGTGAGTATCAAGAAGAGGATGATTGACAGTGTTGAAAGCTTCAGAGAGGTCAAGACAGATCAGGATTGGGGGTGTATGGGAAGGCAAATTGAGGTGGAGGAGAAGTTAGTAGTTTGTTGTCAGATAAGGGAATTTTACAGTTCTTTAACATGGAGGGGATGAATTTATGAGTGATGGCAAAATCAAGAGTATAAACATCTTTGTGAGTGACTTAAGTGAGTTTTTAGGAGTAGGTCATCAGACATAAATAGATTGGGGAATTTGGAAGATTAAGGTGTTTGAGGGAGTATTAATATATACGTTGACTCTAATAATGATAGCAGGAATTAGGAGAGAAAGATTGTGAATTAGGTACTAAAATGATTGAGGAAGGAAGGGGAGTATATGGCAGGTTTGTGGACACTAGCTACTGGAATTATTTTTGGGTAGAAGATGTAGGTTGTATGGAGATCAAAGTAGAAGAGGTTATTGAGTAATGATGGCACAGGGAGAACTTGCAAATGGCAATGAGGAGTATAAAGTGTCCTAACTTCCCTATCTCATCAAGTCAGCCAAGGATAATAATTAAAAATGCAGCCAGTGCTGGAAAGGGTGGTCAGGAAGGATCTGTCATTAAAGTTGAGTCAGGTTTCAGTGATTGTCAGAAGATGGAAGGAGTGGGAAAAGAAAAGGTTTAAGATGAAAGGAAATATCACCTCTCTGGAAGTTTCTCACTTTCGTCTCTTCTTCCCTTGGTATACTGGAGATCAGACCAGAGATGGGCCTACACCAGATGGAATGTGAGTAGCCTCTCTTTTTCCTCTTCCTTCAGGATGTGGGTGTGTAATGGTAATTTAAATGGGAAGATCTTTCCCCTCCATTAATAGGTCCTATCTGGGTCACATGGAGCCAGTGGGTAGAAGGAGTTTGCTAAATGGATGGAGCAGGAAGTGAGTCAGAGCAATTAGAGCTGGGAAAGAGAGAGCAGGCAACAACTAGTGTGAGTGGGAGAGTTTGTTTGTAATTTTGTTGAAGGGAGCCTGTTTGTGATTTGTTTAAGGGAACTGGTTTGGGGGAAGCCTAACAGAGGGAAGGCTTGGGGATGGTGATTTCTTTGTTGCTATGATGGTTTTGGATTTCTGGTGTTGGGATTTGGCTTTCTAGTGTCTGAATAAATGTTTTGGTTCTGTTTTCCATGTGGAGAGTCTGTTGTATTTTGCAATTCAGAGTTATACTGGCATATTCATGGCCACTGTAGGTGCTGTGAATATCATGTTGGCACTACAAGGTATAAGAGTAGTCATACAGACAGAATAAAGAGGAGGAAGCAGTACTGTTAAATTCAGAAAGTAAAGACCATCCAAGAGGAGAAGGTGGTCACCAATGCTGTAGAAAAATTAAGAGGATGAGATTTGAGTAGGAGCTATAAATGAACAATTTAGAGATCATTGGTAAGTTTGAAGAGAACAGTTTCAGTTGAATGTTAAAGTCAGAGTCCATAATTCAGAGGGTTAGAAAAGAATGAGTAGGAAGAGACTGCATACAATTAGGGACATTAGGAAGGTCTTTGTTTAGAAGAGGATACATGAGCTGTATGTTGAAGGTAACTAGGGTTTCTAAAACATGGAAGTGGAAAAAGAGTGCATTTCAGCTAAGGTCGGTTGGGGAGAGGCAGTAGGGGAAGCAGACAGCCTAGGCAAAGACACAGAGATGAGAGATGGAAGGTTGTACATAAGGAACAGAAGGAAGACCATTTTGTCAGCTTCTTCATCTATAAAATGAAGAGTTCATAGCAGTTAGCTTTTGAAGTTCTTTTTGCTTATATATTTATGATCCTATGAAATTAGGGCACATGAAAGGGAGTTATGTACAATAAGCTTGGACAAATTGACTGGATCTAGATTCTGCTGGGCTTTCCATGCCAAACTGAGAAGATTGTACTTCATCCTAGAGGCAGCAGGGTTCTCTGAAGAAACTAAGCATAGCATAGGTCTGGGTTTCCATAGGATCCAGGTACAATCAAAGTTGCAAATAAGGGCTTTTTAAAGCTCTTCAAGTTGATGAAATATTACTCTATTTAATCTTCTACTTATGCTATCTAATATCAAAGAGATTTAAAAAAATTCTTATTGAACTGACTCTGGATCACATCTCCTTTAGCACTATTCCAAATCTCTTCTCCTTGATTTTCATATGGTATCCCCCATAACTTTACCTCCTACTTCATTATGTATTCTTATATTAAACTATTTTCTTCCTAAAGCAACTTCAGTCATTTCTCTGTCTCAGTTTCTCCTATTGCTTCACCATCCTGCACAGTGGAATACTTCTCAATGCAAACAGCTGGACTTACATCTACACCTTTTGCTCATTTGGAGGCTACTGAATGATTTCTCTCAATGGAGAAAGTTGATGGCATAGACCATAAATTCCATCTTTATCATTCCCCATACTTCCTACTCTCTCAATATTTCCCATTTTTTTGTCCTTTACTTCAAAGTCACATGAAGGAATGATTCTTCTCCTTGCCAAGGGTAACTCTTCTACTTGTGCCCTTGATGTGGCCTCCTCTTCTAACTCCTTCAACAGCTTTCCCACTTATTCTCTCTTTTCTTCCAATCTTTAATCTTTCTTAAGCTCTTGGCTCCTTCCCTGCCATCTACAAACATACCCAGGTCTCCTACCATCCTTAAAAAATTACCCCTTCTCTTATTTTACACCTTCCTCCCCTGATCTTCCTGCTTACTCTCTTATTTCTCTCTGTGTCCAGGCAGAGGTGGGGTAGTGGGGGGTGGGTGTTGGTGTGTTCTCCCTTTCTCAACTTCATTTTATGTCCTCCCTGTGCTCACAAAACATTGCAGGGCTTCTCTACTCTCTGCAACTCTTTTAGGTTTGGGTTTTCTCCCTTCCCAACTCTTGGTCTTTCCCCCAATTTTTTCCTTCCTTTCTCTTTCCTCTCCTGGCCCTTCCATGAATGAGAAGTACAAAGTGGGGGGGGGAGGGGTGGTGGAGCCAAGATGGCAGAGTAGGAGATCAGACCAGTAGAAACTCTCTTCCCACAACCCATAAAATACCTGTAAAAAATGACTCTGAACAAATTCTAGAGCAGCAGAAGCCACAAAATGACAGAGCAAAAGATATTTCCAGCCCAAGATAGCCTGAAAGGAGGTTAGGAAAGGTCTATTGCACTGGGCTCAGAGTGAATGCAGTGCAGCCTTGGCCATGCCACGTGGTAGGAACAGGACTGGAGCAAGCTGGGGTGTGGAATCCTGGGCAGCAGCTGTGGTTCCCAGATTCCCACAAATGCCAAAGACAGCTTCAAAAGTCAGTGAGAATACTCTTTCACCTGGGTGAGAAGGGAGCAGGGTTCTGGCCTAACCCTAGCCCCAGCCCCAGGAGGCCCCAGGATTCAGCAGCATCCATTTTTGGAGCCCTTGGCCTAAAGACTCTGGGGAGATCCAGCTGATCTGAATCTCAGCCCTCAGTGGCAGTCCTGGGGTGAGGAGGAGCACTGGTGTGATAGAGCTGATGGAGGCTCTGAAGAGGGAATTCTACTCCCAGATCCTGGGCAGAAAAGCTTTTGGTTACTCCCAGACCAGAGTGCAAGCCAGGAGAGAAGTAAACTCTTATCCCTTGATTTGCCACCTTGGAGGAACTGAGAATTTACAGGTTCCTAAAGGATACCTTTCACTTGACAAAGGACTCAAAGTCCAAGTAACTGGCTGGGAAAATACCCCCAAAAGGGAAAAAAAATAGGACTATAGAAGGTTACTTTCTTGGTGAACAGGTATTTTCTTCTACCCTTTCAGATGAGGAAGAACAAAGCATACCATTAGAGGAAGACATAAAAGTCAAGGCTTCTCCATCCAAAACCTCCAAAATAAATATTCAATGGTCTCAGTCCATGGAACAGCTCAAAAAGGATTTTGAAAATCAAGTAAGAGACGTGGAGGAAAAATTGGGAAGAGAAATGAGAGTGATGCAAGAAAATCATGAAAAGTGAGTTAACAGCTTGCTAAATGAGACCCAAAAAATGCTGAAGAAAATAACACCTTTAAAAATAGACTAACTCAAATGGCAAGACAGGTCCAAAAGGGCAATGAGGAGAAGAATGCTTTAAAAAGCAGAATTAGTCAAATGGAAAAGGAGGTTCAAAAGCTCACTGAAGAAAATAGTTCTTTAAAAATTAGAATGGAGCAGATGGAAGATAATGACTTTGTGAGAAATCAAGATATTATAAAACAAAATCAAAAGAATGAAAAAATGGAAGACAATGTGAAATTTCTGATTGGAAAAACAACTGACCTGGAAAATAGATCCAGGAGTGACAATTTAAAAATTATGGTACTTCCTGAAAGCCATAATCAAAAAAAGAGCCTAGATATCATCTTTCATGAAATTATCAAGGAAAACTGCCCTGATATTCTAGAATCAGAGGGTAAAATAAATATTGAAAGAATCCACCTATCATCTCCTGAAAGAGATCCCAAAAGAAAAACTCCTAGGAAGATTGCACCCAAATTCCAGAGTTCCCAAGTCAAGGAGAAAATATTGCAAGCAACCAGAAAGAAACAATTCGAGTATTGTGAAAATACAATCAGGATGACATAAGATCTAGCAGCTTCTACATTAAGGGATTGAAGGACTTGGAATATGATATTCCAAAAGTCAAAGGAACTAGGATCAAACCCAAGAATCACCTCCCCAGCAAAACTGAGTATAATATTTCAGGGGAAAAAATGGTCATTCAATGAAATAGAGGACTTTCAAGCATTCCTGATGAAAAGACCAAAGCTGAACAGAAAATTTGACTTTTAAACACAAGAATCAAGAGAAGCATGAAAATCTAAACAGGAAAGAGAAATCATAAGGGACTTACTAAAGCTGAACTGTTTACATTCCTACATGGAAAGATAATATTTGTAAATCTTGAAACTTTTCTCAGCATTTGAGTAGTTGGAGGGATTATAGACACACACACGCGCACACACACATATACACACACATAGATAGAGAACACAGGGTGAGTTGAATAGGATGAGATCATATCTTAAAAAAAGAAATTAAGGGGTGAGAGAGGAATATATTGGGAGGAGAAAGGGAGAAATGGAATGGGGCAAATTATCTCTCATAAAAGAAACAAGAAAAAGATTTTTCAAAGGAGGGGAAAAGGGGGAGGTGAGAGGCGAAGAGTGAAGCTTACTCACATCACATTTGACTTAAGGAGGGAAGAACATGCACACTCAATTTGGTATGAAAATCTATCTTACACTAGAGGAAAGTAGGGGAGAAGGGGACAAGTGGGGGGATGATAGAAGGGAGGACAAATGGGAGGAGGGAGTAATTAGAAGTAAACACTTTTGGGGAGGGACAAGGTCAAAAGAGAGAATAGAATAAATGGGGACAGGATAGGATGGAGGGAAATATAGTCATTCTTACAGAACATGACTATTATGAAAGTCTTTTGCAAAACTACACATATATAGCCTATGTTGAATTGCTTGCCTTCTCAGTGAGGATGGGTGGGGAGGGAGTAAGGGAAAGAAGTTGGAACTCAAAGTTTTAGAAATGAATGTTGAGAATTGTTTTTACATGCAACTGGGAAATAAGAAATACAGGTAATAGGGTATAGAAATCTGTCTTGCTCTACAAGAAAAGAGAGAAGATGGGGATAAGGGAAAGGAGGGGTGTGATAGAAGTGAGGGCAGATTGGAGGAAAGGGTAATCAGAGTGACCAGTGTTTTGGGGTTGGAGGAGAGGAGAAATGAGGAGAAAATTTGGAACTCAAAATCTTGTGGAAATGAATGTGAAAACTAAAAATAAATAAATAAATTAAAAAAGAAAAAAAAGAGAAGTACAGAGTAATTGCAATGGGAACTGGCTTCGTGATAAATGGTACTGAAAAATGGGGAAATTAAGTGAATTCCCCAAGATCACACATGCCAACAATATATCCTTTCTGGGATCATGTCAGTAGATGGAAAGAAGATCCTATTATGCAGGTGAAACTGCATCTATTATGTCACAGGAAAATTTGTATGAAAAGTTTAATATGCCAGGATCCCCACCAGCCTCAAAAGTAAGGGGAAGAGTCTGGAATGTGGACCTATTTCCTAAATTTCTTATGTCCAGTGGTCAGTTGGTTTAAATACTGCTTTATAAAGAAGTCACCAAAGATCTGCTCTTCAAAGTGACTGAAGGAAACTTTGTTTGCAAGGGAGGGGAAATCTGCAAAGTTCCTTCCACTAGGGCGTAAACCTTGGCATCTAACATGCAGGCATTGTTTGAGAAATGTTAGTTCAGGAAATTTTTAGCATATATTACCAACTTTGATGAAAAAGACTCCAGAACTTTTGCGGGTGTTGATCCTAGGAAGACTATGATGGTAGATATGTACAAAAGCCAAAATGTCATAGATTTTACTGGTAATGCCTTTGTTATTTTCAGAGCTGATGACTTTAAATCAACCATGTTATGAAACTATCAATAGAATTAAATTTTATAGTGATTCATTGGCAAGAGCTCAAGGATCTGCAAGGCCAAGTGCTATTTATCTGGGTACCTATATGCTGAATAAACCAAATGAAGAGTGGTTGGTATAAAATCTAAAGGAGAGATTTCTAGCTGCAAGCAGCTCATCAGTGACCCTAGTCATGTAAAAGAAAGACCAGGTGATCAGAATTATTTGTGTCCTAAATCACCCAATTAAAAATATTAGTGATGCCAACTCCTACTAGATCATCATTCCACAGAACTAGGTTAACACAGTCAGATACTTACACTTACATGATTTCTTCTGCTCATAATGTGGTAGCACAAGGAAAGTATATAAGCACCATTAGTACTACTGGGGAAACCAGAGAATATGAGCAAAAAATGAGACCAGCATTAGAGCTCTTGGCACTAATTGTTCAGAAATTTGTTGCCATCAACAATTGCTATATTCCAGCTGATTGGGAACAGAAAGCCAGACATCCCAATACTTTAATTCACCACCATTCTCTGTTCCTCTGATTGGAGGGTGGAACCATGAACTTCAACGCTTCCTTTTATCGAGTGGGCTCTGCTCAGACCATCTCATTTCTAACCTGCTGGTGCTACCTTGGGGCTTCTCTGACTTGTCCTCTATGCCCCCAAATCATCCAGCTAACACAGAGTCATATAAAAACCTAATGAACATTATATGAAATCAGTATTATATACCCCTGCTCTTGTAGCCACTTCTTTGAGATTGAAGAGTACTGTCTCTAAATTTTTCCCTCCCTCCTTTTAATATCATGTCACTATCTTTATTCTGGGATGAGTGATCAGAAGTGTTAATATTATGTTCAGCTGAACTCTCTCTCTCTCTCTCTCTCTCTGTTTTTAAAGGGAAAACACAGTTTAAACATATACTCACTAAGGCAGAAATATAGAATTTGATACACTTTTTCTGTCTTTTAAATATTATAGCCTTTCCATTTGAATGCTTATTAGGCTCAAGTGTTAATGCTTTAAGTTCATGTACTATCTATTTTGTTAACATTAATGAAATTAAACTTCAAAGTGCTGGACAGCATCCTTAAGTTTCACAACTTTCAATTTTTGCCTTATTATATTTTATGATGGTACCCAAATATCACAGCCACTAGTGTTGGTTCATAGTTAGAGGCATAGATTTTTAACCCAACTTTAGCTTTTAAAACTGTTTACATATTTCAGGAGAGGCCTGTGTGCCTAAAGCTTCCTTTGGTATTTTAATATAATAAAACTGATGAAAAAAAAAGTAATAGCAGGCAAGATTTGAAAGTTCCTTTTATCCTCCTGGCATCTTTGATGACCAAAAACCCACAATGCAGTATTATTTTCACAGAGCCTCTAAATCTATGATGCTTCATAAAATGGCTCCAAATGATTTCTGTAGAGCAAAGTAAAGCCAAATTGGAAACTAACCAACCAAAAAACCCTTGAATTTGACCTTCAAGTAATCTTCTTATGTCTCTTTCTCCTTTTTTCAACCAAACTCTTAGACAATCATTTCTGTTTGAATCTCCATTTTCTCATCTCCCACTCACTTCTCAACCCCTTGTAATCTGACTTCCTGACCTCACTCTACTGAAATTCAAAAAGAAACCACTCAAAACATCATGAGAAACATGCTCTGGCTGAAAAATGACATATTTCCAGACATTAAGTAGGAACTAGAAATGCTAATGCTATCAGATCAAATAAAAGATATAATTAAAGAAAGCAGAAAAACAGATGAGGATATTCAATGAGAGTTGAGACTTGACAATAGAATGAGAGGAAATAAGAAAATGACAAATATAGTAGAAAAAATTTAAGTATTTAGGGAAGCAACAATTAGCAACATTGCAAGAAGGGAGGGAACATTGCTATAATTGCTTGTGGATGTAAGACTTGCCTTTCCTTTGACCTTTGGAAAGCATGGGGTAGCAGAGAAGAAGGTATCCAAGGATGCTTTTAACATATGGGCCCAGTTGCAACTATGGAAGTATCCATGAAGAACCTCAACTTTTGTGAGGGTTTTGTTTTCAGTACAATAGGGATGATTTCATATTGTTATCCCTTTGTTTCAGGTTGGTAGCTCACTTCTTAGAGTAATCAATCAGTAAATATTAGCAGGGGTGGGGGATGGGGAGGTGGAGCAAGATGGCAGAGTGAGAATAATGACTCACCTAAACTCTTAGACAAACTCCTTCAGATACCTCTAAAAAGAGAATCTGACCAAATTTTGGAGGTGCAGAATCCGATAGGAGACAGACTGTGGCAGATTCAAAGCCCAGGATAGACTGGAAGGTCCACGGGAAGGATCTGTTCCGCAGGGGTGAGCCCACAGTACAGCGTGTCCAGCGCAGTGGAGCAGGAGGGCTTCTGGGGAAACCTGAGACAACAGCAGGCAGAATTGGTGGAGCGGCAACCCAGGGTGAGAAACCAGCAGAGTCGAGCTAGTGACAACCGCTCAGCACCCCATATCAGCTGCAACAGCTTCTGAGACTTTCAGCCCACAGATTAAATGTCTGTTAGTCACCTACTTGAACTTCCAGGAGCCAGGATGGTGCAGTGATTAGTAAATGCTCTCTCCTCCTCCCTTGATGACCTTGAAAGAACCATAAAATATTTCCCCAGAAAAAATCCTGAATCAGCGGGAACAGCAGAGGAGGCAAATAGTTTTATAACACCTGAGGCTAGGCAAATAGCTAAAGGGGATTCCTCCTACTGTGGCAGAGGTGAAGTGGAAGGAGAGGGGCCACAGGCCACTGGAAATTCTCACTAGGACCCAGGCAAGCCTCAGTACCAGGAGAGGAGCCCCAGGAGGGGTGGAAACTCACATTAGGATCTAGGCATGCCTCAGTACTCCAGGGGAAATGGGAAGACAATAGGGCAGCTAGGATCACCATGCCCTGAGCTTGCCTTTGCCTCAGTTCAACTGAGGAGATCTCCCATGACCAGACCACCCCTCTCCCACACTTAACAAGCTAACCCCGGGGCAGATCAGGGAAACACAAAACAAAAAGATAAAAAAACACTTGCTTTTAGTTTTTTCACACAAGTCAGCTCAACACCAAGTTTTGCAGCTTCTAACTGAAAGAACCAGAAGCTACAACACACAATCACCATCATGAACAAGAAAAAGCAAAACCAGCTCCAAAAACCCATAGAATCTTTCCATGGAGACAAAGACCAAAACACAAATACCAAAGAGGTCAGTAGTGAGACTGTACTTCCATCTGAAACTTCAGAAGGGACTATGAACTGCTTGCATGCACAAATAGCTCTCCTGGAACAACTGAAGAAGGAATGGAAGAAAAACTGGCCAATGATTTTAAAAGTATAAAAAAAGAATTCACCAAGGAGAACATCTCTTTAAAAAAGAAAACTGAACAAATGGAAAAGTAAGTACAAAAATTAACTGGAGAAAATAACTCCTTAAAAGGAAAAATTGGACAGATGGAAAAGGAGATGCAAAAGTTAACTGAGGAAAACAATTTGATAAAAATTAGAATTGGGCAAGTAGAAACTAATGACTCTGTGAGACAGCAAGAGTCAGTCAAACAAAATCTGAAGAATGAAAAGATAGAAGAAAATGTAAAATATCTAATTGGAAAAGCAACTGACCTAGAAAATAGATCCAGGAGAGAAAATTTAAGAATTATTAGCCTGCCAGAAAGCCATGATGAAAAAAAGTCTGGACAATATCTTCCAGGAAATCATCAAGAAAAACTATCCAAAATTGCTAGATCCAGAGGGCAAAACAGTCATCGAAAGATTCCACTGTTCACCTCCCTAAAGGGATCCCAAACTCAAAACCCCAAGAAATATCATTGCCAAATTCCAGAACTATCAAGTGAAGGAGAAAATGCTACAGGCAGCTGGAAAGAAACCATTCAAATATCAAGGAGCTACTGTCAGGATCACACAGGGCCTTGCAGCTTCCACATTAAAAGATTGAAGGAATTGGAATTCGATATTCCGAAAGGCAAAGGAGATGGGACTACAACCAAGGATCAACTACCAAGCAAAGTTCAGCATAATATTTGAGGCAAGGAGATGGTCATTCAGTGAAGTAAGGGATTTCCAGACCTTCCTGACAAAAACACCAGAACTTAAGAGAAAATTCAATCTTCAAATGCAGGTCTCAAGAGAGGCATAAAAAGGTAAACAGGAGGGAAAAAAACCAATTTGTTACTCAATTTGGGCAAACTGTTTACCTCCCTATAAGGGAAGATGATACTTGTTAATCTTGAGAATTGTACATCTATCATGAAATATAAAAGGGATATACATAGAGGGAATGGGTATAAAGTAAATGATGTCATGTTAAAAATATGGTTTAAGCATGCAAAGGGATTGTAACAGGAGGTGTGAAAAGGAGGAAGCAGAAAATGGTAAATTACATCACAGGAAGAAGTACAAAATTATAGTAGAGGGAAAGAGGGAAGGGAGATGAGCATTGTTTGAGAGGTACTCATCTGATTTGGTTCAAAGAGGGAACAATAAACTTAAGTATATAATTCTAACTAGCTCTATAGGCAGTAGGAGGGAAAGGGAGAAGAAAGGGGAGGGGAAAGTAAAAGGGAAGGAAGAAGCAGTAAGGGTAAAGGGGAGTAAAAGGGGGGGCTGAAGGAAGGGAAGTTTGCAGGAGGTGGTGGTGAAAAGTGAAAACTATTGAGGAGGGGAAGAGAGATGGGAGAGCTAAAAGCACAAACAGTGGGAAAGAGGATGGAGGTAAATACACAGATTGTAATCATAACTCTGAATGTGAATGGAATGAACTCTCCCATAAAATGGAGATGGATAGCACAATGGATTAAAAGCCACAATCCAACAATGTGTTGTTTACAAAAACACATTTGAAATGGGGAGATACACACAGGGTAAAAATAAAAGGTTGGAGCAGAACATATTATGCTTCAGCTGATGTAAGAAAAGCAGGGGTAGCAATCCTAATCTCAGACAAAGCAAAAGCAGAAATAGATCTAATCAAAAGAGATAAGGAAGGAAACTATATCCTGCTAAAAGGCACCATAGACAATGAAGCAATATCATTACTAAACATGTAGTGGTGTAGCTACATGTGGTATAGCATCTAAATTCTTAGAGGAGAAGTTGGGGGAGTTGAAGGAAGAAATTGACAGTAAAACTGTACTAGTGGGGGACCTCAACCTCCCCCTCTCTGAACTTGATAAATCTAACTTCAAAATAAACAAGAAAGAGGTTAAGGAGGTAAATAAAACTTTGGATAAGGTACATATGATAGATCTCTGGAGAAAACTGAATGGGAATAGAATGGAATATATCTTTTTCTCAGCAGTACATGGCACATATACAAAAACTGACCATATGCTAGGACATAAAAACCTCACAATCCAGTGCAGAAAGGCAGAGATAATCAATGCATCCTTCTCAGATCATAATGCAATAAAAATTATATGTAACAAAAGGCCATAGAAAGATAAACCAAAAATCAATTGGAAACTAAATAATCTAATCCTAAAGAAGGAGTGGGTTAAAGAAGAAGTCATAGAAACCATCAACAACTTCATTGAAGAAAATGACAATAATGAGACAACCTACCAAATCTTACGGGATACTGCAAAAGCAGTTCTTAGGGGAAGTTTTATATCTTTGAATGCCTACGTAAATAAAACAGAGAAAGAGAAGATCAATGACCTGGGCATGCAGCTGAAAAAGTTAGAAAAAAAACAAATTGAAAATCCCCAAGTTAATACCAAATTAGAAATACTGAAAACCAAAGGAGAGATTAATAAAAGTGAAATTAAGAAAACTATTGAATTAATAAATAAAACCAATAGTTGGTTTTATGAAAAAACTAATAAAATTGATGAACCTTTGGTCAATTTGATTAAAAACAAGAAAGAAGAAAATCTAATGACTAATATCAAAGTGAGAGGAGTGAACTCACCTCCAATGAGGGGGAAATTAAAACAATAATTAGAAATTATTTTGCCCAACTTTATGCCCACAAATTTGATAATCTAAATTTGATGGATACTTTTAAAAATACAAATTACCCAGATTAACAAAAGAAGAAGTTGAATACTTAAACCTCATCTCAGAAAAAGAAATTGAACAAGCCATCAACAAACTCTCTAGGAAAAAATCTCCAGGGCTAGATGGATTTACAAGTGAATTCTCTTAAACATTTAAAGAACAGTTAATTCCAATATTATATAGACTATTTTTGAAAATTGGGGAAGAAGGAGTCCTCCCAAATTTTTTTTATGATACAAATATGGTTTTCATACCTAAACCAGGAAGAGACAAAACAGAGAAAGAAAATTATACACCAATTTCTCTAATGAATATAGATGCAAAAATTTTAAATAAGATTTTAAATAAGATTTTAGTGAAATGAATACAGCATCTTATCATGAGAATAATACACTATGATCAGGTGGGATTAATACTAGGAATGCAGGGCTTGTTCAATATTAGGAAAACTATTAGTATTATCCATCATATCAACAACAAAACTAACAAAAACCACATGATTATCTCAACAGATGCAGAAAAAGCTTTTGACAAAGTACATCACCCATTCCTATTACAAACACTGGAGAACATAGGAATAAAGGGAATTTTCCATAAAATAATAAGCAGTATCTACTTAAAACTATCAGCAAGCACTATATGCAATGGAGATAAGCTAGATACATTTCCAATAAGATCAGGGGTAAAACAAGGTTGTCCATTATCACTGCTGTTATTCAACATGGTACTAGAAATGTTAGCTGTAGCAATTGGACAAGATAAAGAAATTGAAGGAATAAGAACGGGCAAAGAAAAAACTAAGTTATCACTCTTTGCAGATGATATGATGATATACTTAGAGAATCCCAGAGAGTCAAGAAAGAAACTACTTGAAATAATAAACAACTTGGGCAAAGTTGCAGGTTGCAAAATAAGTGCGCGCAAATCTTCTGCATTCCTATATATTAATAACAAAGTCCAACAGCAAGAGATAGAAAGAGAAATTCCATTTAATGCTAGGGTAGACACTATAAAATATTTGGGAGTTTACCTGCCAAAACAAACCCAGGTACTACATGAACACAATTACAAAACATTTTTTGCACAAATAAAGTCAGATCTAAGTAAGTGGAAAAACATCAGTTGCTCATGGGTAGGGCAAGTCAATATAATAAAAATGACAATTCTACCTAAATTAATTTACTTATTTAGTGCCATACTAATTAAACTATCAGATAATTATTTTCTAGAGCTGGATAAAATAATATCAAAATTCATTTGGAAGAACAAAAGGTCCAGAATATCAAAGGGACTAATGAAAAGAAATGCTGCGGAAGGTGGCCTAGCGCTACCAAACCTCAAACTGTACTATAAAGCAGCAATTATCAAAACCACTTGGTACTGGCTAAGAAACAGAAGGAATATGCTAAGTACTCAACACACAGTAGGCAATGAATATAGCAATCTCTTGTTTGATAAACCCAAGGACCCCAGCTTCTGGGATAAGAACTCACTGTTTGACAAAAATTGCTGGGAAAACTAGATAACAGTTTGGTGGAAACTAGGCATAGACCCATGCCTGACATCCTACACAAGAATAAAGTCCAAATGGGTAAACGATCTAGGTATAAAGATTGATGTCATGGACAAACTGGAGGAGCAAGAGATAGTGTATTTATCAGATTTATGGAGAAGGGAAGAATTTTTGACTAAAGAAGAGATAGAAAACATTATGAAATTCAAGATGGATAATTTTGATTATATTAAACTGAAAAATTTTTGCACAACCAAACCAAATACAACCAAAATTTGGAGGGATGTAGCATATCGGGAAAAAATATTTATAGCTAATCTTGGAAACAAAGGCCTCATTTCTAGAATATATAGAGAACTGAGTCAAATGTACAACAATACAAATCATTCTTCAATTGATAAATGGTGAAAGGATATGAACAGGCAATTTTCAGAGGAAGAAATTAAAGATATCTATAATCACATGAAAAAATGCTCTCAATCACTTTTGATTAGAGAGATGCAAATCAAAACAACTCTGAAGTACTACATTACACTGATTAGATTGGCAAACAGGACAGAACAGGAAAATGATAAATGTTGGAGAGAGTGTGGGAGAGTTGGAACATTAATTTGTTGTTGGTGGAGCTGTGAGCTCATCCAACCATTCTGGAGAGCAGTTTGGAACTATGGCCAAAGGGTTACAAAAAATGTGCATACCCTTTGACCCAGCAATATCGCTTCTAGGACTGTATCCCCAAGAGATCATAAAAATGGGAAAGGGTCCCACATGTACAAAAGTATTTATAGCAGCACTCTTTATAGTGGCCAAGAACTGAAAATCAAGGGGATGCCCATCAGTTGGGGAATGGCTGAATAAATTATGGTATATGAATGTAATGGAATACTATTGCGCCATAAGAAATGATGAACAAGAAGACTTCAGAGAGGCCTGGAAAGACTTATATGATCTGATGCTGAGTGAAAGGAGCAGAACCAGGAGAACTTTGTGCACAGCAATGACCACAGTGCGGGAGAGTTTTTTCTGATACACTTGGATCTTCATAGCAATGCAAGGACATTAAAAAAAAATTCTCAGTGGTCTTCTAAGGCAAAATGCCTTCCACATTCAGAGAAAGATCTATGTAATTCAATCGCAGAATGTAGTAGATCATTTTGTGTGTGTGTGTGTGTGTGTGTGTGTGTGTGTGTGTAATATGTTTCAGTTTTTTATATGATTTCTCCCATTTATTTTAGTTCTTCTACACAGCATGACTATAATGAAAATGTATTCAATAGGAACGTATGTGTAGATTCTATATAGAGTTGTATGCTGTCTTGGGCAGGGAGGGGGGTAGTGGGAGGTAGGTAGAGGGAAAAATCTAAGTTTTGTGATAGTGATTGTAGAGCATTAAAAATAAATCAAATGAATATATTATAAAAAAAAGAATTTGTAAGCATTTAGAAATGACTTCTAACAATTGGTATATAAACCAGGAAAAAAAATAAAAGTTCTTACTCCATAAAAAAGAAATAAACATTAGCAACATTTTGGAGTTATGTCATCAGTGTGATAGAACTCTTTCAATTCCTCTAGATACCAAAGAAGAATCTCTTATGAATCTCTAGTGTTCCTTCTCTCCCACCTCACCCCTCTCTCCTGACTTCCAATTCTAGGTCAAAGTTGCAGTCCTCTCACCTACTTGACAAATTCATCAGATTGAAGTTCACTTCTTGAGGCCCTAACCCAGACTCTATTGATATAATCTCTCTCTTAGGCAGTTCAGGATAAGGGCCAAAAGAGATTTCTTCCCTCTTTGGATTGAGACTTTTCCATTTAGGCTACATCCAAGGTCAGGTCCCCCAAATTCTTACTCTTTTGAGTTTGGTTCTCCCTATTGTCTCTCTAATTCTGTACCTAAAAAAAAAAAAATCAACCAAACAAAACAAAAGAAACAGCAATCCTTTAATATCCTTCTTTTACTCTTATTTTTATTCATATTTCCCACCCTGTCTTCTTAATCCCTAAATTTTATGGTATAATATTTTTCTGTCTTTATAATATCAGCATTTTCAAAAGTTACATAACATTTTTTTTTTTGTTTATGGTAAGACTGGAGTTGAAATTCAATTTTAAACAAAATTGGGGATTAGAGTATTTCTTCATAATGGAATAACTATATTCGAATCTCAAAAATACTGATTCTGAATACTTTATTTGAACTTGTTAAAATACACTCTTCTGTATGTTGGTATCTAGTTTGTGTTCAGGTAGAATCCCACTTTGAGAAGATAACTAGGATATAACTAAACCTTATTAAAATGGGAGTTTATTACTTTAGTATATAAAAACAGGAACACTGAATTATTTATTTCTTTTTAGTTTGTTTACATCATGCAGATGTTCACCATATAACATATTTGCAAACAGTAGCAAAACGGAAATCTTATCCTTGCTGACTTCATTGAGATTTGGGTGGGTAACATTTTGCTAATTCAAAGAAGAGATAATTGAAAGAGTTAATCCTGTTAAGCCTGTTTCTTTTTTCCTGCAATTAAATTTGAATGTAATATCAAGAAAATAGATTGTTTTGAACTAAAATTGTGTTCTTGGACTGTCAATATTTGGGGGCGGGACAGATAGATATAATTCTAATTCAGTATCTCTCTGAGATGAAAGCCGACTTTCCAGCCTTGAAATCCTTCTCCTGTTCTCCTTAAGGTAGGAATTACAATCTCTTTTAGAGAGGGATAGATAATATTCTAGACATATCTATTAATGCCTTTAATGAGCTACATTTAGACAACCCATGCTGTCTAATCTCACACATAACCTTATAGAGGCAACAGACACCTTCAATACAAATGTTAATTTAGCTATTGCTACTCTGTGAAATCTTTTTCAGTGATCCAGTGAATCAATTTACTATTGGAAAAACTGACCTAGATCCATTTTAAATCTCTTATGAGAAATTAAACCAAAAGATAAAAGGAAGTTCACAGGAGCATAGATTTAAGATGGAAGGGACCTTAGAGATCATATTATAGATGATGAAACTGAGGCTTGGGAAGGTTAAATGAATACATGTAAGGTCTTAAGCAGCAAAGTGAGGTATCAAACTTAGGTTTTCTGGCTCTAAATTCAGCATTCTGTCAATTATAACATACTGCTTCTTGTAGCTATATGAAACAAGGGAGTTTGTTTCATCATATTCCCAAGGAATGTAAATGAGAAAATATTTCTTATGACATATTACAAAATTTCTGTGGTATAGTGGATAGAGAACTAACCTAGGGGTCAGGAAAGTCTAGGTTTAAATTTTACCTCTGATACATCCTAGCTTTGCTATCTTAGTCAAGTCACTTCACTTCTTAGGGCCCCAGACTGCTGAGAGTCTAAATTGACGGCTGACAGTCAATGGTAAGTTCCTTCAGATGTTCGTTTTCATAAAATTTTGCTGATTAGATCAAATTCCATCACATTGCAGAATCTCCTGAAAGGAACCTAATCACTCAGAGGAATTTGGCCTGTCCATCCACAAAGGAAAGCCCAAGTAGATCAAGGCCTGATTTCAGGATCACATTTCAGCATTTATTTGGACAAATTTTAAAACTTGCCAAGCATATATGTGTATATATGTATATGTGTGTGTATGTGTATGTATGTATAGGTGTATATATGTATGTGGATATATATGTTTATATCAGAGATAAATGGTACAGATGGCCAATAATTCAATAAGATTTGAATCATTGGAAATTCTGAATCAATGAGATCATTTGAATTTGCACACATCTGAATGTGTGCAAGCACTGAGTTAGGTTTGATTGGGGTGGGTGGGGAAATAGAACGCAAAGACAAAATGATACATATACAGTCCTTGCTCTCCATGAGTTTACATGCTATGGGAGACAGATAACCCATGAACTCTTAGGTGCCTTTCATCTTGAATAGTCTATAAATCTACCTCACTTTTCATTGTATGATATTTTACGTCATACCTTTTTCATTTTTACCCACGTAAGTTAATTTTCCAATGCTCTTCAAGTGACCTCAGATGGATCATTTGTGCTCTCTAGGTTAGTTTCCTTTTCTTTAAAATGATGGGGGAAGGGGACAGGGTCAAGATGGTAGAATAACAGCACATACTTTCTGGAGCTCTCCCCCCAAACCCAGCCAAATACCTCCAAAAAATGATTCTAAACAAATTCTGGAGCTGCAGAACCCACAAAATGACAGTGAAGCAAATCTCCAGCCCAAGACAGCCTGGAAGGTTAATGAGAAGTATCTATTGCACCATGCTGGCAGCAGAGCACAGTCCAGCGTGGGCTGTGTCGACACAGACAGGACCTGAGCAGGCCTAGGGGGACTGAATCTTGGGCACCTGGGGTGGTTTCCAAACTTCACAACCCCAAAACACAAGGACAAATTGGAAGGTCAGTGGAAAAAACCTGTGTGACCTGTGTGAGAGAGTAGAGGGATCTGCCCCAGCCCCAGGGCTGCAGAGGGTAAAGGGGGTGGAGGAATCCATGGTAGCCACTATTTCTGGAGCTCTAGGCCCACAGATTGTGGGGTGATCTAGAGGTTGACAGTATGCCCTCAACCCCCACTCGAAGCTCAAAAGTCAAGTGGACTGTGGAAATGAGCAAAAACCGGAAAAAGAATAAGACTACAGAATCTTACTTTGGTGACAAGGAAGACCAAAATATGGCAAACAGAAAAAGACAACAAAGTCAAAGCCTCTAAGAAGAATATGAATTGGTCTCAGTCCATAGAAGAGCTCAAAAAGGATTTTGAAAATCAAGTAAGAGAAGTGGAGTAAAAATTGAGAAGGGAAATGAGCATGATGCAAGAAAATTATGAAAAATGAGTCAACTGTTTGCTAAAGGAGGCCCAAAAAATGCTGAAGAAAATAATACTTTAAAAAATGGAGTAACCCAAATGACAAAAGAGATTCAAAAAGCCAATGAGGAGAAGAATGCCCTAAAAAGTAGAATTAGCCAGATGGAAAAGGAGGTCCAAAAGCTCCCTGAAGAAAATAATTCCTTAAAGATTAGAATGGAGCAGATGGAAGCTAATGACTTTATGAAAAATCAAGAAATTATAAAACAAAACCAAAGGAATGAAAAAATTGCAGACAGTGTAAAATATCCCATTGAAAAAACAACTGACCTAGAAAATAGATCCTGGAGAGACAATTTAAAAATTATTGGACTACCTGAAAGCCATGATTAAAAAAAGAATCTAGACAAATCATCTTTCAAGAAATTATCAAGGAAAACTGCCCTGATGTTCTAGAACCAGAGGGTAAAATAAATTTTGAAAGAAAATGATGGGAGAATGGACTAGACTGATTTCTGCAGTCCTTTTTCCAATCAAAAATTCCACAAACCTGTGATTTCCTGATGACTTCCTAGCGGTCAACAGGCTTTTGTAATTGTAGGACATGGTATCGTGATTCAAGGAGAACCTCACCAAAGTAAGCTTGAGATGTTTGACCCCAGGTTTCCGGGTATGCTAAGCATCCTGCAGGTGTTATACAAAGGACCTATAGCTTTGGAGGTAAAAGAAAATCCTGTTTGTTGGCTACTAGAGTTGGTAAACAACCCACTTTGTTAAAAGGAAGTGAGTTGTGGGGTAGCTGATTGAATCTGAGAGAATGTTTGAAGAGCTCAGTATTTGCTCTGAGGGGCCATTAAAGAAGTTTTGTTCCCACACCCTCTGGAGAAAACGACGCTTCATTAAAATGGCAACATGAGGTGTGGTGAAATCGGTGAAATTGGGATCCCTGAAAAGGCACATTCACGAGATTCCACTTAAAATGTAAAAAGGGCATAAAGAAAATAAATGGACATTTTCTGGAGGCAGCTGAGAAATCCCAAACACAGACATCTTTGTCTGCTTCTTTAAGACGTCCACAATGCTTCCTCCTTTTCTTCCTTTTGACTAATCTGGTCTTCTAAGAGGTGCTGAGTTTCTGCCAAGCTTTTTTACTCTGCTCTCTTCAAAAGCAGTCCTCTCTTGAATAAGCAACTATCAGCTGTCTCACCTAATGATCCTCTCCCTCACTCCTGACTAAGTGACTGCAGGTCATTCCCTATAATTAGCTCACACACAGCACTGCAAGAAGGTTTCCAGGAGCATCAATCACATGGCTGTGAATGTGAGTTTCGTGTGTGGGAATTGGAGGAGGAGTCAGACAGGGCTATGTAATCTCTCCCCCCTCTAACCTTGTCACATCTGTCCCTGCGATGATGTTTTCTTAGCTACTGATTGCCCACCATCTTGTGTTTACAGAACAGGTTATTCTAGGCGCCAGATAAATTATGAGTACATAGCTCCCAAGATACTCTGCTGAATATCTCCCCTTTGGTGAAAAATGCCAAATGAATGTTCCTTGTCTCACATTGTGTTCCTACCTTGTTTCAACTGTATCTTGGTTCCTAATTTTGTTTTCATCCAGTCATTGTGAGAGAATGAATTGGCTCAGGATGTGTAGCCCTAATGTACATGAAGAAGTTTGGGATGAGAGGGTTTGGGATTCCAGTCTTATCCTCGTTGCCACTGCCCAGCTTTGCATCTCTGCCTAAATTACTGAATTCTTTTGTGTCAGTTTCTTTATCTGTAAAATGAGAGTGAAAAACTGACATTTCCTAAAAAAAAATAAATTGAACAGTCTTTCTGACAAGGTTTAAACTGTCTTGCAAAGGGATACCTAAGATACTCAAGACCTTAGGAGCTGTAATCGAGCAGATAGGGTATGGGAACAAAACTTATTTAATTTGAGAAGAGAGGAAGCTAAAGAGAGATCAGGACTAGAAGAAGGTTTTGATTATTTCTCTTGAGAGGAAGGAGAAAGAACACAGAGAGGAGGGAAGTGGAGGGGGTTCTCCCCACCCATGGAGAAGCAGAGTAACCATGGCAGCAGCAGAGACATCAGAAGGTCTCAACCTGAAATGTAGGCGAAAGCTAAATGGATTAGATGCAAGGTGTTTAATCAGGTGACCTTAGCATTGAAAAAACAAACACAACAGACACAGAGGAACTGGTGGTCCTTACCTCCGCCTCCTGGATGCGCTGGCACGTATTTCTAAAATTAAAGACTATATCTTATTGATTGAATCTTATTTCTCAAATTTGTATTTTCTGGAATCCTTTTGGATAAGGTATGAGGGCCCTGAACAGCTCTAGTTGCCCACACAGGAGAGGGATCTTACTTAGGGCAGGGCTGGGATCCTAGCTCCCAAGCCCACTTTTAGAGAGTTTTTTGCTCTCTAACCCAGGGCATCATCATGAGCCATTAATGTGATTCCTAACTACAATTCAAATGACAAAATTTATGTGAATTTGAGACTTTTAAAATCTAAAAATCTACCTTACCAGACCATCAGCTGAGATAGCAACCCCCCTAGTGGTTACATTAAGTAGAAAAAATGCAAATACCAAGTTCTCTTTCAGTCATTACTAATACCATTGATTAAAACCCCCCCACAATATTAAGGCACCTTTGGTTCTTCCTCTTGGACTTGTCTCCTGAATACTTATTGACAATGCGTGGGCCCTTCTAAGTGAACCCCCTCCTTCCACTGGTAATTTGTTAGTGCAGTTTTCAAGAGCAGACTGAGACCTTAGTGAATTAGTGTCTCTGTCTTATCAGTGTGTACTCCGATTTTCTTGTTACAGACTTAGCTCTTAGTCTGAGTCCCTCCCCCTTAACCCCCCAGCTCTTCTGTTTATTATCTGTGTGACCTGAGTTCTCTGATTTTTGGTGTTCTCATCTGTACTGTAAAATGCTATAAAATGTGAGCTATTATTAGTGTTATTGCTATTGGTTATAATAACTGATAATCCCAACTCATTATTCTGATTCAGATTTGGTAATTTTGCTGTCTACTAGTTCTTGATCCTTATCTCTTTCTTATTTGGACTCTGAGGCTGTGCCGTTTCCCGTGGGAGAGAAAAGAATCACAGAGAATTGATTCAGGGGATCTTGACTGACTACTTGGAGTTCTGACACCCTATTCTGGTACATGACCCATTTATTCCAAATCACCATGGGGAAGTGATGATAGAAACTGATTTGAAATGTTAATGGGCAACAGGTTTCTTCCTGAATATGTCCGGCTGCTACTAGAAATCATGTAAATTTTTACAGGCTTAGATTCCCGGGAGTACAGCCAAAAATCTGCTTTCAAGGCACTAGTGACCCACATTACTATATCATTCTGTCTTTGCCTTGAATCCATATTGTAATAATCAAGCCCAGCACTCTTTCAGGAGGAAAGATGAATGTTGCAGAAATCATTCCAATAACTTTCACATCTTAAAATGACTCATATTCCTTGTCACTGTGGTAGGCACAGGTCAGCGTAGGGTAAGAGCTTTATTTCTTTTTAAAAATTAAGTTGTTTTCAAAAAATAAAAAAAATCCCTATTTTTTTCTCCTTCCCTCCAACTCCCAATGGGCAAGAGCTTTCTACCATTCATTACCCTCTTCAGCTTGAGGGGTTCTTCCAGCCTGAGCTTTGGTATACTCTTAGAACACGTTTAGATTAATGATATACATGGAAGAGGGCAAGTAATACATACACATGTTATATATATATATATATATATATATTATATTGTATATGCGTGTATGTACACACATGCATATACATATATATGTTAATATATACATATACACATACATATACACACATGCATATGTATGCATATGTATGTATATGTATTTGTGAAGCCAAAAACTGCTCCGAGTCATGGAATACATCAGGTCTATCCTGCCCCCTGGTGGTGTTCTGTTCCACTACACCTTTTATTTACATAATATTACCTTAGTCTTACAACAATGGAATAAGTGAGTATATCATGAAATGCTGAAACCTGAAAACTATAATGAAGTAGTAAAGATACCCTAAGAAAGGAAAAAATTGATAAAAATGGTTTAATATGTGTAGAGGGAAAAGAATTATTTTTAATATTTCAAATATATAATTAATAAAGGAAAATTGTATTTGTTGGGTCTTCTTTTAAAAATCAGAACTAGGATTTCATCTAGGAAGGGAACCTTTGTTGTTGTTCAGTTGTGTCCAACTCTTTGTGGCCTCATTTGAGGTTTTTTTTTGACAGAGATGCTAGAGTGGTTTCACATTTCCTTCTTCAGCTCATTTGACAGGTGAGGAAACCAGGGCAAGTAGTGTTAAATAACTTGCTCCAGGTCACACAGCTAGTAAGTATCTGAGGCCAGATTTGAACTCAGGCAGATGAATCTTCCTGCCTCCAGGCCTGGCACTCTATCCAGTCTTCCACCTAGCAGTCCCATGCAGGGAACTGCTAGTGTGGAAGCTAGTGTCAGATCACCAATTAGTCTGTCACTTATAATCTTAGGTGCTTGGGCACTGAGAGGTTAAGTGAGTTGCCTGACATCACACTATTGATATTTAGGCAACTAAATGGCTCAGTTGATAGAGTGTTGGGCCTGGAGTCAGGAAGAGTAAAGTTCAAATCTGTCTTTAGACACTTAATAGCTGTGTGGCCCTGGGCACAAGCCATTTAATCTCTGATTCAGTTTCCTCTTCTGTATGATGAGGATAATAACAGTGGCACCTACCTTTGAAGATCATAGGAGATAATCAGGATAATGTGCTTGGCACATAGTAAGTGGTATATTAATGTTAGATTTTTATTATTATAAAGTGCTTTGGAAAACTTAATTATAAACTAAATTATATATCCATAATATATATTTACACATTACATAAATGCTAATTGTTGTTGTTTTTATTAGTCAAAGGCAGGATTCGAACTCAGATCTTCTTGACTCCAGGCCCAGCAGTCTGTCTACTGCATCATCTACCTGACCAGATTACACCCTGTAGGCTTCTCTTGTCCTTCCTCTGTGATTTCTTCCTTATCTGATCTTTGGACTTTTCTTGGTAATGTATCTGATTCTAGTTTGCATTATATTTTATGTACTATGTATTTTGTGTATATTAGCACTACTAGATGACAAGTACCTTGAGATCAGGGACTATATTTCATTTATCCTTTTATCTTGCCTTAGTATCTTACTACCAAATAGGAGGAAGTTTGGAACAAGGATTGGGATTATAATATCATCCTCATTGCCTCTGTCACTGCCTGATTAATTGAATCCTTTTGCTTCAGTTTCTTGATATGCAAAATGTGGGACAAGATTCTAGATTATCTTAAAAATCATGAATAAAAAAATGAAAACAAAATGTCTTCATTCACCTATTAACTAATGACTTTGATCACAAGGTCTCACAGTAGGTAATTAAATGTTAGTTAAATAGGATGAAATACAAAACCCTCAACCTAGCACAATCAGATTTTCCCTTATTTTCCAGGCTTATTTCACATTACTCCCTTTCCTAGACTCTACATTTCAGCTAAACTGACTGATTAACTATGCCCTGAAACTAATGTTCCATTTCCTTTTCCATTGTCTATGCCTTTGCCCAGGCTGTTGCCCCTGCCTAGAATGCTCTCTTAACCCATGTCTCTTTAAATTCCTAGCTTCCTTCAAAGCATAGCTAGGGTACCGCCTCTTACACAAAGTCTTTCTTGATCAGTTGTTAAAGCTCTTTTCCCTCAAATTATTTTATATTTATTCATCTGGATACAAGTTGTATCTTCCAAACATATTCCCATGTCCCTATCCTTGAGAATAGAGACTGATAATTTTTTTCTGTCTTTGTATCCCAGTTCTTAACATTACCTTGCAATTGTTCGACTGGACCTATGATTTCACTGAGTATAGTGAGTTACTGGAGAGGAATTCCTCTCCCAATTCAGATCAGTACCTTTTCTGCAACTTGTCTCAGAGAGTTTCCTGGGAATGTTGAGAGGTTACAGGACTTGTTCAGGATCACAGTTCAATTGATGGTTGAGTTGAGATTTGAACTCAACTCTTGCTAACTCTGAGGCCAAGGAGGGATGGGAAAAGGAATACACATTTATATAGGACCTACTAAGTGCTTTATGGGAAGCTAAGTGGCATATCATATAGAGTGTGGGGCTTGAAGTCAGGAAGTCATCAAATATAGCCTCAGACACTTGCTAGCTGTGTGACCCTGGGTAAGTCATTTATCCTTGTTTGCCTCAGTTTCCTGATATGTAAAATGAGAAGGAATAGCAAGCCACTCTAGTATCTTTGTCAAGAAAACCCCATATTGGGTCATGTAGAGTCAGACATGACCGAAATGACTAGACGATATCAACGACATCTCATGCTAGGAAATTATCTAGTCAGCTGTCTTTGCAGTTAGGTATTTCCAATGCGTTGCTGAAAATGATCAGTTCTGTTCACTACAGAGTTTGAAAGCAAAATCTAGTGTTGCAGCAAATGAACTATAATAATTATGTCAATTAAAAGAATGAGTTGTCTCCAGGTTGTTTGGCTCTATTGCCTGAAAAATATGTTTAAAAATCCCAACACATTATGTATTGTAAAGGGAAGATTTTTGCATTCCTGAAACCTCAGAATCCCATCACAGACAATGCTAGAAGGAAGGATATGCCCAAATCATAGCCTGACAGATGTGGGAGCTGACAACTCTGGCAGGTATGAGCATACCCATGGGCTGGTTAGGCCAGAGAGTAGCATCTATCTTCACTGAAGCAATGCTGATGGATACTCAGGTTACTAATAGGTGGAAATGCTGCTCTGAGTTATTTCAGAGACAGTCACCCTGAGTTTTAGATTCTTTGAACGATATTATTTGTGCTTCTTTGTGCTTGTGCTTCTTCAACTGGATCTAGTTGACCCCTTCCTTGTAGCCCTTGTTCTGTCTTTCATTTCCCTGTGTTAATAATCATCAGAGGTTCTGACCACTGGCCCAGACAAGCTTGTCCCATTCTGTGTCTTCCTGTGAATGGGGTTTGATTATGGAATTCTAGTGGTTAGCGCATACTGTCATGGGAAGGAAAGTGTTTGGGGGAGATTCACAGAAATCGGTTTCCTGACCATCCATTGAAAAAACCTAAGGAGTTCAGAAGATTTATCTGAATCACAATTCCAGAATGGACTTTCTTGGAACCACGTGTGAATTGTAGTTGAAAGGACACAAGATCTGGAGCTGAAAGACTTAAATTTGAATTCAAATTCTGCTGTTTATGTGCTCCTTGGCCATGCCATTTAGTGTAGTTCTTCTAACTCCAGGTCCGATATTCCTTCTACTCTACCTTATATATAGATTCATACAAGTCCATTTCAAAATTCGTCTAGGCCCAGGGAAATATTTCTAACTCCTTGGGTTCTTTCAATAGGTACTGGCTGAACAGGAAAGGAGATTTATATTCATTCATAATTACAGTTTGAAAATTTTGGCCCTATTATTATAAATATGGTATGATAGAAAAGGCAACTAGATGGTATATTGGAGAGAATGTCAGGTCTGACTTCAAATTCAGTCTCCGACACTTACTAGCTGTGTGACCTTGGGCAAGCCACTTAACCCTGTTTGCCTCATTTTTCTCATTTGTGAAATGAGTTGGAGGAGGAAATGGCAAACCATTCCAGTAACTTTGCCAAGGAAAGCTCCAGTTGGGG
This sequence comes from Notamacropus eugenii, assembly GCF_028372415.1. Classification (NCBI taxonomy): domain Eukaryota; kingdom Metazoa; phylum Chordata; class Mammalia; order Diprotodontia; family Macropodidae; genus Notamacropus; species Notamacropus eugenii. The sequence continues at coordinate 279,599,036 of NC_092875.1, read as the reverse complement.
TCAGACATGACTGAAATGACTGAACAGCAAAAGCTGTAGAAAGAGTATTGGATTTGAAGTTAGAGTTGGGTTCAAATCCCAGCTTTATCCATTAAAAGCTGTGTGGCTTGGACCCATCAGTGACCCTCTCTGAGCCCCAGCTGAAGACAACTTATGTATGTCTATAGTCTCTATCAAAATTCTAAACTTAGGTTTGGGCCCTCACTGCCTCTTGTGTTTATTCTGCCTACGAGTAACAAACCATTTCTGTTCTCTGCCTCCCTCTACCCTTATTTTTCATGATTGGTCGACTGATCTGTCAAGCCAGAAATAAAAAGGAACTTTATGACTGGTGATATATTCAGCTTTAAATAACCAACATGAAGGACCACCCATTAAGGACTGCTTTGAACAACTTTGATATCAGCTCAAACCGAAATTCAGCAGTTTCCTTTTCCTTCTCCTAGTCCTTTCACACCACTTCAAATAAGTGGTATCAACTGTTGATTTTGACATGGGTAATTTATAATGGATAACCAAGTTGATCATGGGGTTTCTTATCCATGAATAGTATTTCTAGCTATTGTTTAGAAGCATAAACAATGCTTCTAGGTATAAAATCTTTTGGTTGTTTCTGGTTGGACAGAAGCATCTACTCCAAAATGAAGAGTTGTTATCAGTCAAGAAAGCCAAGAATATGGCTCTGGGGAGAGATATGTGCCTAAAGAAAGAGAGATTCCTAGACTATCCCTACAACACAAAGTTTTTCATTCACAAGTGTGAAAGATACATGAATATCACTGAATCATTAGTCTCTTACGAACATAGGGAAACTTTTCTTCCATGGTTTGGTTTCCATGAAATAACATCTTTTGGTCTTATAGATTTGTAGATTTGAGTTAAAAAGATACTTGGAGGTCTAGTTCATTGAGTTTAGATCCATTTTATGGATGAAGAAACTAAGACTCAAAGAGATAGAGTGTCTTGACCGAGGTCACACTGGTAGTAAGTGGCAGCATCAGGTCTTTGAATTACAGATCTAGTGTTTTCTGTACCATAGCTTATATTTCCTTATGCTTCTTGCTTTTGGAAGGAGTAATACTGTCAAAAATAGGTTTGACTTGAGGAAAAACGGAAGTAGATAACTCCTTTCCCCTCCTCCCTTTCTTGCTGAGATCTTAAACATCCTATTCCCTCCATCTTCTGTTTCTAGGGGGAAGGCAGAGGGGTACAGGCCCATCTAAAATGTCAAACTGTGCAAGTAATTCTGGGCCAGTTGCCTGAGAGAATGTCATGGCTGAAAAGGCAGATTTTGTTTTGACAGCCATTATACAGCGAGGGAGTAGGATTTCTAGACTTTATGCATTTTTTGGACATTACACAAAGAATCTGTTATCTACTCTGGGATGAGTAGGAAAGGGTGGAGGAGACAGGAATTCTTGATTTCCAGCCAATTTTTTTTTTTTTGAAACCAAAATTCTCAGAATCTCTGATTTTCACTGGCTATACCAGCAGAGGAGGTAAATAGACATGGAATGTATTAGGGCTGGCTCTAGGCAAAAGTGTAGAGAATTAACCTTTACCTTAGCCTCCCTTACCTCCTATTTCCACCTTTCCTTTTCCTTCATGGCTCTTCACTCTCTTTATCTCTGTCTGTTAAAAGAAAGGTTTACCCAATAAATAAACAGAAGAATTGGCCAATGTCCTGCCTATACCTAGCATGTTCACCCCACTTTTATCCATGTAATTATAGTGGGTGAGCCCAACTCACTGTCCTGCATCCCTGTTCAGCTATTGTTAACCCTTGTTAACTCATGGGTGAGGTTTTACTTTAGCGTTGGTTATCTACCCTTAAGAAGCTGTGAAATTCATCTGGTAAATTGGCAAAGATGAAAAAAGATTATAATTAATGTTGGAGAACTTGTGGACAGTCACTAATGAAATATTAGTTGAACTGTGAATTGGTCCAGCCATTCTGGAAAGCAATTTGAAATTAGGCTAAGTAACTAAAATATCTATACCCTTGATACCAAGACCTCACTGCTAGGCTTATACACCAAAGGAATCATTGATAAAAAGAAAGGTCTCACATACACAAAAATATTCATGACAGCCCCTTTTCTAGCAACAGAGAACTGAAATAAATAGATAGCCTTGGATTGGGTAGTAGATAAACAAGTTGTGGTACATGAATATACCATGAATATACTTCACTGTAAGACAAAATGAATATGAAGAATTCAGAGAAGCATTGGAAGGTAGGCAAAGTAAATAAGAAGAAATAAGAAAACGATATTCCTAATACCTATAATAATGTAAATGGAAACAATAACAATTGATGCTGAATAAGAGATATGGGAATGCATCCTCCCCCCTTCTTTGCAGGGGTGGGGCACTATGAGTGGAGAACATTACATATAATGTTGGATTTTATTGAGATATTGGTAATTTTACTGAATTTTCTCCCTGATTTTTAAAAAATTGTCATAAATTATGGTTCTCCAGATAGAGGAGAAGGAGAGATACTTTGGGAAATATAGGTGCTATAAAAACATAAGAGAAAAAACCCCTTTCAAATATGTAAAAAAAATTAAGCTATAAAATTCCCTCAACAAGGCAAACTCCTGGTAAATGGGTGGATTTCTTGACTTATCCTGGGTGCTTATTGTCCTTTTAACATCATGCAGATGACTGATTATTGATTCATACAAAGTTTATACACCCTAACCATATCCTTGGATTGGCCTTTTTAAAAAGGATTGTAGACATATTCCAAAAGGCTCAAAGTCTACAGACAGAGGGTAACTTTTCAGACACCTAAGCACTTCATTTCCTGGAGAGAAGTTTGCACAGTAATGTAACCCCTCCAAAGAACTACTTTGCCTGAAGGATGACATTGGATGGAAGCAGTGGCAGAGTGATGAAGAATTACATGGCAAATCCTTCTGGAATACAAACCGCTAGTCTGTGACAGAAGCGGGGAAAGTCAGAAGTTCATGGACAAAGTCAAGGGCTTAGAACTAAGGAACAACAACTTATTGAGCCACAAGTTGGAGGAAAAAACTTGAACCCTGTGCTTCACAGGTACTGTAAGTTATGGGGAACTTGTAGATCTAGGGGAGGATGGGTTAACTTTCTCTATTATCCCCTAATGCTCTCTCCTTGGAAATGTTTATCTAGAGTGGTGCAATGGGTAGATCCTCAGCATCAGGAGACAGGAAGATCTGAATTCTAAGCTGGCTTCAGATGTTTCCTAGATACATGACTTTTGGCAAATCATTTAACCTCTGTTTGCCTCAGTTTCCTCATCTGGAAAATAGGATAATAATAGCACCTACCTCTCAGAGTTGTTGTAAAGATCAAACAAGATAATGATTGTAAATTGCTTAACACAGTGCCTGGACATTGTAATCACCACATAAATGCTAGCTGTTATTATTAACCATAGGTCTAGATGGCACTCTAGGTTTTTGGAGAGGTAGGGATTTCTGGAGGACAGGATTGTTTGACTTTTCAGCAACTCCAAATGCATTCTCCCTGACAAGGGGTAGGCTCCTCCATGACAGTGCTATAAATCATAGGGATAACATATGTCCTTAGGGAGGCATAGGCCCACTAGAAAGTAAGTTTGCTTGACTTGTTGAAGGCACCAAGTTCTTTCTGCTTGTGGGGAGTCTCAGGGAAGGTGGCATGCTTTGACTCTTTGTAAGGTGCAGTATAATTTCTTTGCATTTATTACTTGGGTTAAATACAGAGTGTTCTATGGTCAAGGGTTTGTCAGAATGCTTATATAGGAGCTAAAGGGACAGCCTTGTGGCACAATGGATAAAGCACCAGGTCTGGAGTTAGGAAGAACTGAGTTCAAATGTGACCTCAGACACTTACTAGTTATGTGACCCTGGGTAAGTCACTTAACCCGATTTGCCTCAGTTTCCTCTTCTGTAAAATGAGCTGGAGAAGGAAATGACAAAGAACTTCAGTATCTTTTGCCACGAAAACTCCAAATATGGTCACCAAGAGTCAGACAAGACTGAACAACAATAACTAAGGGCTAGTTCTCTCTTGTTCCAGAGATATAAATGCAACCCACATTTGGGTATGTTTAAAGGGGAAATACAGGCCAGAGACATGAGCCAAAAGTTCCCAAGACTGAACCCTGCCCATGTAAGCCCAGAGATTTGGTTCAGAGATATTGGTTACGTAAACTTTAGTGAGGAAAAAAAGTTGGATTTGGAGACAGAAGACCCACATTTGAGTGCTACTTCTGTTGCTTATTTGCTGTATGATCTTAGAGAAGTCCCTTAACTCCTCCAAGCCTAGGTTTCCACATCCATAAAATGGTGATAATGATGCTCGGATTGCTTGCCTTCCAGGGTCAAATGAAACAGTATGTGTAAAATGCCTTGTAAACCATAAAACACTAAATAAATATCAGTTCTAACTGTTATTAGGCATGAGAAAGTCCTATAAAAGTGTGGTTGATATTGATGCTGATGCTGGGATCAGATAAACAGCTTCTTGAAAAAGAGTGCTTTTTTCCCCTAAAGCGACTACCCTAAAGCGACTACCCCATATCCTTTCTTAGTTCTATAATTTGAATTAGAAAAATTGGGCTAAACTAATAATTCTACTCAGCTTAGATAACTTTCTCCCCTCCCATAAAAACTCAGCATTTCCCCACTGTATGACTGCAGGGTTACCTAACTCTGCCCCTCTAAAAAGGGGGATTGCATTTGACTGCTAAAAGGGGATAACAAATAGATCTACTCAGCATTGTGTCCAAAGGTGACTGTGGGAACAGCAGCCTCACTTCCTGACTTTTGTGCATGGAAGTTCTTGCTCACAGTGTTGAATTAACCCTGATTTGTGGCCTGAATGAAAATATTGGCAGCTTTCTGATTTGCTTTTCATTCTTGAGTTTGAGCTGGTAAAGGAAGAGGCCAGGAATTCCCAAGCTTTCCCAAGCATTCGAGGAGAAACACTAGGACTTCTTTTTCACCTCCATCCATCTGCAGACCAAGTGTGCATTAGTCAAAGGCAAGCTATGAATTAGGCTTTGTGTGAATTTCTGGAAAGATACCCTAGCTCATGAGATAGGGAAAAGTGACAGCAGCAGTGACATCTGCGGAGCTGTTAGCCCCGGTCACTATCAGGAGCAAAATGTGTTTGTACATCATTTATGAGAGCAATTCAGTCAGGAAGAGAATAGGCCTTTTGACATCAGCAGAGACCAGGACTGCCTTACAATGGGAAGTCTGTTGGTCAAAGAGAAGACTGTTTAATGAACTGAGAGATGAGGGGCTAGCTCTGGCCATCTGTAGCCAAGGTTATTAGAGTAACTTGTTAATGTAACTCATTACACATGGCCACATTACCTTTCTTAGGGAGGGATTATAATAATAACTTCCTTCTCCAAAATGGAGTCCATGGAACCTCCAAGTTGGAATTTACCTTTGAGCTTTAAAAATGGAGGCATGTTCACACCTGATGTATATTAATAAGGGAATTGGGGTGATTTTGACTCCCTCCTTACATATAAATTTCCTGATTTAGAGGGAGGAAGACAGGTGGACTGGCCATGAAGAAAAGATATACTTTTGGAAACCACATCCCTCAGAATTTAGTAGGAACATGCAATGGGGATGACATCATATAGGAATTCATATCATAGACTGGAAGGAGAAGTCTGAATTTAACCCCCTGATCATGATATCCATGACCCTCTACAACTTGTACCCAACCAACCTTTTCATCCTTATTTTACCCTATTCACTTTTACATGTCCTCTATTCTAAAACATATTAGACTACTCTCTATCTCCTTTGGTACATGGGAGAATAGACTTACAGATAAATAAGACTTTACAGATCATCTAATCCCATCCTCCAACCCCATATGGTTCTTCTCTATTTTGTCCCTGTATCACACTCACAGTCCATCTCCCTATCCTCCCCATGAGGTTCTACAGCTTGTTCCTCCATTTCTACCTTCAAGGATCACCTTGGGTGTCATCCCTTGCATAACCTCCCCACCTCCACCAAGATGAAAGTGATCTTTCTCCTTTCAAATTTCCTCCTAGCAGTCTTCCTAGATCTCTCCCCACCTGTCTCACTTCTCCTGTATCAGAGTTATTTGTCAGCATGTGTTGACTCTGAGCATCCTTCTTTTGGACTAGTAGATTGGGTCTGGAAAGCATGGCTGCTATGTATTTGCAGGACTTTTGGAGTAGCTCTGAGGGCTTGGTGTATTATTCTAATGCTATAGCTTATGAGATCCTATTAGTGAATTCCCTGCCCCCCCCATTATTATGGACTAATTATCAATTTGATAGCCAGACAATTAACTTTTAGAAAGGTATATTTACTAAGATTGTATAGTAAGTACAGTTGATACAAATATCCCCCTATAACTCTGTGGCACACTTCCCCACAAGGATATACAGGGACTGGGAGAAAGTGGGATCAAGCTTAGCCCATGTGGCAAAGGGTTAACTCACAACTCTCAGTTGCTAGAAGTCCTTTCCTCTACTTTGTGGAGTTACTCATGACATTCTGCTGAAGCATGGTATAGCTATTCTGTGGGGGGTCCTGGTACAGCCTTGATTCTGTCTTCATCACACCCACTCATCCACTCTGTTCTCAACTACCAATACAAACACTGGCACCAACTGTTGTTGGGATGCTGATGAAAATGCTCAAATCCTCTGGCCAAGATGGGGAAGAAAAGGTCCAGGCTGAGGCTGAAACTCTCTCCTCCTCATCGTCTCATTCTTTCTCAGGGAGAGGTCTCTCTTTCCTCTCTTCCACCAAACACTTAGATTTTTGATTTCCACTGGCTCAGGTTCCAGTTTGAACAGATTTACTGTTGCTTCTAGGGAGGTGTCCTGGCCTCCTTCACACAGAGTAAATAACTGAGGCATATTTGTGCCTGATACATATTAATAAGGAGGATTAGGTGATTTGGACTCCACCCTGACATATACATTTCCTGATTTAGAGGGAGGAGGGCAGGCTGGCTGGCTAGGGAGATAAGGTATACTTGGGGAAACCATATCCCTCAGAATTTAGTATGAGCATGCAATAGGGGATGCCATCATGTAGGAATTCATATCATAGGCTGGAAGGAGAAGTCTGAAGTTTGAAAGACAGAGAGAACAGAAGGAAGAAAGAGTAAGAAACTGCCTATTGGAAGAATCTTTCCTGATTCATCTCTTACAGTTTATAGACATTAAGATTTCCCCTTCCCTTTCTGTGATGAAAGATTTAATTTGTGTGTGTATGTGTGTATGTGATGAAAGATTTTGTACTTGACACTGTTGCTCAACACCTACCATGGATGGACCTGACACTGGGCAGCTCTCAGACCTGATAGCTGCAGCTGTTTCAGATTCTGAAGACTCAGGATTCCTATGGTGAATAGATTCCTGAAAACTCAATGCTTTTATGTCAAGCTGAAATAGTGACCTTGGTCATTCAAGGGTCAAGTTGTTAACTTACCAGGAGTTGCTGCCCTACAGTGGACACCAGAATAACATCAGCAGGGAAGAGCCAGAGTATAGAGCTAAGACCAGGCTGGACTTTCAACCTTTGACCTGGGGACTTGGCAGACTATTTGGTTTGGGCCATAGATAATGAGAACACTTGTTATCATATTTTTATTATTTTTGTGTTCTTGTTTCAAATAAATTGCCATTTACTCTACTACAGTGTGATAGTATTTGATTAATATAGCGTGGCTGGTCACGAGGAAGAAGTTTAGAAGGAACAGGGGATCAAAGATTTAATTCAAGTAGATTTGATCTTGCTAAGAGGACACGTGGCCTCCAGGATAGAGAAGTGGCCTTAAAGCCAGGAAGACCTGGGTTCAAGTCTTGCCTCTGATATATATAGGCTGTGTTAACTTGGGCAAGGTACTTGGCCTCTTGTTGTCTCAGGCAATTTTCTGATACCGTAAATTGTAGAGAAGATGCTGACCCTTCATTGTTCTAGAGAATTTCCTATAGCAATGAAATCACAGGGCCAGCCCTGACCCCTAAGATCCTGCCACATATTATGGGAACCTGAATGCAGTGGATTGTTATGCTCTTCTCATAGGAGTCTTACGTAACTGTGAGCTCCTGGTGGACAAAAAAACCTGTCACGGTGCACTGCTATCATACTGCCTTAATAAATACTTGTCCAATCACAGAGCATTAGAGTAGAAGGGATTTTTGTTCTGTTGTGTCTAGTTCTTGGTGACCCCATTTGGGGATTTTCATGGCAAAAATACAGGACTGATTTGCCATTTCCTTCTCCAGATAATTTTACAAATGAAGAAACTGAGGCAAACATGGCCTAAGTGAATTGCTAAGGGTTATAGCTAGTAAGTGTCTGAGTCTGGATTTGGACTGGAGAAGAGACTTCTGACTTCAGGCCAGCTGTTCTATCCACCATGCCACCTGGATGCTCCAGAAGGGATTTTAGGGATTAATTGGTCCAAACTCCTATTTTTTTTTAAAATGGGGACACTGAGACACTAAAAGGTGAAGTGAATTGTTCAGTATCTCACAGTTTATAAACTGTAGAGCCAGTATGGAAAGCTAGATTCTTCAGACTCCGTGTCCAGGGCTCTTGAATTGAATTGAATTACATAAATGTCAGATATTATGATCTTATTACTAAATGATCCTGAAAAGTAATCTCATTTGTGGCTCTGGGGCCAATAATTATAAAAGTTCTTTCTCATATTGGGTAGCAATTTTCTCTTGAGGATTTCTAAGCACTTGACAAAATCAAAACTCCTTAAATATTGTTAACAACCAGGTATTGGGCAAGTGGGAGTCACCAGCTGTCAGACGGGAGCATTAGAGCACAGGGAGGATGATAATAACTTAGTTTGACCTGGGAGTAGATCAGAGGTGGAGCACAATCATGGCCTTCACGTACTAGAGGACAAAAAAAGACACAGAAGCCTTTCTGCGGCTTTCCTGGCAGACTCCTCTGTCTGAGTTAGGACACAGGTGGCAACATCGTGATTCCCGGCATAACCTTGCCAGCTCCAATGACAGTCTCTGTTGGAGCTCTGCACAGCAGCACATCCCAGGCCAACTCACATGCCTGAGTGTAATTAATGCTGAGGTTTTAAGAGCAGTCCTTGATTTATTACTCCCATCGTAAAGAAATCCCTATAATCCGGAACTGATTATCTTCCATTTCCAACAGCTGTAATTTACAAGGAACTTCTTTCTGTCTCTCCTCCCTCCCCAATTCTGCCTCCTCCCTGTTTTCCCTCAAATTGTACCATTTAGAAGAGGGGTTCTTACCCTTTTCTCTGTCATGGACCCCTTGGCAGTGTCGTGAAGCGTATGGACTTCTGAGGAGGACCTCAGAATAATGTCTTTAAAGACATAAAATAAAATACATAGGACTACAATGAAAACCGATGATAAGGAAGTAGTTATTTTTTTTTAAGTTTATGGACCCCAGGTTAAGAACTCCTGATTTCGAGTAGTCATCCTTTTACTGTCAGATTATTTGTAGCCTGGTCATATTATTGATCAGTGCAATGTACTGGTCATGAAAAAAATGGTGTGAGGATCATGGCATGAGAGCTCAGGAGCTGAATGGGACCCCAGGGGCTCCCTCATTCAACAACCTGATTTTTTAATGGAGAAAACAGAGACCCACAGAAGTTGTATTATATATTATATTATATTAAGCTATGCTAGGTTATATTAAGTTATATTATATTACATTATATTGTATTTATTACATTATATATTGTATCTATCATATTATGTTACATTTATTATATTATGCTGTATTATGTTTTATTATATTACATTGTATTATATTGTGTTTATTATGTTATACTATGTTATACTTATTATATTATGCTACATTATATTATAGTCAGATTACACAGGTAATAAGTGTTCTGAGTGAGATATTGCCTCTAGAGTCAGAGTACTGGGGACCAAATCTCGCTTCTGTGGGACTTTGGACATGCCCCTTAAACCTGTTGGCTTTCAGTTTCCTCATCTCTGAAATGAGTGTGTTGGATTAGAATGCTCCTGAGATCTCTTCCAGTTCTAAGTCTGTGATCCAATGGTTCCAGAATCAGTGTGTGCTCTCTTTGTCTCTGTCTCTCTGTCTAGCTCTGTCTGTCTGTCTCTGTCTCCTTGTCTATCCTTCTCTCTTCTTCCCTCCCATCCCCAGAGGGAGCTAGGTGGTGTAGTGGATAGAGTACTGGGCCTGGATTTAGGAAAACCTGAATTCAAATTTGGCCTTGGACACTTACCAGTCATGCGACCCTAGTCTGCCTCAGTTTCCTCAACTACCAAACAGGGATAACAAAGCTACTATCTTCCAGGGTTATGAGGATCAAATGAGATAATATTTGTAAAGCACAGCACCACGTGTGACACATAATAGATGCTGTATTATTACCAAATTTTGTTTTCCTTTAGAAATGTGCCCCTGCCCCTACCCCTTGAAGTATACTCCCTTCTTTCAGTGGCAACAGTTCAGATATTTCAACAAAAATCAAGCTCTTTAGGAAATGAGGACACAGCTGACAGGCTAGGCAAGCTGGCCTAGATGAAGCAGCAGGAAACCCTGTGAGAGATTCAGGCGTGGATTAAATAAGTCAGACCTCTGCCATCACCTTGACAACCACCTCCTTTCAGACCCGGATGGAGACAACCCGGGGTTCTGATCCCCCAAATCCTGGAAAAAGCAATGTCACTCAGTCCAAGAGCCCTACTTGGTCTCCCTCAGCCCTCACTAAGAGGAACAACTACTGTGCAGAATGGATCTGCCATCCTTGATGCCACCACCACCAGTGGCCCCGGAAATATCAGCATTGTCAGTTCACTTTGTAGCCCAGCCATTATCCTGGAGATGGACCTGGCAACTGCTTCTGACAGTTCTCCCTTTCCTAGGCTACTGGTCCTGCTTCTAGTCCAGCTCTCACAGCCCTCATCCAGAGAAGCAAGGAACCCTTAGGAGAAAGGGTCAGCGATTCACACTTGCTGCCAGTCAGGTGCCATCCACTGGGCAAGCACATCAATCTAGCTAAAGCAGTAAGGCACCCTGAAGGATAGATAAGAGAAGGCATTTATCAGCCTATCCATTCTGACCACATCTTTTTATATCTCATTGGAGACTAGCTGGGCTTCCTACCAGCTGTCATCTGGGGTAAAGGTTCTTGTGGATCTAATAACTACTTCTTCAAGTTTTATAGATCCTGTTGCCATAGCTCCTGAAGATCCAGAAAAGCAAGTTCTTGCCATCAAAGTTCTTGACATTGTCAAATAGTTCAACATCAGAAATGGCCATAGTTTTACAAGGGGAAATGACAGTAAATAAGATGGAGTATCACCTGTTTCAATACTGCGCCCTGAGGACCATGGGGTCATTCAATCTGATTTTCTGTTAGACTTACATGTGTTGTTACCCCTCTTAGAATGGGAGTTCCTTGAGAAGAGTGACTGTCTTACATTTCTGTTTGTATCCCTAGTTTTTAGAAAAGTGCCTTGTCCATAGCAAGTATTTAAAAAATATTTTTATTTTTTTAAGTGTGAAAACATTCAATACTTTCTATACATTATAGTACAAATATAAGCTACATTTCTGCTCCACTCTTCCTGTTTAAATTTTCTTTTTTGACAGGAAGTGCAGTCTTCTTCCATGTTTAGAAACCACCCCTGGGGCAGTTTGCAGAAGATAAAACTGCAAGTTACCACAATTATGACAGACTGCTCCAACTCTCTAAAAAAAGAAATGCAAATTAAAACAATTCTGAAGCTTCACTTTCTACTCATAAGATTGAGAAAGATGACAAAAGATGAAAATGGTCAATGTTGGAGGGACTGTAGGAAGATGGGCACACTAAAGCACTTTCAGTGGAGGTGTGAATTTGTCCAACAGCTTTGAAAAATAACTTGGAATTAAACTAGAACATCACTAAAACACACATATCTTTTGACTCAGTGATATCACCATTGGTGTATAACCCAAGACGAACAAAGATAGAAGAAAAGGTCCCATTTATACAAAAATATTGATAACAACAGTTTTTGTAGCAGCAAAGGACTACAAGCAAACAATCCTTATTGAGAAGCATCAAGTGAACACCATTTGTGATATGAAAACAATGCAATATTACTGTGCCATAAGAAATGAATATGAAGAAGTCAGAAATTTGGAAAGCCTTGTACACACTAATGGGAGAGGAAAAGTAAGCAGAAGCAGGAAAACAATGTGCAAAACAAGTGCATTGTAAAGGAACACTGCATTGACAAACTTCAAAGCTCTGATCATTGCATTATATAATTGCCACTTTCCTTTGGCAGAGAGGTGTTAAACTATAGGTATGGAATGAGGTGATAATTTTTAGACATTTTTTCCCCCTTTACTGTGTTTATTTATTGCAAGGGAGAGATCTGCAGGGGGGCTGGGGAGTCACTGGAAAGTGACAATGATGTAAATGAGTGTCAGCATTTTAAAAGGGGAAGGGAAAAAAACCTATCCCTGAGGTCCAGCACCCTGAGATTCTGGTGAAACAGAACAAAACCGAGAAATGGGCTTCCTTTTATTCCCTCTATACTATCTGCCTGGTCTGGGCATTGCTGGGTGAGTAGGCACCATAGTGGGAGGGGGAAGGTGTCTCATCACTGGAGGTCCAGGTGTCATGGGCCTGAGGCCTCTCATGGGTATTCCCATGCCAGGAGGAGGCCCCAAAGGCATCGTTCCAGGAACGGGGTGCCCATTGTGCTAGTGTGAGAAGGTGGTGTCATAGACCCTCCTAGTGGAGGAGCTGAGAATAGATTGGGAGGAATTCTTGCTTGCTGAAATGCTGTGGTTGTTTTTTCAGTCAGGCTCTGGGCTTGCTTTTCTATCCATTTCTGATAATAGTTTCTCCCATTCTCTTTGTGTTTCCCCCAGCTGCAGTATGTCTACTTACAGATGGAAAATCCTGAGTGAGGTACGTGTCTCGGTAATCACAGTAAAACTTGGGCATCATGTTCTGAAGTCTGCTGGTTGTTTCTATCTTTGGGGGCAAGCTTTTAGCACCAAATCACCATTTGTCTAAGCACAATTGTGCCTTATTTTGTCCAAGGTATCTTCAGAATAGACTGGCTGTGTTCCTCACGCTCTTCAATGAACCCCCAAAGAAACTGTCCACGTATAAGGATAACTTCAGGATGTTCTTGTCCAAGAACTTGGCTAAAGAGGGACTTGGCTCTTCAGATAGACACTTGGTAAGGATCCTAAAGGATAGACCACACCTAGCCACAAGAAGATGAGGGCATACTGCTACTGACTGAGAGAGAGAGAGAGAGAGAGAGAGAGAGAGAGAGAGAGACAGACAGACAGACAGACAGACAGAGACAGAGTCAGAGCCACTGAAACAGTAATGACAGAGATGTAAAGACAGTCAGAGAAACAGAGACAGAGAGAGATGACAAAGACTCAGAGACAGACAGACAGAGAGACAGAATCAGAGACATAAAGAGACACACAGAGAGACAGACAGAGATGACAGAGAGACAGAGGCAGACACACACACACACATACACACACACACATACACACACACTCACACACACTGAGAAAGAGTCAGTCAGTCAGTCAGAGCCAGAGTCGAAGAGACAGAGATGACAGAGAGACAGAGTCAGAGACACACAGAGAGATGACAGAGATTCAGAGATAGACAGAGACACAGAGACAGGCAGAGGCAGAGAGAGGCAGACAGATGACAGAGAGAAACAGAGGCAGAGACATAGACAGTCTGTGTGTGTGTGTGTATGTGTGTGTGTGCGTGTGAGAGAGAGGGAGGGAGAGAGAGAGAGAGAGAGAGAGAGAGAGAGAGAGAGAGAGAGAGAGAGAGAGAGAGAGAGAGAGAGAGAGAGCGCCAGCGCTGGCATGGGGGATTCCAACAAATTCTTTTAATTCATTCTTATGGTCTCAATTTAGGAAAGTTTAACCAGCTTTAGTTACACTATCTGATGCCTGAGCGCCACCTATCAGGTAGCTAATTCTGATTCTAAATTCCTTCTTGTCGGATTCACAGCTACAGAGACCAAACTCTTCAGGGAGCTTGAAGTCAGGTAGGTGGTGAGTCTGACCCCTACCCAAACTTGCCAGGGTGACTGAAATTTTTCCTATCCCACCACTCAGAGTTTATTCCTTTAAGTTAAAGAGACCTCTTAAAAAGATATATCATTATTACTAATATTTCTATAAACCTAGAAAGTTGTCAAAGTTCTTTATATACACTATGCCAAACTTAAATACATAATCAACCAGTAGCCCTTTGATATGAATTAATTTACAACATATTGGCAAATAAATAGAATAGCAAGACTCCAGGGATTGAGACATTATGAATTGATGAGTGAAAAAAATATTATTAACTTCTTATTATGTATATGGCACTGTCATAAACTCTGGGGATAGAAACAGAAAATCAAGACAGCTTCTGCTCTCAAGGATCTCATATTCTAATATGGGGAGATCTAGGAAGACACATAGAGTTTCAGCTCTGTCAGATGAAAAGGCCCAGTGGGCCTGAGGATACAGCCACAAAATAGATGGAAATGAGTTCTTGTTAGAATCATTTCCGTTGATAAACCTAATAAACTGTGATAGGAAATACAGAGACGAAGGTCTACAAAGAAGAGGTTCTTCCTGGGGAGGAAACACCTAAGTTTTAAGGTTTAGGACACCAGTCAGGCTACTGAATAGCTAGCAGGGAAATATGGATGAAACGAAGAGAGCCATAACAAGGAATTCTAACTCCTGGGGAAAATTGGGGGAAGAAATGGCAAAATACTCTTGTATCTTTGCCAGGAAAATCCCATGGACAATATGATTCACAGGGTCATGAAGAGTCAGACATGACTGAACAACAAATGTCAATCATTTAGTCAGCAAGCATCAATGAAGGGCTTACTGTTTTCCAGATACTGTGCTAAACACTGGGGATACAAGGGCAGAAAGATGGTCCCTGCCTCCAGGAACTCACATTCTTTTACGTATGGAAATGCCCATTTTACTTGGTGTTTGATAATTTCAGAATACAATCAATTGAAAAAGAAAAATAACAACAAAACCCCCCTAAAAAGTGGGGATTACTGTCTGACCCCAAGTGGTGTGTAATCAACCAATTGGAGAGTGGAAAAATGGGTTGAATCCCATATTTCTCAGAATCGACAGTCACTGTATTTTATTGAACAAAACTGCACCATCTTCTTCACCCACTTAAGGCAATCTTACTCCAGACCCCTCCCTGGGTTGTACTCCTATTGGTCCAACTCAGGCACCTAGAGCACCTATGCCTGCACAATTCATTGCCTCCTAGGTTTCTATGATCCGACACCCTACCACCCCCATAATTTTGTAGTTACCACACCTGAACCTCAGCAAGGATGTTCTATACTCTTGGCCATTAACCAATGATTAAAAAATCTCATCCCTCACCCACCTTTTAAGTTTTTTGGGGGGCAGAGAAAATGTATAGTACAAGATGAACCCAAATGGATGGGCTGCAATATGCACTACAAATTTCATTATACTAACTCTTCACCCCTCTCCAAATCTATCTTCTGAATTTTTGTGTTATCTAAGGTGATAAAAGTAACTGGTCCTCTTCAAGAATAAAGGACAAACCATATGACCCAACGATGACCAACGAGTGCTCCATTTGGTCTCAACATCAAACCTGAAGTAACAAGGGTAGATGTCAGACCTGCCTCTATTGCCCTCACATATTGGTGGTAGATGCTAATTTCTTTTCTTTACTGATGAGATGCACAATCAGAAAGGTTCAAGACCATCATACTACAGAAGGTCTCCAGAAGACAGAATGGAAAGGGAAAGCAGAGAAGGAAAGGAATTTTGTAAGACTAGGGTTTTGTTTACTAGGGGGCAGGGATATGATGACTAGTATGCACTGTCTTCATTCCCTCTCTCCCTTTAGGATGACTCATGTGCTGATTCCTATCATTCCATGGTGGTCTAAGTTCTCAGGCCAAGAGGCATAATAAGACAGTATAGTGTAGTGACAGAGTAGTCCCTGGAAGAAGAGAGGGATGGTCAACAGAATCCTTGGAGATAGCATCCTGGGGGCAGGCAAGGGAGCTGATCATAAGGAAGGCACTCTATCACTCTTGGTACCTGTGATGAAGATCTGGCAGCCCTACATTGATACCAGTTCTAGTAATGTTTGTAGTAGTGTTTGAGAAGCTATGGAAAAGAGAAAGGCAGGGATCTCAAAGACAAATTTTGTCTTTACAACATTGCTTAGCTAGTCTGTAGGATCATAAATTTAGAAGTAGAAGGAACATTAGAGGATATCAGATCCAATTTCCTTCTTTTACAGATGAAGAAAAAGAGGCCCAGAGATGTTCATTAATTTGTCCAGGTTCACAAAACTAGTAAAGAGCAGGTTGTCCTGAATCGAAATCCTACTCTGTATTCTGTGCTTCCTAGAACCTGATAGGCTTTTTTTTTTAGTGAAATAAAAATCAGAGTAAAAGATCTGCCCTAATCATGGAATCATTGACTTGCAGAGTATGAAGCCTGTCCACTCTCCACTCAAAACTAGCAAATATCATCTATATTGGTCCTGCCTACCCATGAACAATGACTACTTCTCCGATGATTTAAATCTGATTTTATTTGTATAAACAGTTTTAAAAAAAAATAATTTTGTTTGTATAGTTCTTGGGTTTGTTTTGGCCGGCAAACTCCCAGGTATTTTATGCTATTTAGAGTTATTTTAAATGTTTTTTTTTAACAGTCTCTTCTTGCAGAGTTTTGTTTGTGACACATAGGAATGCTGTTCCACGTGGATTTGCTTTATATCCTTCTACTTTAGTAAATGACATCTGAACAATCAGGAAGGCAGATTAGAATTTCTTCCACAAATATGTCTGAAGAATGTAAGTTTCTTTATTCCTTATTTACTCTGTTGGCCAGATGTTTTTATCGATATGCTAGTGTCCTGAGGACAATTTCTTTCTCCATGCAATATGTCCCTAATTTCCTAATGAAGTGAGGCTTCCTGTCTTTTCATTATAGTACAGTAGCAGTCTGCCCCAAATTGCTTTCAGCTGGGAATACTTTGTGGCTGCCCCAGAGTTGGCTTCCCTCTGCTAATAGACTCCAGGCAGGGTTCCCTCAGAACATTAGGAAAATGTCCCTGTCATCAGGGATTAATAGCTGCAAAGTGGTTGTAAAGTAGCCCACTACCTGGAGATGAGAGCTAGTTCAGTCTAAGACTTATGAAGACAGAAATATAATGTCTCACACAATAATCCGGGTATTTTCAAAATTTGTTTTAACTTTGTAATTATGTTTAACCTGTTGGAAAAACAAAACAAAACAGAACAGATAATAGATTTTTTATGTTTGGGTGTTTGCCAGGTAAGTACTCATTTCAAGTTTCAAACACTGCTTCGTCTAATCACCTCCTGGTTTTTAGAGGATTTTTCAATTCTCCTATTTTGAAAAATACTTTGTGTATCATTAAGTAGCTGTCTGACCCAGATGAGTAATGATGAAGGCATGTCAGAGATTGCCTCACTCCCTGGTTGCCCAAAGGAGGGGGTCACTTTGGTGCCAACAGTAGGAGGTCCTGCTGACAATGTCTCTTTACATATATGCAACACTGAAGTCCTCTTTAGAAGCTGAATGACCAAATGTTAAAAGACTTAGACCCGCTGGCCTCTGAAGATTCAGGCAAAATTCAAGAATAGGTGGTGTGGTATAGTTGTTAGAACAATGGACTTGGACTCAGAAGGATCTGATGTTGAGATATTTCTTAGCTGTGTGACTGGGTATTTCTACAATGAAGAGGGTGGACTAAATGATTTCTAAGGTTCTTTCAAATTCTAAATCTATGACTGAGGCTTTGGAAATCAATGCAAAGTTCCTACAATGCATTTCTTCATTTGACATCACAAAATAACAAGGCAGAGGGCAGCAAACAGAGGCATGTGATGAATGGAGAAATCCCACCTTTGATATTTATGGCATGACTGTTAGGAATAGACTTTGATTTGTTATGTAACTGTCTGGCCCCCGAGTGAGGAGAGGGTGTGGATAACACCCTGACACGATAAAAGAAGACTTTGGGTGAGACAAGCTGTCATTTGATGATTCCTGTGCTGTTCTGACCCTTACGTTTCCTGACTGACTGTGCTGACCACCCTTCCAAACCTTTGATTACTACTCTGACATCTTATTTCTGACTCCTGCCTTGCCTACTGAATTTATTGATGCCAATGGATCATTTTATGTCTCCCTGACCCTCTGTGTAGACTGGTTCTCTTTCTTCTCCCAACTCACATTCTGTAAGGGCATAGAAAATGATGTTTTTAAAATGGTCATGATTAGGTTGGACTAGCATTTAGGACAGCAGAATACATCCTAGGACATTTCAAATGACAAACAGGACAATCATAGCCATCTTCCTCCAGCACCATGAAGACTGTGTTCATCTCCTGCTAAATAGCAAATATTCTTCCCTCCTAGCATGTGAATCATTAGTTGCCTTCATTTAGGTCCTCTTGGTCTTCTCTTCTAAGTATCCACTTACATAAGTGGTTTTGTTGAGCCCTGCCCTCATGGACTTCTTTGGACTGACTTATTCTCTCTTTCTTCCAGGCTATTTGAGATTGTGTTTATCTTTACCAGCTCCTGTCTTCAGAACAATGTGTACCATCCTACCTCCTGCTGGTCCCCTTGGCCACTCATGTTTCTTTCCAAAAGTTAGTCAGTCATTAAGAATTTATTTAGTGCCTAGTGCTAGGCACTGTGCTAAGTGTTGGGGATACAAAGAAAGGTGAAAGAAAGGAGATAGCATGCTAATAGCTGTGAAAACAAGTTAAATATAGGATAAATTGCAATGTAATTAATAAGAGAAGGTACTAGAATTGAGAGGAGTTGGCAAAGGCCTCCTGCAGACAATGGAATTTTGGCTGATCCTGGGAGGAATCCAGGGAAGCCAGGAGGTGGAGATGAGCAGGGAGAACATTCCATGCAGGGGAAACACTTTTGCTACTCATTCTATTCCACTTAGGATTTGGGAAGAGAGAAATCCAGCATGGTTGTCACCTCTTTCTTGCAGCTGTCTGTAATCTCATCACCTGGATGTAATTTCACCATCTCTCCCATCTCCCACTTTGTTTCTGTTGCTTTTTTTTGTCATTTGTCATATCCTGCCATGTGTTTCAGTTATTCCTGTACTTGTATTTTCCTCCTCCTGACTAAATTAGAAGAGGCAGCTAGATGGCTCAGTGGATAGTGCTGTGGGCCTGGAGTCAGGAAGATCTGAGTTCAAATGTGGCCTCTGACATTTATTAGCTGTCTGACCTGGACAAGTCACTTAACTCCTGTTTACTATAATCCACTGGGAAAGGAAATAGCAAACCACTCCAGTTATGCTTGCCAAGAAACCTTTTATGGGGTCATGAACAGTTGGATAAGACTAGAAGACTCTACAACAGCTAGATTAGAAACTCTTTGAGGACAGGAGCTGTGGGTTTCTTTTGTATTTGTTTTCTTTCACAGTCATGATAGGAATTCAGAGTATCTGATGAACCAGTGAAAAGAAACCATTATGGCATTGAAATGATGAATAGCTGTTAGGAGTTGGAAGGGCTCAGATCATTTTTAAGCACAATGACCTCTGTCACCTTGTAACAAGTATGAAATCTCCTTTTAACAAGTATGAAGACACTTGCTACCTCTCAGAATGTTCTTTTCCATCTTGGTTTTATCTGCTTATCTCCTCCTCAATATACAGTTCTTGGTTACTAAGTGACAACAAATGGGGTGGATGGATTATACAGTTTGGAAATTATCCAGGCCCTTTATCTTTTCTCCTCCTTTCTCTGACTGTTCCCTGTTAATACTTTTCTCTAGACTGAGCAAATACTTACTTCTTGCTTATTGAATCTAATTGAATTGTACTGAATTGATGGACAGAGAGAATGAATGGAAAAGAAACTCAAGTCATTTGTTTTTTAGCTAAGATGTTTGGCAAAAGGGAGGTTGGATAAAATAGGATTTTAAAAATTATCTGTGAATTGATTCATGCAACTCTGTTCTTTATTAGCACATTTTCCTGTTTTCTTTCCCTGAGAGAATTCTACCAGAGTTAAAGCTTTAAGCAACAGCCCTATGCTCATGATTCCTTTAGTTACGCTCCTACAAGTTACCTCTCACTCTGACTCTAGTTCCATTATGTATCCAGAATGCCTGCTGAATATTCCTTCCACCTTTATCCCCATCTCACTTTACAATATAGTAGTTTAATTTGGTAAACTGCTTCGAATCCTAAGTCAAATTGACCCTGTACCTTTACAGTTGGATGTCTGCCTTTGATGCAACATATGCAAGAGGGAACTTGTTATCAGATACTTCAAACTGACTCCCTTTCCTGACTTTTTAACTTTCATCAGTGATGCTGCATTTTCCCAATCCACCTGGGAGGGCATTAGAAGCTTTCCCCCCTTATTTCCATCTAATCGGCGACCACTTGTAATTCTTCTAAATGTGTTTTATTTTCATCCACTCCTCTCCATTTTCATAGCCATGATTTTAGTACAGACCTTCATTGTCTTAAATTTTTGAAGAAATTGTGACCTGTGTCCTAGCACTGCAATTATAAAGGCTGGGTTCACCAGTGGGGGCTTCTCTAAAATCACTTTGCTAGCTTGTATATTCAGAATTTAGTTCAATTTTCTCCTGCTCCCCTCTCTTATACCCCGGGTATCTTCTGAGAATAACTCATGTTTAGATTTTCAAGGATGTGGGCATCCTCTGCTCTTGTGCAAACATAAAACATACCTATCATTTATAAGATAGCTTTTATTTACCTCAAAAAAAGAATAAAAAAATCCCCAAACCACAAAATACTCATAGGTGTCCCAAAGGGTATGATCCCAAAATTCCAATCTACAACCAAATAACACTGAGGCACTCTGAGCAGTTTCAATTTATTAGGGAAACTGGTGGTCCCTAAAAAATTGGACCTAAGATGTGCCTCTGTAGTCATGGACCCTTCTGCTTATTTTTGAGGGAATATTTATATAATTTAAGAGACTTCTAAAAACAGAATGAAGTGGTATAATTCTTTTATTGGTCAGTTCCAAAAAGGGAAAATTCACATGATTGGCTAAGGGAAATGTCTATAAGTTACGAGAGTTTAGTCATCAGACTTTCCACATCTCATTAATCAGGAGCGTTTAGTGGGTGACCAGGTAATAGGATTCTGGGACTTTCCACAAGTATGTGACAAACATCAGGTATAAAAGAACAAAGTAAAAGGGAAAACTGGTTTTCTGGAATACAGCAGCTTTCAGGATCCTATCATTTATAGGAATGTGGGGGTAGTACAGTCAGTTTCTATTTCTGTTCCTTGCACAGGTTCATACAGGCCTAAACAACAAACTATAATATACATCTATCTTATAAATCAATTAAAAGCAATGTAATCATTAATACAGGGATATTATAATAAATACATAGTAGGTTAATTAATTCCACTGTACACAATTCTTATTCTAACAATTAAACTTAATTCTATCCTATTTATCTTTTTTCAGAGACACTCACTGATACTCATAAATCACAATGAAATGAATAAATACTGATCATAGGGGGATCAAAATTATTCCCACAAGGGTAGAGAATAACTTCCTTTATTTTTCCACATCCATCTCTTCCCAACTTGTACCTCACCCCCCCCCCCAACCCCAGGGATGCAGTTCTCCAGACTCATAGTAACAGCGTGTGGTTGAGACTTCCCTAGAAAAGAAATCCATTTAAATTGAAAAGGCACAGCACTTCACATTATCCCTTGCATCCCACACCTCCTTCTTCTAATCCCTCCCCTGCGCCCCACGCCTCACTCTTGAACCTATCTCTCTCCTCTAGGGATCTATGTATTTTAGTGTTATCCTAAGGTTTTAAGTTTCCCTAAAATAAGTTTTACATTTGGTATTAAGAGTTAGCTGATTAGACCAATGTGGCCAAGATGGCTGAGTGAAGAGTCACAAGTACCAAACTTCCCTCAAACTGTCTTCTACAAAATGACCACATAAAACACTAAATTGAATTCTGAACAGAAAAGTCAACAAAAAGTCACAGTGAGTCATTTTTACAGCGCAAGGTTTCTTAGGAAGAAAGTAAGAAAGGTCTCTTGATGCTGGAGTAGGAGCTGGCTGGGAGCATGGAGTGTGGAGCGCAATGAAAGTGATACTGTGTGTGGGTCTTAGAGGCAGCAGCTTCAGTAAGAGCAGCAGAAGAACTGGGTGCACACAATGCACTGTGATGGTAAGGGAACTGGACACCTGGTCAGGGCCCCATGTGCTAGTACTACATGCAGGATCAGTGCCATCTGACAATGCTGTAGCCTATTATTCAGTTTCAGATCACAGTGCCTAGGGGAAGAGGAGCAGTTGAAGTTATGAGCAAGCAGAAGCCCTGACTCAGTAAAGATCAGAGTGCAGACCAGGAGGGCAATGATCCAACCTCTCCCTGAATCACACCAGTTTGGGAGCATTGAAAACCTATAGGCTCCCAGATAGAACTACAGAAGCTCTGCCAAGTCTTCCTCCCAGAGGTGAACAGAGCCTAACTCTAATATAAAGTCCAAAGACATGAAATAGGCGAGAAAAGTGAGCAGGCAACAGAAAAAGAAACTAACTATAAAAACGTACCATGGTGAAAGGAAAGTGTAAGACACAAACTCAGAAGAAGACAATGACTTGAAAACATCTATAATCAAAGCCTCAAAGAAAACTGCAGATTGGATATAGGCCCAACAAGGATTCCTAGAAGAGCTAAAGAGATTTTTTTTAAAGAGCAAAAAATGATTTTTAACAATCACATGAGAGCAGAAGATTAAGAGAAATGAGAACTATGGAGGAAAATTATGAAAAGAGCTTGGTAAAAGAGGCACAGAAATAATGGAGAAAATAATTCCTTAAAAATAAAAATTGCTCATGTGGAAGATAATGACTCCACAAGACATCAAGAAACAATAAGACAAAATCAAAAGATTGAATAAAGAATCAGCTAATTACCTTCAGATGAGTTTTCCACCCCCCTCTCCTCTACCACCCTCCTCTACCATGCTTATAATACCACCATGTGGCTGAGACTCCATTTTATTCTTTGGTGAACCCTTATTTCCCTTACTAATTTATAGAGACCACTAAAGACTTGGGGCTGCTTGGGTTGCCACAATCTTTCTCCTTTTCCATCTTATCTGCACAGTCTACATAACTGATAGTAGTTGTGGAGAGCAAAGTCCGAAGTTAAGAGTCTTACAGCATGAGAGATCATTGGTGGGTCACTACCTGCATTGTCTGAGGGAGTCCACATAACCATGACATCACAGATTCATCAATGTATAAATTATTATGAGTTTCCAACAGCGTCATTTTTATTATCTCCCTGCTCAAAGCTTCATTATTCACTTGGGAGTGATCATTTATGTGACTGTGTACCCTCTCACTTCCTCTCTCCATTCTCATATACATGTGCCTAAAACTAAAGCTATTTCTGTAGTTATTCTTAAGTAATAGCCAAACAGATAGGAAAGTTGGGGATAATAGTAGAAAGAGCCTCAGTTCAATTAAAAGGCTAATTATCTTAAAAGCTGACAGTGATGTTCTCTCAGATAACTCAGGACAAAAGATTTATTGCAAAAGGTACAATGTCATTGAGATTTCATGGAAAATAACTTCAATAAATTGTAGTTGTAAGGTGGTTGTTTTTGCTAAAATATGCTCAAAGTGGTGAACAAGATATGATAGATGGATTGAAGGAACCTCCCCCAAAATCAGTCCATCTGACCTCTCTGCTTTTCCTATTTTGTATCTTTTATTGTCTGTGTACTTGTGGACTCTTAACTATATTCTATTATGCATTGCTATTAAGTTGTTTTGTGCCTAAATTTTTCCTTCCCAAGAAGATTTTAAACTTTGTGAGGGCAGGGGACCATATCCTATTTTTCTTCTGCACTTCTTATAAAATCTAGTAGAGTACTTGGCTCTTGGTAGGTGCTCAAGAAATCTGGAATTCAAAACAGCCTTATTTCTTGAGCATCAGGTAGTAGCTATGAGACATGGTGACACTCTTTTAGGGCTGGTTGTATGTCTGGGTGGATGTTAGGGGGCTTTGTCTTTTCCACCTGCTCATTAACTCACAAAGTAGAGCTTCTTCATTTAGTTTAAACCTTCTATTTCATTATTAAAATGTAAAAATGCCCTCTGGGAATGGTATCATGTTAAATCGTGTTTACCATTTAGGCCTTATCATGAAAGAGTTCAGCAGAATATTTCTAGAGGTCAGATTTTGATACTAAGGAGGAGAGGGAGAAAACATGAGAATGCTTGGACCCTGGGCTGTTACTTAAGAATATTACAGAAATATCTTCAAGCATATGCACATGTGAATGTATGCATAAAAACACCGAAAGAGTGCTCATGTAAATGGCCACTCCCAAATGATTAATGCTAGTCTGAGCAGGGAGATAAAAATGCCCCAGCTAGAAACTCATAATGATTTATACATTGATGAATCTGTGTTGTCATGGATTTGTGGACTCCCTCAGACATTGCAGGTAGTGACCCACTCATGATCTCTCACCCTGTGAAACTCTTCTTATGAACTTTGCTCTCTACAACTACTGTCAGCTATGTAGACTGTGAAGACAGGTTTGGAAAGGTGGCTAAATACAGCAACCCCACAGTCAAAAATTCCTTTTGGGGGCAATCTCCAAATGTAGGTTTACTCTTAGTCTTCAGGGCTCTATAGGTCTTCAGGGGAAAGAAAGACTCATCAGAGAATGAAGTGGAATCTGTCACAGGGTGGTGTTGTAAATGTAACTGTGCAGGTTGGTGGGGGGAAGAAGGGATGGGCAACTCATCTGAAAGTAATCAGTTGACTAAACAAGGGCAAAACTCTTTTTTGGGGGGGGGATAGACCTAGAATCTTAGGAGAGCACTATAATGTATGAATTCCTAGATGGGAGAGACATAGGGGTAGAGGGTAGGGTGGATGATAGTGTGAAGGGTTATGCTTATATGAATTTCTTTTCTAGAAAGTTTGTTTGTTTGTTTGTTTGTTTCTTGATTTGTCAAGGATCACAGGGCCAGTAAGTGTTTCAGGCAGAATTTGAACCTAGGCCTTCCTAACTCTAAGTTCAGCATCTGTGTTTAATATCTTGCTGAGTAGTCTTCCTACATTCCTCTAAATCCACCATATGGGGGAACCTATTTTTAAAATAATCCTCATCTTGGCCATAGCGTCATCTTTTCTACTTGTATATAGAAGTGGCTAGATGGCATAGTGGACAGAACAGCAAGACCTGAAGTTGAATCCTGTCATATACTTACTAGCTATTTTTTTATTAATTAATTTATTTTAGTCTTCAACATTCATTTCCACAAGATTTTGAATTCCAAATTTTCTCCCCATCTCTCCCCTCCCCCACCCAAGATGGCATGCATTCTGATTACCCCTTTCCCTAGTCTGCCCTCTCCTCTATCATCCTCCCTCCCCTCCCCCTCCCCCTCACTTTCTTATAGGGCAGGATAGATTTCTATACCCCATTGCCTGTACATTTTATTTCCCAGTTGCATGTAAAAACCAGTTTTTAACATTTATTTTTAAAACTCTGAGTTTCAAATTGTCTCCCTTCTTCCCTCCCCATCCACCCACATTTAGAAGGCAGGCAATTCAATATAGGTTATGCATGTGTAGTTATGCAAAACACTCCTATAATAGTCATGTTGTGAAAGACTAACTATATTACCCTTCATCCTATTCCGTCCCCCATTTATTCTATTCTCTCCTTTGACCATGTTCCTTTTCAAAAGTGTTTGCTTCTGACTATACCCTCCCCCAATCTGTCCTCCCTTCTATCATTCCTTCCATAATCCCCTTCCTCCTACTTTCCTGTAGAGTAAGATTGATTGTGTATATTATTCTCTCCTTAAGTCAAATCTGATAAAAGTAAGGTTCACTCATTACCTCTCACCTCCTCCCTCTTCCCCTCCATTATAAAAACTTTTTCTTACCTCCTTTATGTGAGATAGTTCATCCCATTCTATCTCTTCTTTTCTCCTTTTCCCAACATATTCTCCTCTCACCCTTAATTTTATTTTTTTTGGGTCAGATTTTCTATTCAGTTTTGATCTGTTCATCAAGAATGCTTGAAATTCCTTTATTTCATTGAATGTTTATTATTTCCCCCTGAAGTATTATACTCCATTTTGCTGGGTGGGTGATTCTTGGTTTTAATCCTAGCTCCTTTGACCTCTAGAATATAATATTCCAAGCCCTCAGATCCCTTAATGTAAACGCTGCTAGATCTTGTGTTATCATAATTTATATTTCCACAATACTCAAATTGTTTCTTTCTGGCTGCTTGCAATATTTTCTCCTTGATGTGGGAACTCTAGAATTTGACTACAATGTTCCTAGGAGTTTTCCTTTTGGGATCTCTCTTAAGAGGTGATCAGTAGATTCTTTCCATTTCTATTTTACCCTCTGCTTCTAGAACATCAGGGCAGTTTTCCTTGATAATTTCTTTTTTTTTTAAGCCAGAGGAAACAAAGTTTATTAAAGATTCGCCATCTTGGGTTGGCTCTTAAGGAGCCTAAGCATTTGTAACGCTTGTATTCACAAGTGGGCCAGAGGTGATAATTTCTTGAAAGATGATGTCTAGGTTCTTTTTTTGGATCATGGCTTTCAGGTACTCCAACAATTTTTAAATTATCTATCCTAGATCTATGTTCCAGGTCAGTTGTTTTTTCAATGAGATATTTCACATTGCTATTTTTTCATTCCTTTAGATTTGTTTTATAATTTCTTGATTTTTCATAAAGTCATTGGCTTCCATTTGCTCCATTCTAATTTTTAAGGAATTATTTTTTTTTTTTAGTGAGCTTTTTGACCTCCTTTTCCATTTGGCCATTTCTGCTTTTTAAGACATTCTTCTCCTCACTGGCTTTTTGGACCTCTTTTGTCATTTGGATTAGTCTATTTTTTTAAGGTGCTATTTTCTTCAGTATTTTTTTGAGTCTCCTTTAGCAAGCAAATTAGTTTTCATGATTTTCTTGCATCACTGTCATTTCTCTTCCCAATTTTTCCTCTACTTTTCTTACTCAATTTCCAAAACCTTTTAGAGTTGTTCCATGGCCTGAGACCAATTAATATTCTTCTTGGAGGCTTTGGATGTAGGAGCTTTGACTTTGCTGTCTTCTTGTGGTTGTATGTTTTGATCTTCTTTGTCACCAAAGTAAGATTCTATAGTCTGAATTTTTAAATGCTGTTTGCATTTTCCCAGCCAAATACTTGACTTTCTAGCTCTTTATTAAGGTCAGACTTTGCTTTCAATGTGTAGGGTGTCCTGTCCCAGACTTCAGGGGTTTTGTGCAGCAATTTTCAAAGAAACTTCTAGGGGTGTGTAAATTCTTCCAAGGTGGTATGATTAAAGGAGAGGTGTTTACTCATTTCTTGGTCTGTGCTCTGATATATGAGTGACCAAAAGTAATCTTTTCTGCCTTGGAACTGCGAGGAGGATTTTCTCTCCACTGCAGCCACAAGTTCAGCTACACCAGCACTCCTCCTTGACCCAGGACCATCACCCAGGACTGTGACCCATATGCAAGCATGGATAAAGCAAGAGAATCCTGCCTCAGTGCCAGCAAAGAAATCCCTGAAATCCCCCTCTGATCGGCTGCTTGATCCCCACACCATCTATGGGCTGAGAGCTCTGGAAGCAGCAGCAGTAGCTGTTGCCGCTACCACCACTGTCACCTCTACCACCCTGGGGCTGGGGCAGGACCATGCTCCTCTCTCACCCAGATCTGACAGAGTTTTCCCACTGACTTTCTATGTTGTCTTTTGTATTTGTAGGCTGAACAGTCTGAAAATTGCCACAGTTGCCAGTGACTCAGTCCCTTGAGTTCTGCTCAGGCCCTGTCTATGCTGGTGCAGCCCATACTCGACTGACTTCTGCTCCCTGCCTGGTGAGATAGATCCTTCCTGTCAACTTTCCAAGTTGTTGTGGGCTGGAGATTTGTTCCACTCTGTGATTTTGTGGGTTCTGCAGCTCTAGAATTTGCTTAGAGTCATTTTTTATAAGTATGTGGAAGGGTTTGGAGGAGAACTCAAGCAAATCCTTGCTTTTACTCTTTCTTGGCTCCTCCTCTCAGGAAGTTTTGATCACAAGGCTGGTATTGTGAATCTGGAGGACTATATACCTGAGGAGTGGGGTGTAAATGGGGAATAGGACTTGTTAGGGGAGTCAATGGGACTGTACTCTACTCTTCTTGGGGATATATGTATGGTCCGTGAGTGCTTCTCCCTCCCCACCCCATAAAGTAGGAGAGGTCTGTTTCCAAGGGAGAAGGTGCTGGGAATAGATTAGGACCTTGAGAAAAGTAGAAAACAGTTTGGCATGATAAGAGCTCATATTTATATAGTGCATTAAGATTTGTAAAGTCCTTTAAATAAGTTAACTCATTTGATTCTCATAATTACCCTTTGAGGTAGGTGCTATTATTATCCCCATTTTACAGATGAGAAAACAGGTTGAGAAAAATTAGATGACTTACCCTGGCTCACTCAACTAATTAGTAAAATAGGGTTTGACTTAGCTCTTCCTACTTCTCAGTCCAGCATGTTATTTACTTTACCATCTAACTGCAAGGTGGAGTACAATGGGGAGATGTTATGAACTCAGGCAGAAAAGCTTCATGTAACAAAGAAGGTGGACATGGGCACTGCCCAGTAGAGAGTCTTAGCAAGTTGGTAACAACGGAAAGATAAGGTGGTGAGGGATTTAATGATAGAGCAAATCGTATTATTAAAATAACCAACCAATAGGTTCAAGACTATAAAGGGAAGAAAAGGAAAGCAATTCAGAATAGGGGTGATGGACTGGGAGAAAAGGGAGAGATTGTGGGACCAGAGGACATAATGAATGGTTCAGGAACAAGGCAGTGGGAGAGGTGGTCCAATCACCATTGGACTGAAACTGTATCCTCAGGGGAAAATCATAGCTCAGTATCTGTTTCGATTGATGGATTGTTCAGTTTTGTAGGAAAATAATGACCTTGTATTGAATATTTGCAGTAGAGTTAAAATAGACAGTGAGGTGGTGGAGTGGATAAAATGCTTGGCCTGGAGTCAGGAAGACTCGTCTTCCTGAGTTCAAATCTGATCTCAGATACTTACTAGCTATGTAACCCTTGGCAAATCATTTAACCCTGCTGACCTCAGTTTCCTCATCTGTAACATGAGCTGGAGAAGGAAATAGAACACCACTCCAATATCTTTGCCAAGAGAACCCCAAATGGGGTAGTGAAGAATCAGACATGACCAAACAACAACAAAATGTTGGCAGAAGCTGGCTTACAAGAGGTTAAAAATTAAGTAATCAGTGAAGAAGGAACGGAAGTAGTCTCTACTCTTTCCAGGAGTTTGGTAGTAAAAGCTCAAAGAGAGGAATGTGTCAGAGATTTCTTTTTTAAAAACTTTATTGATGTATTTTATTTTTACATTATAAACATCTCCAGATTAACCTCACTCTATGGGAGCTTTCTTGAAACAAAGTGGTCAATAATTCACAGACTTTTATTAAGAATCTACTGTGTGTCAGACATGGTACTAAGCACTTAGAATACAAATAAGAAAAAAGAGTCCCTGTCCTCAAGGAACTTATAATCTCATGGGAGAAGGCAATATACAAAAAGAAACTGAGAAGTAGGAGAAAGGAGGCTTTGGAAGGAGTTTATTGCTCTGCCTTCACCTCTTCATTCAGCCCCATGGAGGGGGCTGAGGAAGTTTTGAGTACCCAAGATGAATAAATATCTACAATGATGAGATTTCATACAATTCATGACTTTCTTGCACCACTCTCATCTTCTCCTATTTTTTCTCTACTTTCTTACTTGATTTTCAAAATCCTTCCTGAACTCTTCCATGGCCTGAGACCAATTCATATTTTTCTTGGAGGCTTTGGATGGAGGAGCTTTGACTTTGTTGTCTTCTTCTGAGTATGTGTTTTGATCTTCCTTGTTACCATAGTAATTTTCTACAATCCAAGTTTTTTCTATTGTTTGTTCATATTCCCAGTCTACTACTTGACTTTTAACTATTTGTTAAAGCAGGGCTCTGCTTCTAGCGTGGAAGTCTCACTGTCTCAAACTTCAGGAGTTTTGTGCAGCTGTTTTCAGAGATGCTTCTAAGGATTTGTAAATTTCCAGTTCTTCCAAGCTGGTATGATCTAAGGAGAGGTGTCTAGTACTCTCCTAGTCTGTGGTCTGATCTGTGAGTGACCACAAGCACTCTTTTCTGGCATGGAATTGTGAGGAGGGACCCTTTTCCACTGCTACCACAAGCTCTGTACTGCTAGTGCTCCCAATATGGGAGGATGGTTACCAAGATCTGAGAATGGGGAAAGCAATAGAGTCCTACCTCAGTGCTAGCAAAGAAACCCTGTAATCTCCTTGTGATCAGTTGTTTGACCTCCTTACACTCTGTGGGCTAAGAGCTCCAAAAGCAGCAGCTGCTGCTGATTCAATCACTCTCAAGGCCTGCTCTTGGCATGTTGGGGCCAGAGTCGTGTTGGTGCAGCCTTGGCTGGACTGTGCTCCATTCCTGCTCTGGTATTACAGACTTTTCCTCCTTACCTACTAAAAGTTATCTTTGGCATCTACGGGCTGAGAGGTCTGGAAACCACTATTGCTGCCACTTACTTATTCATCCTGAGGCCTGCTCCTCATTTGCTGGGGCCTTGTCTGTGTTGGCTCAGCCTGCACTGGACTGTGCTCCTCTCTCACTCTGGTGCAACAGACCTTTGCTGCCAGCCTTCCAAATTGTCTTGGGCTAGAAATTTGTTTTACTCTGTCTTTTTATGGGTTCTATGTCTCTAGAATTTACTTAGAGTCATTTTTAAAGATATATGGAGGGGGTTGTGGGAGAGGTGAGGTGAGTCTCTGCCTTTACTCTGCCATCTTGGCTCTGCCTCCCCAGATTTTATACAATTAATCAAAACAAAAGATGCAGTAACTTTATCTGAAAATGCAGGCATCATTCACACCTAGAATCCCCCCAATGTCTCTGCTTTTCTTCCTCCTTCCCTTCCTTCTTTTCTTTCTTTCAATCAGGATTAAATGACAAGGTAACATAGCTAGTAAGTGTCTGAGGCACCCCTTTATGTTTTCAATGATAACCCCTACAGCTCTTTTCTCATAGTTTTTTAAAGTCCTCATCTCCTGTTCTCTCCACTTCCATTCTACTTCAGTAATGCAACAAAGTGGAGATTCTTTTCGGCTATGGGTTGGACTAGATGGCCATCTCCAAAATTCTTGGATTCTATGATCACATTCATCATCACTCAAAACTGTTCCCCCTGCAAGATTCTGAACTGTGAAATTCCTTCCTTGAGCCACAATATGCTGCCCTCCCACGTTTTCTCTCTTATCTGTTCTTTGATCTTACTGTAACCATCAGTTTCTTTATTCCTCCCTGTTCTCTCAGTCTATCAACTCTGTTTTAGCCTCTCTTCCCTACCCAGCCTTGACCCAACGCTAAGTCACTTCAGTAACAACCTCTCCTTTACTTAAATCTTTCTCCTTGACCTTCTGCCATTTCTATTTCTCCATACAAAAGGCTTGCAAAACTCCCAGACCTGGGCAGAGCACTCAGCCTCCCTGCTTGACAATAAGACAGAACTGTTCTCAAAACTAGGAAAATGCTTATACTTACAATGAGGCTGGAAGTTAAATTTGTCAATTAGTAACAGCACTATTAGTACTACTAAATTTCTTACAGGAAAAATGAATGCTTTTAAAAGTATTGGAAAAATATTATCTTGCAAAAATAATTATAGTGTGTTTTTTTCAGAGTATTACCTAGTAGTGGTTCTATTTATTGATTCCAGTGCCATGGCCTACCTATCTTTTATTCCTAATATCACTAATAGTGGTGCATTGGGCCCATGGATGTCATAGGATCTTACAGGCAGGCTTCAGGTAGATGGCGAAGAAGAAAAGGGGAGAATAAAGAACATGAGTTGGGAAAGAGGGAGATAGAAATCAGAAAAAAAATTTCCATGGTGCAATGGCACCCATTGCCTCAGGAGTCTTAAGAAGCCCTAAATTTCCTTGCCATTCATTATAATGTCTAGAGTTTATTTTGCCAAAATTTTTTAAAGAGTCCACTAGGTGGTGAACTTGCATCAGGTATGCCACTGAAATTGTTACAAGCAGGGAAGCCCAAGTTTTGTTTTTTTCCCATCTCTCACCCACTATGAAATGCTGATAGCCTACAATGAAATGCTTTAAAACGTTTTTCAGTGACTTCAGCTTATGGTTGATAACACGATATAGAGTTACAATCTCTTCTGATTGGCTTTTAAAATGTAACACTTTAGATAGGAGGTTCAGTATCAGATGACACAGCTGCAGTTTAATTGTAAGAGCTCTTTGCCGCATTTCACCTTGGATACTTTGTCAGTTTCTCTTTGCAAGTGTTCCTTTAAAATGGCAAGATGGAGTTTTTTGGACATACCTGTGTTACCTCAATGGGAAGGGAAATGAATAAGCATTTATACAGCACCTACTACGTACACTGTGTTGAACACTTTACAAATATTATCTCAATAGACTCTAACAACAACCTTGTAAGGTAGGTGCTGTTGTTGTCCCTATTTTACAGTTGGAGAACCTGGAAAATAAAAATTAGGTGACTTTTTCAAGGTCACACATCTAGTAATCACCTGAAGCTAAATTTGAACTCAGGCCTTCCTGACCCCAAGCGCAACACTTGGCTTCCAGCTGCCTCTAACTCTCCTTAGTGGAAGTGGATTTTGCCTTTGATCATACAGCCAATAAGTATCATGATGAGGGCAAACTACTTAAAATTAACACAGCATTAAGGTGAGTAGACTTGACAACTTCTAAAGTCCCTTCCAGCTCTGATTCTATGATCCTAACTCATTTAACCTCCCTGGGTCTCAGGGTTCTCATGTACAAAATGAGGAGGTTAGGGAAGGTGGCCCCAGGAGTGCTTCTCATTGCCAAATCCGTGATCTATGTAACTGATTGAATAACCCTTACAGACTAAGAAAATAACAATAGCGAGCAATTAGAGCACTTTGAGCTTTAAAGTGCTTTACAAATATCACCTCATTTTATCCTTACAACAACCCTGGGAAGGAGCTGCTATTCCTCTCCTCAGTTTAGAGCTGGTAGCTAGCTGACCACTGGACAGAAGTGAATCTTTCTCCACATCTGGGCTCAGGATGGGATCTTGGTCTTCAAAGTGAGATTTCCTACCAGAGGATGTGTGTGAGAGATTCTGATTAAGTATGCGGTCATACGTTATAGGCTGCATGTGACCTTGGTAGGGATCTCATTTCACAAATCTGTATATTTGGTCAAAATGGAGACTGGGTAAAACAACCTAGGTGAATCAGGGTAGAACAAAGCACAATTAGTAGCAATCCACAACAACAAAAAGTATTTACTGAGTATACTACAAGTCCAGTAGAATACTGGGGTGGGTTAGGAAGGAGGTTGCCAAAAATAAAGGATGCGTAAAACAAAAGGATAAAAGACAAGGTTGAACTAGTTTACTAAATTTCTAGAACAGTTAACTTCTTTGTATCTTCTGCAGAGCACAATGCAGTGGTGCTATAAAATGTATGTTACTTAAAAATTACTAATGAATTTGTCTTGCCTTGGCTAACACAAACAAGAGTCTGTGGCTGGAATGGGTCTACTTTGTGGATCTGGAGGGAAGCAGGTATGGTTTAATATGATATACTTACTGTCTAACAGCAAGATTTTTATGTTGCTATTGGCAAACATGAGCAATCAGGACTGATGAAATTATTCTTCACTAGGAATTTGAAAATTTAACCTAATTAGGTTGGTATCCAGAGGGAATGTGGCTATAAATGGTGCATTCAACATTTCCCAGTGTCCATCCTGTTACACTGGTAATGAGTGCATCCCCTGAAGAACTAATGATTTTTAAATGAACAATACAGTGGGCAGATAATAGTCAGCTCAAAGCAACAAGGAATTCTATAGGAAGCATCCTCAGTTGCTTGATTTATCCATTCAGAGATACTGATTTTTTTTTTTTTCATATGAACAATAGTGAGCAGGCAGATAACAGAGCCACCAGAGAGCAAGGAGTAATTCAGTTGAAAGTTGTCTCAGTGATCCATTCAGAATTGTTGCTGGTTATCTCCCAGCTTTCCCAGATGTGAGCACTGGTAGCAATAGAAAGCTTGTCCCTAAAGTCAAGATGCAGTACGTCAGGCAAACAAGCTTGGGATACACAACAAGGCCTCCCAACTCTCTTACAGCCTGGACTCCCCTAGCCTTCATGCCACTAACTTATAGTAATGAATGGCTTGGGGATGAAAAGAATGAACTTATATCCATTAACTACAAAGAATCAAGGTCAATTCTCTTACCTCCTGCAAAGGGATGCATTAAGTGACTGTCTATTTTTCTTCTCAAGGAACTTGCTCTGTTTTCGAAGAGGAAATAGCATGCACCTTATTCAGAGCTGTTGGAACTGCATTAAATTCTCTTAGGACTACTTGTGGCTTAGATACAGCATTACCCACTGTACCAATTTCAGGAAATCTTGAAGGATCATTTGAAGATAAAGAACATTCAGGCAGAAGTAACCCTACTGTACTAGGACATTTGAGTCTGAGAGATTCATTCTTGAATCTTTTCTTGGAGAAATCTTTCTAACCTTCTTGTGTTCTAATGGGGCCAGAAGCTTTTGTGTGTCAGCTGTAATGGGTCTGTACTTCAAGTTATGGGGCTCTCATCATCTATTGAGAGACAGACATCTTTTTTATACACTTCAAGAATCACTCCTGAGTACTTCATCATACTCGCTGCCTTTCTCAGCCCCTTTGCTGTACCTCTAAGTATTGTCACACATCTCTGCCTGCTCCAAGGACCTTGCAGCTGTTGAGCAGTCATTGGCATACTAGATCTGAAGTCTGGAAGACCTGGGTTCACCTCTGACACTTACAAAGCTATGAGACAATAGGCAAGTCTTTTAACCTCTCTGGGCCCTCAACCACTGAGGAAGTTGGGTGGCATACTGGGTAGTGTGCTGGCATTGGAGTGAGGAAAGACTAGTTATGTGGCTATGGGTGAATCACCACCTATTAGAGCCACAGTTAATCTATAAAATAACTTGCCCTCCCTCCCAGTTGTTGTGAACATCAAATGAGACAACATATGTAAAACTCTCTGCAAACTTTAAAGCGCTACATAAATCCTAGTTATTATTATTATTAAAAGGGGGATAATAGAGATCAGATCTCTGTTTTGGCATAGGGACCCTTATATGAGGAAAATCCCGCTACTAATGTAAGTGACTGTATCTTTTAAAAATTTTATTATTCATTAAATAATTCCATAATTCCATTAAAAATTTTAAACTCATATAAGATATATTTTAAACTCATTTAATTTTAACTCATAATTTTAAAATTCATTTTAAAAAATTTGCAGATCCAGATTCTCTTCCTCTTTCCCACTCCTCCCTTACCCCCAAAAGGCAAGTAATATGATATCAACTCTCCATGTGAAGTCATACAAAAAACATATTTGCATATTATCTATGTTGCAGAAGAAAACACACAAAAATAAGAAAAATGAAGTTAAAAAAAGTATGCTTCAATCTGCACTCAGAATTCATCAATTCTTTCTTTGGAGATGGATAACATTTTTCATCATGGATTTTTTGGAATTTTCTTGAATCATTGTCCTGATCAGAGGAGTTAAATCTTTCATGGTTGATGACAGTTACAATATTGTTGTAACTGTGTACAATGTTCTCCTGGTTCTGCTCACTTCCCTTTGCATCGGTTAATATGACTTCCCAGGTTTTTCTGGAACCAGCCTGCTCACTGTTTCTTATAGCACAGTAGTATTCTATCACAATCATATATTACAACTTGTTCAGCCATCCCCAGTTGATGGACATCCCCTCAATTTCCAGTTCTTTGCCTCCACAAAAATATTTGTGTATGAGTAGATCTTTTTGCCTTTTCTTTGATCACTTTGGGATTCAGACTGAGTAAGGGCAATGCTAGGTCAAAGGTTATGCACAATTTAATTGCCCTTTGGGCATAGTTTCAGATTATTCTTCAGAATGGTTAGATCAGTTCACAACTCTATCAGAAGTACATTAGTGTCCCAATTTTTCCTCATTCCTTAAGAATTTGTCATTTTTCTTTCTTTGTTAATCAGTCTGATAGGTATGAGGTGGTATCTCACAGGTGGATATCTCTTGATAACTATAGGATAATCACAATTAAAATAAAAAAAAGAATTAGATGAATCCATTGGCAATCCCAGGCATATTTTCAGTGTTGCATGGTCAAAACAGGTCACAATCAGTACTATAGGTTTATCCTCTGCCTCTCAGAGTGTTCTCTCATACTTCACCATTTAGTAGCAATCCAAAAAAGAGGATTTACTGAGTAGACTATATACCCAGGAGCATGCTGGGATGGGATAAGGAAGGAGATAATAAAAAAACCCAAAACCCAAAGAACTTTTCACCAGGATTTTTCCATTTCAGGGCTAATACTGTAATGCAATGTAGGGTAATGGATAGGGCATTGAATCTGGAGCCATCCAGGAGGGGTAGCCATGACTTAGATATCAAAATTGCCCCAACCTAGAACAACTCCTGAAATTTCCTCTTTTATCCTATTCTTAGGTCTTTCCTCAGGCAGATTGGTACAGAGGGAAGGGTGTTGGCTGGGGAGTTAGTGGACCTAATTTCACATTCTGCCTCTGTTACTCACCTGTATGTCTTTGACAAGTCACTTAACTTTTCTGCTTCAGTTCCCTTATCTGTAAAATAAGGGGATTATATGTTTATGGTGTTTCTGTTTCACCGATTCTAAGAGTGTTAGACTAGGAGTCAAGATAACCCAAATTCAAATCTGACCTTAGACATTTGTTATCTATGTGACCCTGGGCTTCATCTAACCTCTTCCTGCCTCAGTTTCCTCATCTGTAAAATGGGGATAATAATAGTATCTTGCTGTGAAGATCAAATGAGATAGTATTTATAAAGCCCTCTGTGAACTTTGCAGCACTATAATAATGCTAGCTATTATTTTATTTTTTTCTTTGTCCTGACCACAACTTCCAATGTGTCTGTCTTTCCATATTCCCTCAGTCTATCACTCATGTACTGGCTTCACTTTCTTTCCTGAAGGAAAGATTTGATTTCACATTTTGAGCAAGAGGAAGCACCATGGATGCTGGAGTGAGAAGGGCAAAAGGAGCTCCCTAGTGAGACACTGGACCCAGGATCTCAGAGGAAGCTGAGGAGATGCCCTTCCCAGGTTAAGCTCATCCCCTCTAATCTCATCACAGCGCTGCTAACCTGAGCCGTTATTGACACCACCTCCCTCAGCATTCTCTCCCCTACAATTAGAGGGCAGGAGAGCAGAGCACCAAACTCCTCCCAATGGCCTCCTTTATGGAGAGCAGAAACTGGCTTAGTTCGTTGTGCTTTACATATGTTACCTGGTCTGGTTTCAGTTTCACAAAACAAGATGCCCTTGCATCGGGTAATATTTGGTACCCATCCACCTCCTTTCCTGCCTCTTTTTGTATATTGTCTTTCTCTTTAGATTGTTAACTGCTCAAGATCAGAGTCTCTTTCTTTGTTATTAATTGTAGCCCTAATTAATTGTAATTGTAGCACTGTGACTGACACATAGTTTGTTGTTGTTTGGTTGTTTCAGTTGTATTTGACTCCCTGTGACCTTATTTAGGGTTTTCTTGGCAGAGATACTGGTGTGGTTTTCTATTTCCTTCTCCAGTTCAGGTTACTGATGAGGAAGCAGGGTTAAGTGACTTGTCCAGGGACATGCAGCTAGTGTCTAAGGCTGGATTTGAACTAGGGCTTCCTGACTCCAGTTCTAGTTGCCCTTCAGCAGCTTGATAAATGTTGATTGTATTGTATTGAAGGAAAAGAATAGTACCCTGACCAGTTCAACATTGTGATGTCTTCCTTCCACTATGGAATCCTTTGCTTCCTTGCTTTACTGCCATCTAAAACTGGCTAATCTCTACCCTCTGATCATTCCCACTATCTACCTTATCTGTACAGAGGCAATGTTGTGGTTGCTCATCCTTTGAACTGGAGAAAGACCGAGGACATCAACAACTGAGTGGTGTCTTGACTGACTTCTAAGTTGGATTTAAATAAGGCAGAGTTGTGTAAGGTTGCCAGCCTTTCTCTCTCTTCCAGAGTCATCAAATTCCAGTGCAAGACAAAAATCAGGATGACCTTGGTGTCTTCAGTGTCTGACGGCTCTAAGCACTCCACAACCAAATCAAGTCTCACTAGGTCATTGTTTGGGTTTTGCTGGCTCAGAGTGATTGTAAATAGCAATTGTTTCTGTTTGGCCAGAAACCCTGAGGGTCTTTCCCTCCCAGCTTGATTTTCTTTTGACTAGGTAAAAGGAAACTTTTTTGGGCCTCATTTCTTATCTGTCCTTAATCCCTGAATGGGCATTGCCTCAGACAAAGTGAGGCCTGGGAAAGACCTTAACTTAAAAAGGCCAAGGTCTTCCACTGCATGTGGGGCCACCTCCAGTCATGATCTTATTTTGCTACTAAACTCATATGACTCCAGAGCAGAGTGAAGCTGGTGACTCTGCTCAGCCCTGCCTCACAAAACCAATTCACTTGCAAGTCAAGTTCTCACCTTCCTAAGGTCATTGGTCGTCCAAGAATGAAGAACAAACAACAAACACTTCACAGCACCTTCTTCAGCTGCCTTCATGGCAGTTGAAACAAATTGTTCTCATCCACCCATCCTCCTGGGGATGTCTTCATATGTTTGGGGTTGGCACCTTGTAACTTAGCAACAGGTTTAAGGCTTGGTGGCTCCTCTCAACCTGGTTTAATCCATCTGCCAAGATAGGTTACTGGGTGTGGCCACTGCATGCTGCAGCTTCTTGGAGTCGCAGATGAGAGTTCTGTATTTGAGAGGCAATATGGCCTAGTGAAAAAAGTACCGGACCTGGAGTTGGGAGCCCGACATGGGAATCCTGCCTTGAATGTCTTATGGCTGTGTAATCTTGGGCAAATCACTATATTTTTCTTTTTTTTAATTATTAATTTGTTTTCAGTTTTCTACAATCACTTCCATAAGTCTTAGATTTTCTCCCTCTCTCTCTGCCCTCCCTCCTGGAGATGGCATGCAATCTTATATGGGTTCTACACATACATCCTTACTAAACACATTTTTACATTAATCAAGTCGCATAGAAGAGTCAAAATGCATCGGAGAAACCATGAGAAAAACCAAAGAAAACATAACACAAGGGAAAATATTCTGCTTCATTCTGTGATCCAATTTCACAGTTCTTTCTCTGGATGTGGATGGCATTTTGCCTCGAGTCCATTGGGAGTGTTTTAGGTCCTTGCATGGCTGTGAAGGACTAAATCTACCAGAAATGACTATATTTTTCAAGGGCCTTAGCCTCCTAATCTGGAAAGTGAGGCTAATAATGCCTGTTTCAAAGGTTACAAGATAAGTCCTTGGGTAACTGTAAGTGCTATAGATGTATGAGCTAGATTCTTCCTGTTCCAAGGAGATGGAATGATTGACCACCTGGAGGAAGTTCTATAACTGTGCTGATTGACTCTAATTCTCATCCAAATTATTTAATCTTGACTGGCCCCCCTAATCCTTTTACTCTTCTCAGACTCCCTATCACATTCCCTTTAGTACCTATTCTAAAACTTTTCCTTTTCCTACAACCTCCAGGCCCCCTCCCTCTGCCACTGACCTCAGGTCCTTTTTTATTGAGATAATAAAGTCATTAACTTCCTCATCTTCTTTATCCCAAGCTTCAAAATTCTTCTACAGTTTTACCCTTTGCTGTTGTTCAGCTGTGTCTGACTCTGTGTGACCCCATTTGGGGTTTTCTTGGCAGAGATATGGGAGTGGTTTGCCATTTCCTCTTGCTATGCTCTAGTTAAAGTAGAGACTTTGCCTGGATCTCCTCTTAGGATTTCTAATCCTTCTCTACTAGCACCCTTGACTTCACCCCCTCTGGCCTTCTCAGAAAATTTATATCCATCAGTTATCCCCCGTTTCTCATCTTCATTCTCCTATCTACTATGCTCCTTTCTAGCTGCTTATAAACACAACCTGGTGTCTGATATCATAAAATAAAAGAAAACCAAAAAAACCCCTTCTCTTGACTCTTATGTCACCAGAATGTAATATCAGGATGATGAACATGGATAGATACAGATTTCCAGCCAAAATCTCCTCCTCCTCCTCCTTAATCCACTGAAGGAGTTTCGCTGTCACCTCAGAACTGGTAGGTCTTGACTTTGAGTGACAATGTAATGCCTCCCATCTTAGGTGCTGGAAGGAGAAAGTGAAACTGCTGGGGGACAGACAGGGGCAATAGCAGAGAGAATTCATGTAAGGAAAGGTGAGTCTCACCTGTGGTGAGGGGCTCAGTGTCCTGGTGTATGTGACTCAAAGGGAGGTAGAATAGATATCTCTGGCCTCTTCTCCTCCCACCTTCCTCCAAGGGAGACTATTATTTTTTCCAAGAAGGACAGTGGGAGGTTGAAGTCAGAGGCCACCACTCTTCTCTCCTCAGAGAGAGGGGGTACTGGGCTAGAGGTATACCTCTCTGTTCCCTTAAATATCATTTGTCTAGAGCATGTGATTGGGTCATACCTTGGACCATACATTGGGTCATAACTTCTGATCACTTTGTCATATGGGGTGGGGGAGGAGAACCCAGACTCTACATCCAAGGCATGACCACTTTCCCACCTAATACTAGTTCCACAGTGAACGCATATAGAGAATAGTAAAAACCCCATTTATCTAAATCATAACAAAACAGAAATCAAGGAAGGTATACATAGGAAAATCTATACCAGACAATACAAAGTGAAGGAATTCTCCCATAGGGAGCAATTTAACTCAATTCAACTAAGAGAGAAAAATCCAAGTTTTCACCCAAGGGGAAAACTCCCCTAAGTCTCTACTGTAGTAAGCTGGGGGACAGGGACATGATGCAGATTGCCAGCTCCTCTCGTCTTCACAGAGTCTTTTCCTTCAGCAACCCTAAGGGGTGCTGGCCTCTTTCATTTTATCTCTTGAAGCTGGAAGTGGACTGCTAAAAGATCTCCATAGGTTAGTTACAACTTCAAGAATCCTGAAGAGGCACTCCTGCTTGAAGAGTCTGAAAAGGGTGACTGGCTGAGAACTGAAGTTCTTGCCTCTCACGTCTCCCTGACTCCTCACGTAGGGCACCACCTTCGTCTCTACCAGTAAAGGAGAGAGTCCCATAAAAATGGGCTTTGGAACTGGGGTTACCCTCCCCAGACCTAGAAACTGGAAGCTATGATGAGGTCATGAGCCCCAGATTGCTAGACTGAGTCTGTGCAGGCAGACATTTCTGTGCATACCTTTTACTGCTGAAAATCCACTGCAGACAGAGCCTTGTGACTTTCATCTCTTTCCCTCTTCCCTTCTTGCCCTCCTTAGAGCACTCTATGCCTTTGAACCTGGTACCTATTCTATCTCCACAGGTGGTAAGCTCACCCTGCTTCTTAAAAGTTTATTTGCCTTTCTTTGTGTAAACATTCACAACACAGCAATTGCAATAAACCACTCTCATGGCTAATCTTCATGTGTCATTTCTCAGATGCTGGGTGTGGAGCTATTGGATAGTGATGGTGAATAGAGAGAGCTTTGAAATTGTAGTGTTTTTCCAGAAATAGGTCTTTGAAGGACGGCTAAGAGTTACAGAAAAGAGTTGTTGATTCATTTTACAATATAGGAACTCAGGACGATGAGTCTTCGTGACTTCAGGCCCTGCACTCCATCCCCTGGATCACCTAGCTGCCCTACTATACAGAGCCAAACCCCATACTGTGGGGAGACTGGGGTGATGCAGATTCCATTTGTTCCTATAATACTTTGTATTGATAGGCAAATGACTCTAAGGCAAAGGGTTAAATGGAGCAGACTGGGCTACACTTTGGCCTTACTTTCTTTGTTATATTACCTCCTAGGGACAAAACCTCTGATCTTTGTGATATTATTTTCTCCAGGAGGAAAGTGCTGATTTTTTCACATGTGATGGGTTGGCTCTACAGTCACCATATAAAATGCTCAAGGTTGCTTGTCCTTGGTGTTTTCAGATTGCTATTTTTAGTGAGCAAACCATTCTGTCACTTAAACACACAAGTCATTAGGTTAGGGACAGAAATAATGTATCAATTTGCTGGTCAATATTGACATGAGTTGGTTGCCAAAGGTAAACCATAACCACAGCCAATTCTTAGGGCTGATGTAGAGGGAGTGAGAAGGTACATATTTTGGTCTCATCTCCACTACTTACTGTAACACTGCACAAATCACTTCAGAAATCACTTTTATGGGGTTACATTTTTCCTAATATATAAAACTGTGTGTGTGCGTGTGTGTGTGTGTGTGTGTGTGTGTGTGAGAGAGAGAGAGAGAGAGAGAGAGAGAGAGAGAGAGAGGCAGAGACACAGAGAGAGCACAGTTGTATATAGAGATTTCTATTCCCTTTATAATCCACGTGCACAATCTACCCTGATACAGCAAATCTTTAGGGCCATTTCAATGTACCTTAACTTCAGATTACTGATAGGTGAGTCTGAATTAGGAAAAGAGTGTGAATTAGGCAGTAATGGAGTCAGCTTTCCAACTTTATTGCCATTTGGCATCCTCCTTCTCTCCTTTCTGTCTCCCTTCCTTCTTTTTTTCTTCCTCCTTTCCTTTCTCCCTCTCTCCTTCCCTCCCTCTCTTCCTTCCTTCCTTCCTTCCTTCCTTCCTTCCTTCCTTCCTTCCTTCCTTCCTTCCTTCCTTCCTTCCTTCCTTCCTTCCTTCCTTCCTCCCTCCCTCCCTTCCTTCCCTCCCTCATTCCTTCCCTCCCTCCTTCCTTCCCTGCTTCCTTCCCCTTCTGTTGATGTGTTGTGTTTTTACACTACAAACACTCACAGATTGCCTCCACTTTGTGACTGATCTCTTGTAACAAAATAATGCAATTAAGCAAAACGACCAATATAGTGACACCTGAAGTTCATGCAACATTCCCTATCCATAGTACCTTTTCAATTCTCTTTTTTTTAAAACAATGAATGAATCTACCCCCGCCCCCCATAACTTCTGCCCCATTGAAACAAATAGAAAAAAAAATTCCTTGCAATGAACTGCCATAGTCAAGCAAAAGAAATCCCCTCATTGGTAGTGCATAAACATGTATATGTCTCATTTACTCATCTGTAAAATGTGGCAGTTGGATTTGCATTTTTAGGTTCTTCATAACAGTTTTATAAGAAAGGTACTACAAAGCATTATCCGCTTCTAATCCTTTGAGAAAACTATGGTGCAGAGAAATGAATTGAGTTTTTCATGGTCTCATAGCTAGTTAAGTATCAGAACCAAGGTGTACACTGGTCTTCTGATTCCAAGACATTTACTCTTTCTACAGAAAAACACTGAGGTCTTTTCTAGGTCTCAGATGTGATGATTCTATAATTCAGTACCATTTATAATTAGTATAATTATAATTAGGGTTATATGGGGTACTCAGGAAGGATTAGCACCTCTGATGTGAAACTTGCTGAACCTTCTTCAAGGACCAGTCATCTGCCTTGATGTCCACCTGCTATCCAACTCTCACTTGTGACTCCAAGAAGCTGTAGTATACCTACAGGCCACAATCCAGTAAAACCAACTTGGCAGATGGACTAAACTAGGTTGAGGGTAACCAATAGACCTCAGACCTCTTGGTGAATTGGGGGATGTCTACCCCAAGTATGTGAAGACTACACATGATGGATTGGTGGATAAGAACAATTTGTTCCATTGGTCATGAAGAGAGCTTGGTCAGACATCAAAGACACAAGGACACTCATTGCATCCTGGGTCATCACCAGTCCCCTTGACTTTTGTTCTGCCACTAGACTTCAATGACTGGAAGAAAGAGTGAGGCTGATGACGACATTGCGCAACTCTGCCTCACTTATATCCAACTCATGCAGGAATCAAGACGTTACTCTGTCATGCCACTGGTCCTCTTCAGAAAACAAAGGACAAACAACGATGATCAACAATAATTAGTACATTGTGGCTAAGTTGGTTTTAAAGGTAATATTAAGAATTCATTTTCTTAAGTGGACTAAATATTCAGTCTAATAAAAGCGGTTTATTTTGTGCTAATCTTCCACTTATCTTTTATTAAACAGAAAATTTAGATCATTCAACAGACTGACTCATTTGATCCGGACCACTGTGAGTTTAAGATGTGATAGTGTGGATTTAGGGATTCCAAAATCAGGATCCTTGGATGATGTCTCTGCTACGGATAATCACAAAATTCTATTTTGTTAGCAGCAATCGGCCTGGTAAATTTGCCTTTTCTAGTCATCCTTTTTTGTTTTTGCTTTGCTTCTTTGGGCAAAATAACACAAACAGATATATTTGTCTCCTGCTTTAGGTGGTATTCTGTGAAAGGTCACTGACCTGTCCACATAGACCTTTCTCAAAGGATTAGATGAGGATAATAATATTTTGTAGTACCTTTCTTATCAAATTGTTATGAAGTCTACTACCCCC
This sequence comes from Notamacropus eugenii, assembly GCF_028372415.1. NCBI lineage: Eukaryota > Metazoa > Chordata > Mammalia > Diprotodontia > Macropodidae > Notamacropus > Notamacropus eugenii. The sequence goes on along the minus strand of NC_092875.1, from coordinate 279,554,334 downwards.
ATTTAATTAGTAAGTTAACTATACTTCACTGCTGAAAAAAGAAATTAATCAACAGGCTTTTATTGTACACCTACTATGTGCCAGGGACTGTAGTAGGCACAGGGGAAATAAAATAAAAAAGAAATAATCCCTGCCCTCAAGGAACTAACATTATATAGGAGTAGATTACATATACACAAACAAATCTGTCTAAAACAAATGTGAGATCAAGGTGGATAGTAGCTGCTGAGGCAGAGGCTTCCAGAAAAGCCTCAGGTAGAAAGTAGTGTTCGAGCTGAAGCTTAAAAGAAATGTGGAGGGATTTTAAGAGGCAGAAGTAAGGAGAGAGCGTATTTTAGATATGGGGGATAGGCTGTGAAAAGCACAGCAGGATCCCTTTCCTTATCAATGATATAGTCCCCCAAATTCTTGGTGAAAAAGAGAGAAATAGACCATGTTACTCATCTTCAAAAGGCTGCTTGTTTGGCTTTTAAACATGAGTGCCCTAGGGTACAAGGCCCCCAAATTAGCGCATTAATTATACTAAGTAAAACATTACAGAACAACAGCTGCGACTAATGAACAGAGAACAAGTGCTAGAAATGCTGTGGCAGTGTCAACTTGAAACAGAATAGCAGCAAACAATATTTGTAAAGAGGGAAAATACCAGTGGCAGCCCCTCAACCCAGCACTACACATGACCTCTGTTCAGATCAGTGCATCTCTTCCTGCCTGTGAAGGAAGGATCTAAACTGCAGTTCAGCCTCTCTGCCATCTGAGAAGCAGGCCAGGTCTCTCTGTCTCTGCCTCTGTCCTCCTTCCCTCCTCTCCCCCCCGCCCCCAATCTGGATGCAATTGTAAACATATCAGGAGATTATATAGAGACGGAATGTCAAATTTGGATATTTTAGTATTTTTTATGATAAATAGTTTTGTCAGTATACATTTAACAGTTCATTCTGTACATTGTGTACTATAGTGGATGGAGTACTGGACTTGGAATTAAGAAAACTTGGGTTAAAATACTGCCACAGATACTTACTAGCTGTATAACCCTGAATAGATCATATAACCTGTGCCTTAGCTTCCTCATCTGTAAAATAAGGAGATTGGACTTGATGATCTCTAACATACCTTCAAGCTCCAACCACGCCTATAAAATTAAGGACATACTTTAAAAAAATCTGGATGTTAATTATAAAAAATGTATATAACTTATTTTTGACACTGTCCGCAGGAACAGAACTGGGGAATATTGGTAAACTGCCTGATCAATAAGTCATTTTCAAGATTTCTTTCAAGTATCAAGTGGTGTATACACAAATGCATGTACATGCCACACTCATATGTACATACAGATGAAAAATATATATGTATGTATATATATATTTAACATTCTAATATGAGAAGTGATTATTTTTCTATTATATTACCAAGCAATTATTAAATTAGGATTGAAGTTTTTCTTTTCTATTTCCTCATTCAGGGACTAGTCTTTATAGGCCATTCAATCAGTGTCTGAAGGACAAGGCTGACAGATGAGATTGGCAAAATATGTGGGATACATGTTTAATGTTCTTGGATAGGACCCCACTCAACTAGGAGACCTTATTTTTATTTACAGCATAAACAGAATCTAATCTATGTGAATTCCAGTTCTAAAGTGTTATGCCCATGCTCTTTCACCTTTCAATTGGAGTCTAGCGGAACCCAGTTCATGAAGGAGAAAACTAACCAGAGTTGTCCGGATAGAGATGGATTCCTTTGTACAGATTTCTGGAGGTGACTGAGTCTCATGATCAACTATGTTTTCAGCAGGAGGAGCTGAAGACTTTTAGCCCACCTCCTCCTTAATATGTCTACTCCCTCCTTAATTGTTCACTGATCACTGTTAGGGGTATGTCTTTTTCTGAAGGTGTTTAAACATTCAAAGATTTCCATGGTTTTGTCTTTGGTTACCAAGAGAAACCACTGAAAAATCAATTTATTATTAACTAGCCTAATTAATAAATTGATTATTAATTAATAAATACACAGAAACTTTGTCTCTTGGGTTTTTCATTTCTTTCAAATACAATTCATTTTTGACTCTGTCCACAGTGTGCAGTGACTTAGAGAAACTTGAAGGAGGGAACCAACGAGCTGGCCATTTGCCCAGCATTCCTCAGTTCCAAGGTCTGTCTTAGTTAGAAGAATCAAAGGTAGATTACATGCTTAAAATCTTACTAAGTTTATAAATGTTTGTTCAGAATGTAAAAGGGAGTTTGGGGGGTGGAGACAAGATAACAGAGAGAAGCCAGGAGTTGCCTGAGATCTCCCTAGTTTCCTTCAGAAACAATGTTAAATCAAGTCTCTAAAAAAATTCTGGAGCAACAGAATCCGCAAAAAGATGGAGTTGAAACAATTTTCTAACCCAAGATAATTTAGAAGGACTTCAGAAAAGGTCTGTCTCACTCGGGTAAAAGGGGAGTGTAGCCCAGTGCAGGCAGTATGTAGGCAAGCCAGTTACAGGCTTTTAGCCAGAGCACAGATCAGCACAGATCAGCACAGATCAGCAATCTCGATTCTGACCCTGAAGCAAGGGCACAGCAGTCACAATTAGTCCAGGCCACCCTAGTGCAGTGGACAAGTCACCAGTCCCAGAGGCCCTGGTACAGAAAGCCAGTGACCCAAGCCCTGGCATCCAGTGCAAGAAGCTTGGGATAGTGTCCCCTGTACCCTAAGAGCAGAGCTCAACTTTAAAAAAATAGCAAAAACAAAAAAGAGCTCTGACCATAGAAAGCTACTGTGGTGATAGGGAAGATAAAAACACAAACTCAGAAGAGGACAACAATGTCAAAATGCCTACATGTGAAGCCTTAAAGGGGAATATGAATTGGTCTCAAGCCCCAGAAGTCCTCTGAACACAGACTATAAGGTGTTAAGAAGCAAGTAAAAGGAGACCAAGTAGAGAGACCTATCGTAGATGGCTGATTTGGGGAGTTTAGGTAGAAAAAGTGGAAACAATGTGAAGTAATAATTGGTAGGAATAGAAAACTTAAATAAGAGTTTCTTCAGGAAAAGGGGCATACAGGTATGTTTGTAGGCAGTAGGTAATGAGTCAAGATACAGAAAGAAATGAAAAGTAAGTGAAAGTGTGGGGATGACAGAAGGGGCAACTTTGGAGGAGCCAGAATGGGATGGCGTTGATTGAAACACTAGAAGGGTTTGCCTTGGCAAGGAATAAGGCTGCTTCATCATGTGAAAAAGGGGTAAAGGTGAAAGTAGTAGAACGTATCTGAGTGATAGGAGATGAGGTAGTTCATGATGAATGGCCACGTTTTTTCCTGTAAAATATTAGATGAGGTTCTCAGCTGAAAGAGTAAGGGGAAGGGGGTCATAGGCAGTTGAAGGATGGATGAGAAGGTTTGGAAAACCACTGTGGAAAACAGAAAGCTCAAAAAGGATTTTAAAAATCAAGTAAGAGAGGTAGAAGAAAAATTGGGAAAAGAAATGAGAGCTATGCAAGAGAGTTATGAAAAAAGAGTCAATAGTTTAGAAAAGAAAGCAAATATTGACCAAGGAAAACAACTCCTTAAAAAATAGAATTGGCCAAATGGAAAAAAAAGGTACCACAGACAATGAAGTAATATCCATATTAAACATATATGCACCAAGTGGTATAACATTCAAATTGTTTTTTAAAAAAATTATTTATTTATTTTTAGTTTTCAACGTTCATTTCCACAAGATTTTGAGTTCCAAATTTTCTCCCCATCTCTCCCCTCCCCCACCGTAAGACATCATGCATTCTGATTACCCCTTCCCCCAATCTTCCCTCTCTTTTATCATACCCCTCCCTTCCCTTATCTCCATCTCCTCTATTTTCTTACATGGAAAGATAGATTTCTATACCTCTTGACATGTATTTCTTATTTCCCAATTGCATGTAAAAACAATTTTTAACATTCATTTTTAAAACTTTGAGTGCCACCTTCCCTTCTCCCTCACTCCCCACCCATCGCCACTGAGAAGGCAAGCAATTCAATATAGGTTATGTATGTGTAGTTATGCAAAAGACTTCCATAAAAGTCATGTTGTGAAAGACTATTTCCCTCCATCCTGTCCTGCCCCCCATTTTTTCTATTCTCTCTTTTGACCTTGTCCTTCCCCAAAAGTGTTTAATTATTTGCCTTCCCTTCTATCATCCCCCACACCCCACTTATCCCTTTCTCCCCTGCTTTCCTGTAGTGTAAGATAGATTTTCATACCAAATTGAGTGTGCATGTTGTTCCCTCCTTAAGCCAAATGTGATGAGAGTAAACTTCACTTATTCCCTCTCACCTCCCCACTTTTACCCTCCATTGAAAAAGCTTTTTCTTGCCTGTTTTATGAGAGATAATTTGCCCCATTCCATTTCTCCCCTTTCTCCTCCCAATATATTCCTCTCTCACCCCTTAATTTTATTTTTTTAAGATATCATCCCTTCCTCTTCAACTCACCCTGTGCCCTCTGTCTATATGTATATAATCCCTCCAATTACCCAAATACTGAGAAAAGTCTCAAGAGTTACAAATATTTTCTTTCCATGTAGGAATGTAAACAGTTCAACTTTAGTTACTCCTTTATGATTTTTCTTTCCTGTTTCCCTTTTCATGTTTCTCTTGATTCTTGTGTTTGAAAGTCAAATTTTCGATTCAGTTCTGGTCTTTTCATCAAAATGCTTGAAAGTCTTTTATTTCATTGAATGACCATTTTTTCCCTTGAAGTATTATACTCAGTTTTGCTGGGTAGGTGATTCTTGGTTTTAATCCTACCCTCTTTGGTTTCAGAAATATCATATTCCAAGCCCTTCAATTCCTTAGTGTATAAGCTGCTAGATCTTGTGTTATCCTGATTGTATTTCCACAATATTTGAATTGTTTCTTTCTGGATGCTTGCAATATTTTCTCCTTGATCTGGGATCTCTGGAATTTGGCTACAATATTCCTAGGAGTTTTTCTTTTTGAATCTCTTTCAGGAGGTGATCAGTGGATTCTTTCAATATTTATTTTGCCCTCTGGTTCTAGAATATCAAGGCAGTTTTCCTAGATAATGTCATGAAAGATGATGTCTAGGGTCTTTTTTTGATCATGACTTTGCCATAATTTTTAAATTGTCTTTCCTGGATCTATTTTTCCAGGTCAGTTGTTTTTCCAATGAGATATTTCACAGTCTGCTATTTTTTCATTCCTTTGGTTTAGTTTTATAATTTCTTGATTTTTCATAAAGTCATTAACTTTCATGTGCTCCATTCTAATCTTTAAGGAATTATTTTCTTCAGTGAACTTTTGGATCTTTTCCATCTGGGCAGTTCTGCTTTTTAGGGGATTCTTCTCCTCATTGGCTTTTTGGATCTCTTTTGCCATTTGGGTTATTCTATTTTTTAAAGAGTTATTTTCTTCAGCATTTTTATGAGGGTCTCTTTTAGCAAGCAGTTCACTCATTTTTCATGATTTTCTTGCATCACTCTCATTTCTCTTCCCAATTTTTGCTCTACTTCTCTTACTTGATTTTCAAAATCCTTTTTGAGCTCTTCCATGGCCTGAGACCAATTCATATTTTTCTTGGAGGCTTTAGATGGAGGAGTTTTGACTTTGTTGTCTTCTGTTTGCATGCTTTGGTCTTCCTTGTCATCAAAGTAAGATTCTATAGTCTGATTTTTTTTCCCAGTTTTTGCTCATTTCCCCAGCCATTTACTTGACTTTTGAGCTCTTTGTCAAGGTAGTTCTCTGCTTCTGGTGGGAGTGAGGGGGTATGCTGTCAGCTGATCAATCCCCCCACAATCTGTGACCTAGAGCCAGAAACAGTGGCTGCAGCTGCCCCTGCTGCTGCTGTGGGCTCCTCTACTCCTTCCTCCTTCTGCTGCCCTAAGGCTGGGGCTGGACCACTCCACTCTCCTGCATTGGTCCCACAGGCTTTTCCCACTGACCTTCTAATTTATCCTCAGTGTTTTGGGGTCATGAAGTCTGGAAACCACCACAGGTGTGAGAGATTCAGTCTCCCCAAGGCCTGCTTAGTTTCCCTCTGTGTGCTCATGGCCCACACTGACCAACATGGCATGATAGACACTTCCTGGTGACCCTCCAGGCTGTCTCGGGTTGGAGATTTGCTTCACTCCATCATTCAGTGGGTTCTGCAGCTCCAGAACTTGTTTAGAGACATTTTTTACAGGTATTTGGCTGGGCTTGGTGGGAGGGCTCTAGAAAGTCCCTGTCTTTACTCCATCATCTTGGCTCCACTCCCCTCCTAGCATTCAGATTCTTAAGGAAGTTAAGTGGGCTACAGGCAGTGGCACATGACACCTACACAAAAATTGACCATGTATTAGGGCATAAAACCCTCACAATCAAATGTAGAAAAGCAGAAATATTAAATGCATTATTTTCAGAACATGATGCAATAAAACTTAATAATAAAGAGTCATGAGAAAACTGATTAAAAATTAATTGGAAACTAAATAATCTAATCCTGAAGAATGACTGGGTCAAACAATAAATCACAGAAAAAATAAAAAATTTCATTAAAGAGAATGACAGTAATGAGACAACATACCAAAATTTATGAGATGCAAACAAGGCATTATATAGGGGAAATTTTATATCTAAATGCTTACATTGCTAAAGTAGAGAAAGCACAAATCAATGAATTGGTCATGCATTGAAAACAACTAGAAAAAGAATAAATTAAAAATCCTTAAACACAAAATGAGAAATTCTGAATATCAAAGGAAAGATTAATAAAATTGAAAGTACAAAAACTATTGAATTAATAAATAGAACTAAGAGCTACAGTGACATAGATAAAACTTTGGTTAATTTGACTTAAAAAAAGAAAGAAGAAAACCAAATTGCCAATATCAAAAATGAAAATGAATTCACAACCAAGGAAGAGGAAATTAAAGCAATAATTAGGAGTTATTTTGCCCAAGTATATGCCAAGAAATTTGGCAATCTGAGTTAAATGGATGAATAATTATAATGATCTAAATTGCCCAAATTAACAGGAGAGGAAATAAAATGTTTAAATAACCACATTTAGAAAAAGAAATTGAGCAAGTCATCAATGAACTCCCTAAGAAAAAAATCTCCAAGACCAGATAGATTTACAAGTGAATTCTATCAAATATTTAAAGAACAACTAATTCTAATACTACATAAACTATTTGGGAAAATAGATAAAGAAGGAGTTCTGTCAAATTCCTTTTATGACACAAATATGGTGTTGATACCTAAACTGGGAGAAGTCAAAACAGAGATAGAAAATTATAGACCAATTTCTCTAATAAATATCGATGCAAAAATTTTAAATAACATATTAGCAAAGATATCAAAAACAATTTGTCATGAGGATAATGCAGTATGACCAGGTGGGATTTATACCAGGCATGTGGGGCTGGTTCACTGTTAGAAAACTATTAACATAATTGACCATATCAGTAAACAACCCCAACATAAATCATATGATTATCTCAATAGATGTAGGAAAAGCTTTTGACAAAATACAGTATCCATTCATATGAAAAGCATTAGAGAGTATATGAGTAAATGGAGCTTTCCTTAAAATGATGAGTAGTATCTATACAAAACCATTAGCAAGCATTATCAGTAATTGGGATAAGCTAGAAGCTTTCCCAGTAAGATCAGGTAAAATAAAGGTACCCATTATCACCACTATTATTCAATGTTTTACTAGTAATGTTAGCTCTAGCAATAAGGGAAGAAAAAGAAATTGAAGGGATTAGATTAGGCAATGAGGAAACAAAACTGTCACCCTTTGCAGATGATATGATGGTTACTTAGAGAATCCTAGAGAATCAATTAAAAAACTACTTGAAATCATTAACAACTTTAGCAAAGTTGCAGGATATAAAGCAAACCCACGTATATCATTAGCCTTTCTATATGTTACCAACAAAGTTCAGCAGGAAGAGATAGAAAGAAATTCCATTTAAAATAATGTAGACAATATAAAATATTTGGGAGTCTATTTGCTAAGACAAATCCAGGAACTATATGAATCCAATTACAAAGCATTTTTCACACAAATAAAGTCATATCTAAACAACTGGAAAAATATTAATTGCTTGGTAGGTAGAGATAATACAATAAAAATGACAACCCTACCTAAATTAATTTGCTTATTCAGTGCCATACTAATGAAACTACTAAAAAATTACTTTATAAAGCTAGAAAAATAATAACAAAATTCATCTAGAAGAGCAAAATGTCCAGAATATCAAGGAAAATAATGAAAAAAAATGCAAAGGAAGGTAGCCTAGCTACACCAGATCTAAAACTGTATTATAAAGCACCAATCATCAAAACTATTTGGTATTGGCTAAGAAACAGAGTGGTGGATCATTGGAATAGGTTAGGTACAAAGACACAGCAGTAAATGATTATAGTAATCTACTGTTTTATAAACCCCCCAACTCCAGCTTCTGGGATAAGAACTTGCTATTTGATAAAAACTGCTGGGAAAACTGGAAGATAGTATGGCAGAAACTAGGCATAGACCAACATCTCACACTGTATTCCAAGATAAGGTCAAAAGGGGTACACAATTTAGACATAAAGGGTGATACCATAAACAAATTAGGACTACAACAGAGGGAAGACTGAATCATACTATGTTGTTAATTTATTTTAGAACTGGAGTCTTGACTAGGATATGACTACTATGCTATTTTTAATTTTTCTTCTGCTACTGAAGGGAAGCTATGGAAAGAAAAGTAATCAGCAACCATAACTCCTACATATTATTTTCTCTCTTGTAAATTTCTCTTTCTCACGAAGAAATAAACTGTATTTAACTGCTTCATGAGTATAAAAGAGACATAGACTTTCACAGTAAACAAGAATTAGCAAGTTATTTTAAGAAAATATCTCAGTTTGTAGAATGGCTTTGTTTGCTACTGGGAAAATCCAAAACTCTTTTTGGCAATGGAATTCAATTGATGGAAATTTAAGGACTTTCTACAGTTCATTTCAAGTAAACAAATATATATTTCATATCTTCTAGGTGAAAGCATCATGCTAGATAGTATCTCTGTGTTGTGCAAAGATGAAGAATTCAATTCAATGAATACTAATTAAGATGAAGATCTCTAGACCAGACGCTAGGAATGATACAAAGTTGAGTATGAGATAATCTCTGAACTCATGGAGCTAACAATCTAGGAGAGAACCAAAGCACAGAGACAGATATCTATAATACACAATAAAAAGTATAGGACCTGGGGCATCTCCTCACATGTGGAGGAGCTCCCTTTTCCTTGTGGAATTGGAGTAGAGGGAAGCAGTTGCATCTGTCCAAACTTTTATTTTACTTAGAGTAACAAAGTTTCTTTTACTCCCACAAATACAAATCATAGGTAATATATAGACAAGATTAAAAAGAGTTTAGTTTTTTTTTCTGAAACTCTCTAGGAATGAGCATTCTCTCAGATTCATGGCTAAAAAGCCCCTATCAATGTGTATACTTCTACGAGGTCAGTCAGAGGATGTATTAATTCAAATCAAAAGACTTTTACTCAAATGGCACACAGAATAAGTGAAAGGAAATGCCCTTCATACCTATAGGAGTATATTCTTCCACAGATGAATATAGCTTTTCCAGTATATATTCTCCTTGACCTCTCTGAAGCACTTAAGGGGTACACACACACAGGGAATGCTTGTAACTAGGGAACATGCATGACTAAAGAACGTAATTAAGAGATAGTGGAAATCAGTTTGAGTAGTGTGTCCTTAGCATCACCCCCCTCCTCTCCCCACCCAGAGACTGGGAATTACCTCCTACCTTCTCTGACCCTCATTTCTCACTCCTTATTAGGCAATTTAGAAAATACCCACATTTCATTGGTCCTTTATACTACTAGTTTCCTCTGTGGATGACAGGATAATTGCCTTTTAGTGCCATATTGGCACTGTCTAAAACTCTCTGTAAGTTTGAGCCCTGAGAGGCTATGGGCCTTTAGAGTGCTAATACCATTGCAACTGTATAAAAACTCTTGGATTAAGGACCATGGATGCCACACCCTGAAACTATTCCTCATTGGCCTCCGTTCTCCTCCTCCTTTTGTGAATTTGATTGCTATCCCTGTGTGACATTGCTGCTCTTCATCTCAATTGTTCTCTCCCCTTCTGGACTACTAGAGTGTGTCTATTGTAGCCCTCTCCTTCAGTGTTGCACTGTTGCCAGTGTCCTCTATGATGTCATTACATCAACCTCTTCTGGGTATTTGTGCTTTCTGATGGGTATATCCACAGAAAGGCTGCTGCTTTATATAACCAGATTCTGGTTTTTGCTAGCTGATTTGATACTTGTTATGTTTTATCTCTGAGAAGCATATAGTCTAAGGTTGTTTCAGTTCTTTTGAGCTGCAGACCCTAGTCAGCCACACTTAGGAGTCTGATGACTAAAGCCATTAGGTAATAGAACTAGTAAGTGTGAACTTGGGTTTTCTGATTCCAATTTCATTACTCTACAAGGAATCAGAAAATCATAGAATTTCATTGTTGGAATGGCCTCAGAGGCCCTTTAGTTCAACTGCTACCTGGAAAGGATCTCCCCTACAGTATAACAAGCTTTTTGATTTTGACTTCCTAAATTATATTAATAAGTTTATTAAAGAGCCACCTAGGTCATATAGAACAGAACTTCCTAAACTTTTCCACTTGAGACCCCTTTTCTTTCTTTTTTTTTTTTTTGGTAGTGTTTCTTGATGTAGTATGGCCTGAGGGTATACGCAGTGCAAAGTGCATGTGCTTTGTGTTCAGAACCAAGGCTGCAGTAAAGTTGGGCACATGCAGCATGAGCAAGTGCTGCTAGAAACACCTCGGATTCATTATGCATTTGATTTTAAATTAATTTTTGGTTGTTGCACATCCAGAAATCTTTTATTGTTGACAGATTTTTTGCAACCCCAGATAGGGTCATGATCCACAGTTTAAGAAATGCCGAATAGAAGACAGAGGGTTGGCCTTGGTGTTAATAAGATCTGAATCTAAGTCCTCCTTTAGATATTTTTTAACTGTATGATCCAGGGCAAGTCATTTAACCTCTCTCAGCCTCAGTTTCCTAATCTGGAAGATGGGGAAAATAATAGCCCCTCCCTCTCAGGGTTGTTGTGATATTCAAATGAAATAACATATATTTATGTTTACTTTGTAAACCTTAAAGTTGTCTATATGTGCTAGTTATTATTATTATTAAGCTTGTGGAATCTTTTTTTGAGAGCTTCTCAATTAGATCATGAATTTCTTGAGGCCAAGGACTAAGTCTTATCCTTTTTCTTATTAAATCCTACATTATTCATCACTTCTTAGATTTGAATTAATAGATTCTATGACTTTTTTTTTTATTTCCAATTGCTCACTGCTACAAAAGACCACCTCCTTGACAAATGTATTCGTCCATTGATGCTCTGTGGCTGCAAATTATGGCACATCAGTTAATAGAATTAAAATGACAAATATCTTGAAGGCCAATGGGGGAAAAAGCCACATAATGAGTTAAGGTCATAATATTTACTAATGGTTACTTGAAGTCATAGGTGCTATAAAAGACCTCATGAACTGACTTTATGAGTGGAAAAGATGATGTCAGTCACGTAGCAATGTAGAAAGAGGCAGCAGATGGTTAGTCCAAGTAGTACATTGGTTCATCAAAGAGGCTAAAAGAAGAGAAAGCCATCCAGTGTATTCAATGGATTGTCATTGGAAGATTTATGGGGAAACTTGTATAAGAATTGCTTAGGATAAGAAGACGTGGAGGTACTATGGTCCACTTCATCAGAAGGAGCATCCATACTGATAAAATCACTCATCCATGAAACCATCAAGAAATAACCTGCCAAAGTGCTAGACACACAGGTGACGCCCAACAATGCTGGTGTAGGAGAAATTCCTTTCTTACCATCTTATCTAATGTTTTTAAGCCTTTAGATGACATGGAAGTGGGGATGGTGATGAAAGAAAATAATGAGACTACTGCCTCCCACCCCCATTCTTTTAACTTCAATGTGTTCCTAAATCACACAACAGAGTCACATTACCCTTTCATACTGTGGGAAAAGTTTTTTTTTTAGTCTTTTTATTTCCTAAGTTGATTTAAAGTATTGCAAAATTGCACTTCCTCATGTTTTAAAAACTAAATAAAGATTTATTACTGGAATTTGTATGTTGAAAATGTCAAAATAAATCACTTAAAAATAACTTGCAGATAAATAAGACAATATTACATTTAATTATTTCTTCTGCAAAGTTTCTGGAAGTATAAATGTTTCTTAATGCTATCAATGATGTAAAATAATAGCTGATATTTAACACTATGCAATTGTAAAATACTTTGCATATTTTACTTCATTTGGTTCTTACAACAAAACTGTGAGGTAAGTAGCATAGATGTTTTCATTTACATTTTCAGATCAGGAAATTGAGACAAATGAAATGATTTGTGCATGCTCAGGTAGCTACTGAATGTCCAAGGAAAGATTCAAACTCCCACCTCTCCTAACTCCAGGCCAGAGGTTTCTCTTAATTAATTAATTTTTGGTTGTTGTGCACCCGTTTGGCTAATGAAGTCTAGTGAAGCTTAATACCACTGTGTTTTGTCTTATATGTTGATACTTGAAGGAAATTTCAATAAGAGGATAATGAAAATAAAGACATATTTCCATCTATCTGTTAGGGCTAGGCCTGTCAGTACCCTGCTAATTTAAGTTTGATTTTGGGATGAAATGGGACACTTATATGTCACTGAACAGTTAACAAAAGAATACTTTTGTTAAGAATTGCTTAGCCATAACATAGCAAGGATATTCAACAAGGATGCAGTGGTACCTAGCTTCTCTAGATACGACTCCTTTCATCTCTGTATGGAAACTGAGCAGGTTAGCAGACAGCCTATGATGATTCATAGACTTTAAGGTCCTGATCTATGTGCATGGGACTTTTTAATGCCCTTTGATTATAAAGAAGCTGCTTCAATGGAGACAAACATCAGTCAGAATCTGAGGATATTTTGATCACCTTTTTTAGGAAAACTAATCCCTGTTGGGAAGGGAAAGAGGGAGTTCTGTAGATAGTGGCCCTATCACACCATCCAAGCTCACAGATCCCAGATTCAGAACCCTTACATTAGGCCAAGGGCATTTTGCCTTATTCCATAGTGTCTTTCAGTCGATTACAAATTATTAATATCTTTTGAGGCTAATAGGGGTCAAGGTTGGCAATGCTTTTTTTAACCTCTAAAACCAATAAGCATTTTTTACATTTCCCTCTCAATTAAAAAGGAAAAAGAAAATGAAAAGCCTTGTGAACAAATACAAATCATCTACTAAAACAAATTTCCACTTTGGCGGTGTTAAAAAACTATGTCTCATTCTGCATCTTCCATCATCTTTGGGTCAGGAAGTTGGTAGGGTGCTTTTCTAGAATCATGGTTGGTTATCGAATTGATCAGAGTTCTTGAGTCTTTCAAAGTTGTTTGCCTTTACAATGTTGTTATTATAGAAAATGTTCTACTGGTTCTTCTCATTTGCAACAGTTCATATATCTTCCCAGGATTCTCTCACAGAACCTCTTTCACTATTTCTTTTAGAAAAATAGTATTCCAATACATGCATATGTCCTTTTTTTGTAGACCATTCCATAACTGATGGGCACCTTCCTAGTGTCTGGTTCTTCACTACTACAACAAGAGCTGCTACAAGTATTTTTGCATTCTTTGGTAAAAGAAAGAGACTTCCCCCTTTCTTTGTACTACTTTGTGTTATAGGCCTTGTTCAAAGAGTATGCATAGTTTGATGACCTTGTGGGCATAGTTTCAAATTTTTTTCCAAATGGCAGGGTAAATTCACAGATTCAACAACACAGCATTATTGTGTTTTCCCCCTCCTCACAGTCTCTCCAACACTTGCCATTTTCCCTTTTTGTAGATTTTGCTAATCTTATGGTTACAAGGTAGAGCCTCAGCATTGTTTTAATTTGAATTTCTCTACCTTTCAGTAATTTGAAGCTATCCAGATAGCATGGATATCTTACCGTGAGAGGTGTCTGTTCAACTTCTTTGACTTTATCAGATACAGAAAGGGATGAAAAATAGCCCCTACCCTCAAGAAGCTTATAATCCTTTAAAAAAAAAATGTAACCATTTATACTTATACTCCTCTGAAGCTTATCTAGGTATATGGTGCGAGTCTAAACCTAATTATGCTAAACTGCTTTCCAGTTTTCCAGGCATTTTTTGGTCAGACAGTGATTCCTTAAATCACTATCTGTGGGGTGAGTGTGTGTGTGGGGGGAGTCTTTGGGTTTATTGGACTAAGGTTATGTACTCTCCCACAAATACACACAAATATCAGAGGAAAGTTTGGTACAAGTACACATACAAAGAGCATGCATGGCCAGAGTTAAGATGTGGAGAAGCACATATGTAGGGAACATGTATGGCCATAGCAAACACAACTATTGTTGCTCACATAAGGAACACATGTGACCAGGGCACATATATGGAGGGATAACTCATGCTTCCAATGGTTTTACAGATGCTTATGTATTCTGGTGATGTCACCATGTTGCCCAAACTGGTCCTGTTCTCTGGTGATCTTGTAGTATGTGCTCAAGGACACTCATATGGATGATGTTCCAGTGCTGCTCTGCTGAATACTATCCACTGGATGTTGCTCTGCTTTAACTTCTGACTTAGCTGAAATCCTCAGCTATCTCTCATTCAAAGGAAGAGCAGTAGCTCTCATGCTTTCTTAATTTAAAAACCATAGGCTTTTTTGGGGGAGAGGCTGAGGTCTATGACTTTAATGAGATATTTCACATTATCTTCTATTTTTTCATTCTTTTGGTTTTGTTTTGTGATTTCTTGGTTTCTCATAAAGTCATTAGCCTCCATCTGTTCCATTCTAATTTTGAAAGAACTATTTTCTTCAGTGAGCTTTTGAACCTCCTTTTCCATTTGGCTAATTCTGCTTTTGAAAGCATTCTTCTCCTCATTGGCTTTTTGAACCTCTTTTGCCAATTGAGTTAGCCTATTTTTCAAGGTGTTATTTTCTTCAGCATTTTTTTTGGGTCTCCTTTAGCAGGGTGCTGACCTGCTGTTCACACTTTGACTTCATGTCTCTCATTTCTCTTCCCAGCTTTTCCTCCACCTCTCTAATTTGATTTTCAAATTCCTTTTTGAGCTCTTCCATGGCCTGAGCCCATTGAGTGGGCTGGGATACAGAAGCCTTGACTTCTGTGTCTATCCCTGATGGTAAGCATTGTTCTTCCTCATCAGAAAGGAAGGGAGGAAATGCCTGTTCACCAAGAAAGTAACCTTCTATAGTCTAATTTCTTCTCCCTTTTCTGGGCATTTTCCCAGCCAGTGACTTGACCTCTGAATATTCTCCTCACACTCACCTCGCCTCCTGATCCTCCCAGCCAGCGTTTGGGGTCTGAGATTCAAATGCTGCTTCCCAACCTCAGGACTTTGGGCCAGGGCGGGGCTGCTATTCAGTGTGAGATCAAGTTCAGGTGCTCAGGTGGGGACAGGGCCACCTCAAGGGCTCAGTTCCCTCAAGGGGTTTATGCAGAGACCTTCAACAATGGATCCAGGCTCCTGCCTGCTTGGGGAGCCCTGGTCTGCTCCCGCCTCTGCTGTTGCCTCCCGAGGGGGCCTGAGTTATGGGGACACCCCACTCCCCTCTCGACCCGCCAAAGAGACCCTCTCACTGACCCCTGTCAACTGTGGGTGGAGGGACCTGTGTGGCCACTGGAGATTCCGTCTCTGAAGCCCGCTTGGATCTGCTCCTTTCAGGGCCGCGCGGCCACGGCAGGGCTGTGCTCGGCTCCACGTCCGCAGCTCGATGGACCTTTTGCGAGAGGTTTGCAGGGCTCTCTGGAACAGAAATCTCCTCTGCTCCACCGTTCTGTGGCCTCTGCTGCTCCAGAATTCGCCGGGTGTTCTTTTTTACAGATGTTCTATGGGCTGTGGGTTCGGAGCTATGTGTATGTGAGTCTTTCTACTCTGCCATCTTGAGGTCTATGACTTTAAAAAAGACAGAAATTCTTGCTTGGCACTAGGAAAAAATTTTTTCCTTTGTTTTCTCCTGATCTTATTCCTTTTGAAGAGAATTTTGACTTTGAGATCTTGTATCTTCCCAGTAAGATATTCTTAAGCCCAGATGGCAAGCTTTTAAGAACAAGAATAGGGTCCTCCCAGTTACCTAAGGCTCTTGTGTTTATTTTTTTTACTTCTGTTCCTGATCTAAGGGCTTGTGCTCCTCTGTCAGAGATCTCACCCGCACTTGTGGCAAACATTCCTTATGCCTCAGAACTTTAATTTCTTAAGGGTTAATGACCCTTCTAATCTAATCTAACCATTAGATTCTAAGTGAGCTGACAGTTATGTTGTCAATAGCTCCCATTCAGCTCTGGATTTCCTAGTTTCCCAACAACAAAGTTCTCTTTTCTCACGCAGATGAATAGTTGAGAGAAAAGGCACAAGACAAGCTAAACTTTAGGAGTGTTTTCTTCTTATTTAACTCAATTCCTGACTCATTCCTTTGCCGATAACATTCAGCCCAATGTAGGGGACAGATTTCTCAACATGTAGAGCTTTCTAATTCAGAATGATTGGTTTCCTTGAAAAGCTGTGAGTTCCCCATCACTGGATATATTAAAGTGAAAACTAGATGACTACTTGTCATTAATGTCATAGAGGTCATTCCTATTCAGGTATAGGTCCGATAACTTGACCTGCAAGATCTCTTTCAGTTCTGAGATTCTATAATTTAATAGTTTTATTCTTTCCTCTGTTTACAGTAAAGAGGGATAGCATTAATAACAGAAGCCAAGCAACTTCTCATGATGTTTGATTTTTTAGGCCAAGTTTTTAAGGGCAAAAAGGTTATTACGCCTTCCTCCTTTCTTTCACCTAGAAAATGGTGGTGGGGGTTGATCACTGAATATAGTGTCCAGTTATTTTCTAGAGAAATACAACTCTGATACTGAGGAGGTTAGTACCTTTGTGATATTCTGGATGTAGAAGATAACTATTCTTCACTTCTTTGCAACTCTTGCCTATATCAGGAACTTAAGAAGTGAGAACACTAAGTTCATAAAGGTAATGAGTGGTGAATCTGAAATTTACACTCAGGTCCTCTGACTCCAAACCCAGCACTCTTTCTACCCTACCACACCGTCTCCAAAGTGTTGCAATGTCTACAAACGTAAAAATCCCAAACAAAACAGAACATTCATGGGATAATATGGGTAGTCAATTTTGGCTAGTAAGAAAAGTCAATAAATAGAGAGGAGTGATATGAAGTACAGAGAGGGAGCTGCCAGATTGCTGGGGCACCAAAATGTCATGTTAAGGAGCCTGAGTTTTATTTTTCAAGCAAGAAAATTTGGTAATTTCTGCACTGAGGCCTACATGGCTTTGGCACCAAATGTACACTTACTTTATTTTGGTGCAGATAGAT
Source organism: Notamacropus eugenii (assembly GCF_028372415.1). NCBI lineage: Eukaryota > Metazoa > Chordata > Mammalia > Diprotodontia > Macropodidae > Notamacropus > Notamacropus eugenii. The sequence continues at coordinate 279,536,852 of NC_092875.1, read as the reverse complement.
ATTTTATTGGCACAGGTTGTCTCTGTAAGAGTACTGAAAAATTGACTTGTACTTATTAATACCACTAGTATTTATAAGAGGCAGGATTTGAACTCAGCTTTTCCTAATTCCAGGGCCACCCATCTATGCATTATTCCATGTTATTTTTTTATTTGTTGTTATACTATACCATGCTCCTGTCCATGGTGCAAAGTGGGACTGATTACCAGAGGAGAACACCTCTTTGATTTGCTATTAGGTTTATCAAAATGACAGAACCATTCATTTTATTTCAGTGAGTGACTTAGAAAGGCCAGTCAAAACCAAGACATTTATTAAGTGTGCACTGTGTATAAAGCACTGGGCTAAGCACTGTTCACTGATCTGAAAATACCCTACTATATTTTCCTTGCTATTTTTTTCAGAATGGAAGCAACTTGAACTTTCAAATTAAAGTAATTGTTTAGATCTGACATGGGTGAGCTCTAGGACCTATTGGACACCTTGGCAATCTAATTGCAATGACAAGTATTAATGCTTTTGAGTTGCTTAGAATTGCAAAATGGAAAATTTTTAGCCCCTCCTCAGAACATTCAGAACTTTTCTCCTCAGAAGTAAAGCTAGGAGCTCATTGACATGAATGTAGTCTAATTTATTAAAATGATTCAGAAAATTGTTGGGTCTTTTCTATTTTATTTTTGTGACTTCAGCTTGAAACCACTCATGACAACCCTTGCTCAGCAGGAAGCACTGGGTCTGTTTGATCAGTCAGGACACTGCTTGCTTCATCGGCCAGCTGCTTTGTTCCTCTCGTTGCCTCCTCTGCTTCCCCCTCCCCCACTCCCAAGGATGACATTTTAGCCAAAGAAATGCAACTGATGGGAACAAAGGATCATAGGATAGTGGATTTTAGCCATTTTCCCTATTGATTCTATACCTGTTCGGAAAATAAGCCTTAATTTGTCAGTCTCTAAATATTCGAGGGGGCAGTTAGTCAATAAACACTAAGCACCTACTATGTGCCAGGCACTGTACTAAGCTCTGTAGATACAAACAAAAGCAAAAGACAGTCCTGCCCTCAAGGAATTTATGTTCATATGGGGAAAGAGAGTACACAAAAGAAAGCTGAAAAGGAGTGGGGTGGGAATTGGAAGGTACCAAGTGCATTTAGGGTTAGGGGCATAATGAAGAAGTTAGATGGTTGGTCTGGGTACTTTTCTTTTTTAAAAAATTAATTTATATACTTTTAGTTTTCAACATTCATTTCCACAAGATTTTGAGTGCCAGATTTTCTCCCCATGTCTCCCCTCTCCCCACACCCTGATATGGCATGCATTCTGATTATCCCTTCTACCAGTATGCTCTCCCTTTTATCACACACCTTCTTTTATCCCTTTTCCCCTTACTTTCTTGTAAGCCAAGATAAATTTCTATACCCCATTGCCTATATATCTTATTTCCCAGTTGCATGTGAAAATAATTTTTAACATTTGTTTTTGAAACTTTGAGTTCCAAATTCTCTTCTTTCTTCCTTCCCCACCCACTGTCATGGAGAAGGCAGGCAGTTCAATATAGGTTATACATGGGTAGTTATGCAAAGCACTTCCATAATAGTCATGTTGGGTAAGATTAACTATATTTTCCTCCATCCTATCTTGCCCCCTACTTATTCTATTTTCAACTTTGACCCTGTCTTTTTTCAAAAGTATTTGCTTCTGACTATTCCCTTCCCCAATCTGCCCTCCTTTCTATCATACCTCCTTCCCCCATCCCCTTCTCCTTACTTTCCTGTAGGGTTAAGATACCCAATTGAGCTTGTATGTTATTTCCTCCTTAAGCCAAGTCCAATGAGACTTGGTTCACTCATTCTCTTTCACCTCCCCTCTCTTCTCCTCCACTGTGAAACCCTTTTCTTGCCTCTTTTATGTGAGATAGTTTATTCCATTCTATCTTTCCCTTTCTCTTTCTCCCAAAAATTCTCTCACCCTTTCACTTTATTTTTTAGATATCATCCCTTCATATTCAACTCATTCTTCATCTGATCTCTCATCTATCTGTCTATCTATGTATCTATGTATCTATGTATCTATGTATCTATGTATCTATGTATCTATGTATCTATGTATCTATGTATCTATCTATCTATCTATCTATCTATCTATCTATCTATCTATCTATCATCTCCTTCAACTACCCTAATATTAAGCAAGGTCTCATGCATTACAAATATCATCTTTCTATGTAAGAACGTAAACAGTTCAACTTTAATAAGACTCTTATGATTTTTTTTTCCTGTTTACCTTTTCATGCTTCTCTTGATTCTTCTGTCTGAAAGTCAAATTTTCTATTCAGCTCTGGTCTTTTCATCAAGAATGCTTGAAAGTCCTCTATTTCATTGAATATCCATTTTCCCCTGAAGGATTATATACAGTTTTGTTGGGTAGGTGATTCTTGGTTTTAATCCTACCTCCTCTGACCTCCAAAATATCATATTCCAAGCCCTTTGATCCCTAAATGTAGAAGCCACTAGATCTTGTGTTATCCTGATTATATTTCCACAATACTAGAATTGTTTTTTTCTGGCTGCTTACAATATTTTTTCCTTGACCTGAGTACTCTGGAATTTGACTACAATATTCCTGGGAGTTTTTCTTTTTGAATCTCTTTCAGAAGGTGATCAGTGGATTCTTTCAATTTCTATTTTACCCTCTGGTTCTAGAATATTAGAGCAATTTTCCTTAATAATCTCCTGAAAGATAATGTCTAGGCTCTTGTTCTGATCATGGCTTTCAGGTAGTTGAACAATTTTAAAACTATCTCTCTTGGGTCTATTTTCCAGGTCAGTGGTTTTTCCAATGAGATATTTCACTTTGTCTTCTATTTTTTCATTCTTTTGGTTCTGTTTTTATAATTTCTTGATTTCTCATTAGCATCTATTTGCTCTATTCTAATTTTAAGGAATTATTTCCTTCAGTGAGCTTCTGGACCTCCTTTTCCATTTGGTCAATCCTCCTTTTTAAGGCATTCTTCTCCTTATTAGCTTTTTGGACCCCTTTTGCCGTTTGGGTTAGTCTATTTTTTAAAGTATTATTTTCTTCAGTAATTTTTTGTGTCTTCTTTAGCAAGCTATTGACTCATTTTTTATAATTTTTTTGCATCATTCTCATTTCTCTTCCCAGTTTTTCCTCTACTTCTCTTACTTGATTTTGAAAATCCTTTTTGAGCTCTTCCATATCCTGTGACCAATTCACATTTTTCTTGGAAGTTTTTGATGTAGGAACTTTGACTTTATTTTCTTCTGGTTGTATGTTTTTATCAGCTTTGTCCCCAAAGTAAGAATCTATAGTCTGAGTTTTTTTATGCTGTTTGCTCATGATCTCAGCCAAATACTTAACTTTGTACATCTTTGTCAAGGTAGGACTCTGCTTCGGGTGGTATGAGGGCAAGCAAAGTAGAATCTTTTCCTATTTTTGTTCATACCAAGAAGTATAATGCCTCCAAATAATCTGGTTAAGGAGGATCTTTCCCACCTATTGTTGGACCTGGGAAGATTTGAAGGAAGACCCTCACCTTTTGTTAATGAGGCACTGATTCTCAAGGGATGTGATGCCCTTTGGCTCTAAAAAGTGTATAAAGACTCTGAGGTGAGGTTTTACTTTGAGGCTTAGTTTTTGGAAGAAGGTTTGTGTGCCAGATGAGACTCTGGGAAATTGCTAAGCAGCCCCTTGGCTTTGAAAACCCAGATGTTGGGGGTTCCCTCTCTGATAAAGATGTATGTATGTTAATGATCAGACATTTGGAAGGATGTCTGTTGATTCTTGATTTCTCTGTATTTTGTTTGAAGTTCAGGGTGCTGACTTTCCCCCCTGAACTAACTGAATGATACATGTGCCTGATTAAAGTGATTATTAACCCCTCAAAAGTTGCCTGTCCTTTTATGAATGCAGATCTAAGAACCTGTGATAGCAGGACCCCATATGTGTTGAGGTGCTGATATAGGTGGGTATAAGTGTATTGCCCCAGACTTCAGGGGTTTTGTGTCAGCTGTTAAATCCCCCACCATCTGTGAGCCCAAAACTCTGGAAGGAGCTGCCACAGACTCTGCAGTCACTGTTGGTACTGACACCCTTTCTCCTCCACTCCTGGGCTTGGGCTGGGCCCCTGCCAGACCAGGTCCCACAGAGTTCTCCCACTGACCTTCTATGCTGTCTTTGGCATTTGGGGATTGAGAAGTCAGGAAATCACCACAGCTCCCAGCAGTTCAGTATCCTGAGGCCAGCTCTGAACCTGTCCTAGACAGTGTGGCCCATGCCCTATTGCACTCTGTTCTGCTCCCACTCTCATAGGACAGACACCTTCCATTGACCCTCCAGGCTGTCTGGGGCTGGAGATTTGTTTCACTCTGTCATTTTGTGAGTTCTGGAGCTCTAGAATGTTTTTAGAATAATTTTTACAGGTATTTGAATGGGTTTGGGGGAGAGCTCAAGAAGGTCCCAGCTTTCGCTCCATCATCTTGGCTCCATCCATCTGGCTACTTTTTTCAAATGAACATTCTGGTAGAAGCTCTTCACCCTTTAATCAGAGGAAGAGACAGCAAGGGTAGAACATTCTAATGAGATCTGAGTTCCAGGTCTGACGTGATCTTTCAGGATGAAGAAGGGAGAAGCACAGCTAGGAAACTGAGGAAGGAAGGGATCTCAGATACCATGTAGTTCATTGCATACTTGAATAAGACTGCACTCTACAAAACACCAATAAACAACCCATAAGCTTTGGTTTGGACAGCAGTGATGAGATCTGCACTTGACTAAAAAATCTCCTCACCGGTTCACAGAAATAATAAAAATATTAACATAAATGATATTATACTTAATGTAACATAAAATACAAATAAAAACATAAATATATTGTGATGGCAAGCCGTCACAACATCCACCTCTGGATATTCTCTAGTTTATCAGTAGCTCCTGAGGTCAAAGTTGAAAGCCATGATTTCCAGGTAGGCATCTAAGCTAGTCACATGACATGAAGCATTTAGGTACATTCAAGAGTTTTCTTAGCCATTCTCATTCCACTCCCCCCCATAAAAACTTCAGAAATGTGTTCACAATATCCCTGGAGAAGATAGGGAATTTTGGGAAGACTTTATGTAGAAAGACAGGCTATAACAGTTTATAAATTTCCCTTCAACTCCCTTCCAATTGAGAAATTAAAAAATTAAAGCAAAACCTATGTAACAAATGTGCACAGGCAAGCAAAAATCCTCCCCCACTGATTGTGTGAAAAATTTATGTTTCATTCTGCATCTTGGAGTCTATCACCTTTCTGTCATCTGCTTCATCACTGGTCTTTTCGAATCATGATAGGTTGTTATGTTGATGAGAGTTCTTAAATTTTTCAAAATTGTTTTTCTTCATAATTTTACTGTTAATGAATAAATTGTTTTCCCGGTTTTATTCACATTACTCTGAAAAAGTTTATACAAATATTCCCAGGTTTCTCTGAAGCCATCTCTTAAATAATTTCTTAAAGCATAGTAATATTCTATTACACTGATATACTATGATTTGCTCATCCATTTTCCTAATAATGGATACCTCCTTAGTCTCCAGTTCTTCATCACCACAAAAAGATACTGTAAGTATTTTTGTGTCATGAGTCCTTTTCTTCTTTCCTTGAACTTTTTGGGTAAGTTGAGACTTTTTAGCACCTTGGATATCTAATTCTGACCCCAGTGGTCATCTTATATGAGGCCTGAAATGGAGGAATTGGTGTTAGAAAATCAAAAGTAAGCATAAATAAAGGCAGAATAGAATCTGGAATGAGTCCCATTTACTGGACTTTGCAAATTGAAGGATAGCTTATCTCACCGAGTGGTCGGGAGCAGACAGTTACAGGTAGAATTGGCCTTGTCTAGGGCATGACCTAAGCTATAGGAAATGGTCTGGGAAATAGAGATCAAGACTGAAGTAGATATGGAATGGGTGCTGGTTAGCATTCTCTACTCCATGAATGAGTACTTTATAGCATCCTACCCTGGCTACTGAGCAGCTACTTTTTGTCTTTCCTGGTTTTACACTAAGAATTATCAATGGAGCTGAAGCTGGGAAAGGGGAATGCTGCTGGTCTTATCTGGATAGAAAACCTTTCCCTTTATTTCCTTCTCACCAGGATCTCCTTCTAGGCCTGGGATGGCAGATACATATTGGCCACAACTGAAGATACACTTTGTAGAACCATGATTGGAAATTCTCTAAAAGAATCACCAGTTGTTTCTGAAGCCTGATTGGTGCAAGAGTCTCCAATTAGTCAAAAAAGTGCCTTCTATTATTTGATTTGCCTTATATGTGTAAAAAGTTTGCCCCCAACTCTATCCCAGGGAACTAAAAACATCTTAGAGCTCCTTTTTCTTCATGGGGTAAACTTAAGAAGACAAATATTTGCAGGGGACTTTATATGGAAAATCAAAGTGAACCAAAAATGTGTTGTTCTAGTTATACCAGTGATTGCTTTCTGCCCCTGACCACAGATATTGTTTGCAACACCTGCTCAGCCAGGTAAGCAGTCTGAATCTGGCCAGGTGAATCTCCTTATTTGTATTTGCACAGAGACCCACTGACTCTCTGGGGTTGGTCTGAATAAAAATAATTACTCTAATTATTCTCTTGGAAGCATCCATCTGGATCAACTTAGTGATGCCAGAAAGTTCCTGTATTTGTTGCAGTTTTGCAGGGTCATTACTAGGGCTTCATTTTGCTGCTGGGAAATGTTAGCTTTTTCCTTTCAACAGAAGTTCTTTTTGGTACCGTGTTGTGGCTGTCAATGTACTTATGTTCCTACCATTTAACTCATGGGTTCCATGGGCTACAATGCCCCAGAATACTGAGACTATCTCCCGCTTCACTTGTTTTCAGTTCATACTTGCTTGATTTAGCATCATGACTTGGGTTAAAGCAGAAACTTGGTTCAGAAATTTTTAGAAATTTCTAAGAAAGTGATACATTCAAAAAGCTTATTATTATGTCTTGAAGCAAGCAGGCAAACAGACATACACATACACACACTATGTGGCAGTTAGAATAGTTTACCTGTTGGATTCATGGAGAAGGGAAGAATTTATGACTAAACAAAAGAGAGAGAACATTATGAAGTGCAGAATGGATGACTTTGATTACATTAAGTTAAAAAGTTTTTGCACAAACAAAACCAAAGCAACCAAGATTAGAGAGAAAGCAGAAAAATGGGAAACCATTTTTTTACAGACAGTATTTCAGATAAAGGCTTCATTTCTCAAATATATAGAGAACTGAGTCAAATTTATAAGAATACAATTCATTCTGCAATTGATAAGTGGCCAAAAGATATGAACAGGCAGTTTTCAGATGAAGAAATTAAAGCTACCTATAGTCATATGTAAAAATGCTCTAAATCACTATTAATTAGTGATATGCAAATTAAAGGAACTCCAAGGTACTATCTTATACCTGTCAGATTGGCTTATATGACAGAAAAGGAAAATGATAAATGTTGGAGAAGATAAGGAAAAATTGGGACATGAATACATTGTTGGTGGAGTTGGGAGTTGAGCCAACCATTTTGGAGAGCAATTTGGAACTATGACTGTAGGACAATCAAACTGTGCATACTCTTTGATTCCACAACACTAATACTAGGTTTGTGTATGTAAGATGAATTTGTTTTCTTTTTTTCAGATACTAGTTCCCAGGATGCATGACCATAAACAATCTCCCTGTGCTTGCATATCTTTATGTAACAAAAATAATATAAACATTTTAGCTTAACTAGTAAACAGCATACTGAGCCTGCGCTATACTGATTTACCAAGATATTGCTAAAGTTAATGTAAACTTGTGAGCTTACTCCTTGGTGTATTGCCTCCTCTCTGTGTTCCTCTATAAATCAAGCAAGCACTGGTCAGTAAGCAGGGAATATTAATGTTGTACTTGTCTTGACCAGCCCCTATCAAGACTTAGGGGAATTCTGTGGGAGCTGGTATTCCTACTCTTGCTCTTGCCAGCTCCCTCAAGAAGAGTAATTAGTCAGATGCCTTTTCCTGAACCACTGCCTTTGGGAAGAATAAAGTAAATTAACCCCTTGCCATGTCTTTGCTGCTGTCTTTTTATCTGATTAGAACCAGAGTGAACCTGCTAGAGGCTGGAGCTCAAATACTCCTATGTTATAGTCTGTATCCCAGATCATAAAAAAGGGAAAAGGATCTACATGTACAAAAATATTTATAGCAATTCTCTTTGTATAAATCTATAAAGTTACTTATATTCCTGGAAATGAAGATTTCTCCGTAGAGTTCCCACCCCTAAGTTTTGTCTTTACCTATTGCTTTGGTATGTCAAAGGAAGAATGGGGTTTAGAAATATACTTTTCCCCTCCTTCCTCTCTACTTTTGTCTATTGATCCTTAGGATTCTACTTTGTTTCTTAAGTAAAGGATAATCCTTTCTGTGCTATCTCCCCTGCGCAAAAAATTCTTCCTTTCTTTTGTTACTCTTGTGTCTAGGCTTACATAATAAGATAATAAGATCGCCCTCTTTTCCTCTTGATGAAAGAAACTTGACTAATAAGAGAATACAGGACAAGCTTTATTTCACCTAGAAGAAAACATTACTTATAGACCATCCTCTGAACTTACCAGGCTTCTAGAGAGTGATAGGCAGTGAGAAAGAGGGGATGCTGACTGAGCAGATTAGGGCTAGTGAGTTCAAAGGATGGTTTATAAGTCATTAAGGAAGATGGAGGACTACCAGTGATTGGAAGAAAGCTGTTTGATCCAACTTGGTTTCTAATTCATTCTGCTATTTTCTTCCATTTTATGGGTAATCTTATCCCATTCACATTCACAGTTATGATTACTGTGTATTTCCTTCCATCATATTTTCTTCTGTTTATTTTTTTCTTTCTCTTTTTATCCCGTCCCCTCCTCAAAAGTCTGTTTTGCTTCTGACCACTGCCTTTCTTAATCAATCATCACTTTTATCATCCCCGTCCTTGATACCTCTTATCCGCTTCCCCTTGACTCACATTCATGCTCTCTGTATATGTAAACTCTTCCTAACTGCCCTAATAATAATAAAGTTCTTTGGAATTACATGTGTCATCTGCCCAGGTAGGAATGTAAACAGCTTAACTTTATTGATTTAACTTTGTGATTACTGTTTCATGTTTACTTTTGTATGCTTCTCTTGAGTAGTGTTTGAATGTCAGATTTTATATCCAGCTCTCATCACTTCACCAGAAAGTCTTGAAAGTCCTCTGTTTCATTAAATATCCATTCACCCCTCCCTACCCCACCAAGGAGTTTATGCAGTTTTGCTGGGTAGGTTACTCTTGGTTGTAATACTAACTCCTTTGACTTCTAGAATATAATATTCTAAGATCTCTGCACTCCTTTAACATGGAAGCTGCTAAATCCTGTGTGATACTGATTGTGGCTCCATGATATTTGAATTCTTTTTTCTTTCTGGCTTGACTTGAGATCCCTGGAATTTGGTCAAATATTTTTGGAGGTTTTCATTTTGAGAACTCTTTCAGGAGGTGATTGGCAGATTCTTTTAATTTCTATTTTACCCTCTGCTTCTAAGACATCAGGGCAATTTTCTTTTATAATATCTTGAAATATTTTTTTTTGATTATGGATTTTAAGTTGTCTAAAAATTCTTAAATTTTCTCTCCTCTATCTATTTGTCAGACCAGTTGTTTTTTCTAATGAGATTTCACATTTTCTGATGTCTCATGAAGAAGTCATTAGTTTCCATTTGCTCAATTCTAATTTTTAAAGAATTATTTTCTTCAATGAGCTTTTGTACATCTTTTTCCATTTGTCCATTGGCCATTTGGCCAATTCTGCTTTCTTAAGAAATTATTTACTTCAGTGAATTGTTGTGCCTCTTTTACTGTTAATTCTGACTTTTAAGGTATTATTTTCTTTAGTTTTTTTGCCCCTCTTTTCCCATGTTTTTTCATAATTTTCTTGTATCACTATCATTTCTTTCCCCAATTTTCCCTCTACTACTCATCTCCTTAATGCTTCAAGAATTCTTGTTTGGTTTGTGTCAAATTAGCTTTTTTTCTTTGAGGCTTTATTTGTAGCTTTTTCACATTGTTGTCTTCTGAATTTATGTCTTGATTTTTCCTGTCACTGTGGTAGTTTATTTTATGGTCAAGTTATTTTCTTTTCTTTTGCTCATTTCCCCAGCCTGTTTTTTAAAATTTTAAACTTTATGTTAAACTTGAGTTTTATTCACCTGGGCAGCATGGGGAGGCACTGTCCTAAGCTTCAAGCTTTTTCATACTGCTCTTTTCAGAGCTAGTGCTGGGGGCCTGCAAGTTTTCCGTGTTTCTAAGATGATGTAATCTGGGGAGAGTTGTGGTTACTGATCTCTCGGTCTATGCTCTTTACTCTTTACCCAGGAAGGGCCTCTGCTCTCCTGTAGCTGCTAGCAGTAGTGCTTTTCTTTAACTAGGAACTGCAACCAGGAACCCTGCCCCTTTGTAACTCACCACAAGCACTCTTTTCTGCCCTGGACTTGCAACCCAAAACTAATTATGGGCAAGTGAATGGTCAATTAACACCAGCTGTACCCAGTACCAGCAAAGGGTCCCCTGAAATCCCTTTCTGATCAGTTGTCTTACCCCTTGACCATCTCTTGGTTGAGAGCTCCTGAAGCTTTTGCTGATATTGCACCACTTCCAAGGTCAACTGCTTGTGCTACTGTTCTGCTATAGGCCAGTCCCCTTCTTGGTGTCACAGATCTCTCCTATCAAACCTCTTAACTTGATTTAGGCTGCAAAAATGTCTCACTCTGATCTTTTGTTGGCTCTTCTGCTCCAAAATTTGATTTGAGGAGTTACTTTAAAATTGTTTGGAGGGATATGTTGGGAGAGTTCCTCTGGGTTACTGCTTGTACTTTGTCTTCTTCAAATTCTTGATGTCTTAGATTGTGCTGAAAGCAGAAATTGCTTTATTTCAAGCATAATTCCTATTTTGAAGAGATTTGAGAAGTTGTGAGGATTGGAAAAATGTTTAATCTTCCATTTTGTTGGTCTTGTGACCTAGAAGTCTCTACACTTAGCTTTAAAGGGAAATTTATTGCTACTTTGAGTATAGGGTCTTGTATTTTTTTCATTTCTTTTTGAAGTAAAGAAAATATTTGATGTACCTATGGGAGTGGGGTGGGAGCAAAATAAAATAAGGAAAATATCTGCTATATACCTAGTGACCTTGGCTTCTTCATGTATCAATGAGTTGGACAAAATTTTAAGTTATTTTGTCCTCTGTGGTGACAATCTATAAATGCTGTAGAAATAGTTTGGTAAAGGAAATAAAGTTTCACAATCCCCAACAGCTAAAAATTTGATCTTATTAGTCATAATGAATGATATTGAGATAGTGGTTAAAACCATGCTTGATGAATGGAAGTTTGACTCTAGAATTAAAACTACTGAAAGAATTTACAGATATTGGGCACATTTCACATCTGATAGTCTTCCCCTTTCCCCCTTATGCCTATAAGGATGGGAAAGTGGGATCATGTGAAGCAATTGCAACAGTAAGGTTATTTAATAAAGATAAGGTTTTTATGTTTTAAATTTTTTCACATATTCTGTGCTAAGAGGGAGGATTGTTCTGATTCGTATGTGGAAACTGGTCCATTTGCAGATAGCCATTTCCATTAGCCCTACTTAAAATATAACATTCAATTTCATTAAAACATTAGCATAGTTGGCTTTGGCTCCAGTAAAACTAAACCAAGGAAGCAACTCTGCTCAGCTGAAAGTTTCTCTTTGCTTTTTAAGAGTCAAGCTCTAGTAATTATTCTTCTAATGAGTTTTCCATTATTTGTGTTAAATCCATGTGCAGGTCATTTCATAATTGTATCACACACAGATTATCTTTTAGAGGGTGTTGACTTTTCATTGGATTTTAGAATGGTTTTAAGTGCTTTCTGAGTCTGAGCAGGACAGATGTGCCCATTTGAAGATAAATTGAACTTTCTGGCTAGATTCTACATAAGGGCTGTTGTATGGAAGAGAATGCTATTAAAATGACAACATTTTGGATAAGCCATTGAAGAATGCAAGGAGTCAAATCTGGGGAATCTTGTGCTGATCACTAGGGTGAATAAAGGGAAGGGGAGAGTAGTCAGCAAGTTTAACCTGGAAGGGGAATGAAGTTAGGGCTTTGAGGAGGGATCCATATGATTCCCCACCTCCCTTCAATAAAGAATAATTTTAAGAAATAGAGGGGTAGAGCAGTAAAATAGGTTAGGTATTTAAGACACAGTAGTCAATGAATATAAGAGTCTACAGTTTGATAAACCGAGGAACCCAGCTTCTGGGATAAGAACTCACTGTTTGACAATAACTGCTGGGAAAACTAACAGTGTGGCAGAAACTGGGCATGGACCAATGTCTGTCACATGTACACAAGAATAAAGTCCAAATGGATACATGATCTAGGTATACAGGCTGATACTATAAGCAAATTAGGGGAGAAAGGAATCGTACATTTGTCAGATTTATGGATAATGGAGAAATTTGTGACCAAACAAGAGATAAAGAATATTAGGAAGTGCAAAATGGATAATTATGATTACATTAAATTGAAAAGTTTTTGCACAAAGAAACCTAATGCAACTGAGATTAGGAGGGAAGCAGACAACTGGGAAAGAATTTTTAGAACTAGTGTCTGATAAAGTCCTCATTTCTAAAATATACAGAACTGAATTAAATTTATGAGAATATAAGTCATTCCCCAATTGAAATGATCCAAGGATATGAACAGGCAATTTTCAGAGGAAGAAATTGAAGCTGTCTATAGTCATATGAAAAAATGCTCATATTTACTATTGATTAGAGAAATGCAAATCAAAACAGCTCTGAGGTACCATATCACACCTATCAGATTGGCTAATATAACAAAACAGGAAGATGATAAATGTTGAAGATGTGGGAGAGTTGGAACACTAATTCATTGTTGGAGCTGTGAGCTGATCCAACTATTTTGGAGAGCAATTTGGAACTATGCCCAAAGGGCTACAAAAATGTGCATATCCCTTGATACAGCAATATCACTTCTAAGACTGTATGCTAAAGAGATCATAAAAATGGGAAAGGTCCCACATGCACAAAAACATTTATAGCAACTCTCTTTGTGGTGGTCAAAACCTGGAATTCAAAGGGATGCCCCTCATCAGTTGGGGAATGGCTGAACAAGTTGTAATATATGAATGTAATGGAATACTACTGTGCTCTAAGAAATGATAAACGAGAAGACTTCAGAGAGGCCTGGAACGACTTACATGAACTGATGCTGAGTGAAATGAGCAGAACCAAGAGAACCTTGTACATGGTAACAACCACAGTGTGCAAGGAATTTTTCTGATAGACTTAGCCCTTCACAGCAATGCAAGCACCTAAAACATTCCCAAAGGACTCTTGAGGCAAAATACCATCCACATCCAAGAAAGAACTATGGAAATGGACCGCAGAATGAAGCAGGTCATGTTCTCTTGTGTTATGTTTTGTTTTGTTTTGTTTGTTCTCATGGTTTTCCCCATTCATTTTAATTCCTCTATGCAACATGACTAATGTGAAAATGTGCTTAATAAGAATGTATATATAGAAACCATGTAAGAGTGCATGTCATCTTGGGGAGGGAGGGGTAAGGAAGGGAGAGAAAATCTAAGACTTATGGAAGTGATCATAGAAAACTGAAAACAAATAAATTAATAAAAAAATAAAGAATAATTTTTACTCTAACTCCTGTCACAACTTTTAAGATACTCTGGAAAGGCTTCATGAAAGGGACAAAGAAAAAGATGAAAGACAAAATAGTCAAGGAAGGAAGAAGGAAGCTAGTGGAGACTGGTGAAGGTCAATTTAAGATATTTTATGGGGCCTTTTTTTTTTTTAAATGAAGCAAGAAGTATAAAGTTAGCACTACTATACCTCATGCAGGCCATTTGGTCACTGAAGTTACAGTACAGAATTAACAGTGGAAGGCCATATGGGTATAAAAGAAATTGTCTTAGCCATTCTCTGACCTTATCTTAATTTAATTTCTTTATCCTGAACTTAAATACCAAACAAAATGGGCAGTAGAACAGAAAAAGTTAATTGTAAATGAAACTGGTAATATCTATTACATACAGGTTTTGTAATATAGCAAAATCAACATGGGACTTTCTTTTAAAAATATTTTATTTTTCCCCAATTGCATGTAAAAACAATTTTTAACTTTCTTTTTTTTGAATGCCTTGAGTTTCAAAATTTACCCCTCCCTCCTTTTCCTTCCCCTGCCTGAGACCATAAGCAATCTGATACTGGGTATACATGACGTAACTTTTGAAGCTATCTTGAGAATCTATGATTCTATCTGCCTTCCTCTTGTTCTTTTCTGTGTATTCTTTAAAAAAAAATTCACTGACTCTCTCTTTCTTTTTGTTTACCCTGTCTTTTTCTTCTTTTTCTTTTCTACCCTCTCTCATTGGGGAAAAAAAAGGCAAAACAAAACCCTTGTAACAAATATGCATAGTCAAGCAAAATAAAATTTCACATGCAAGGATCTTCCCAGCCTGCATATTGGTTGATCTTCCTTTTCAGGATTTTATCTCTTCCCATATTTCTGCCCCTAGGAATTTGGCACCCCATTGGGTACAGACCTCCTCACTCTACTGGATTCATTCTAGATTTCCTTTCCACTCCCGAGCTAATATTCCTTGCTCCAGGTCTTAAAACTACTCCACCCCTTATAAATTCCCACTCCCCCACCCTGCCATATTTGGTCAGTTGCAGTCAGCTAGAAATACATCTATGAAACTGTAATTAGATACGGACTATATCCTAATGTGTGGTATTCTGGAAACATTTGCATTTTAATCAGATGTAAGGTCCTTGAGAACAGGGATTATTTCATTCTTGGCTTTGTACACCCAGTACCTAGTGGAGTTTGGCATCTAGTAGGAGCTTGATAAATGCTTGTTGGTTGACTGATTAAACCAAAGCTATCACCCAGAGGAATGACTTCCAAATGGCATACATTTAAGTCCCCAGGGGACTTCAGGGGAGTTCAGAATGACATTTCCAGTGACCCCCAAATGAATTCTGTCTGCATCTTAGATGCACCCTAATAGAAATACGAATGTAATGTCGAAGGTGTTCTACCCTCTGTCCATTATTCTTTGCAGTATGTACAGTACTTTTTGCAGTTTCTTGAAGACAGAGTCAAGGCACTGGGATTCATTGGACTGAAAAGATCTGTAGCTCTCCCCGGATCCCAGGACTGTCATTGGTTCAACACACTTTGATTTCTTCAATAGAGATCATTCATTTCTTGTTAGGATGGGAAAGGCTTGACTTTCAGTTGATAACTGTTTAAAAGCAATATCTTAAATTTTAAAGAGAAATTAATAGCATTGTGTGTAGTCTAGAGCAGAAGAGGATTCTTATGATGTGATAGAATAATTAGTATCATTTATAATTACATGCCACTTGTTAGTTCACAAAGCAATTATTTGAACTGTGTTACCCAAGTGTGTTCGAAGTAGCTCAGAGGATCTGACCATTCAGAAAAGGAGTCTCCTTTCACATTCATTTTAATTGTTGATATTCACTTGGTAATAATCTATGGCACTTAAAGTACCCTGTATTTCTGTTTTAATAGATACAATTCAGAGTATAATGGATGGAAATAACATATATTTGTTCATTCTTCTTTGCATCTAATATCCTCTTAAACCCTTTTGTGCCTATTAGCCTTTCTTAGGCTTTCTATGACTTAAGTAACTTCTCCACAGAGAAAAGCACTAAACCTTGGTCACTTGTTGGGTTAGCTTTTTCTGTTTTTGTTGGAGAGAATGCCTCAGTTCCTTCTGGAACCCTCTTCCACCTACTAGTGATATTGTGTGGGGGCCCAGGCTTCCAAAGCAGATGGATGACTTATTTGTCTAAAGGCACTAATCTGGACCTGATCACCACTGTGAGGAATGTGGAGAGTTTGAGTTCCCTTTCATTGTAGTTTGCACCAAATTTCTTCCAAATGATAATCAATCAATTAATTGCCAACTCTGATGAAGTATCTACTATGTGTAGAATACTCTGCTTGGTTTTGTGGGATATATACAGTATACATACATAAGACATGGTCCCTACCCCTGAGGAACTTAGAGTCTAGTGTGGGGGAAGGGTGTTGCTATCATGTATCTGGTGCACCTGAAAGTTCAAACAGAAAGTCTTTTTTACCATAAAACAAATTCCAATGTCCTCAAGTGAAAAGAATTTTTACAGTGGTGAAAAATAGTCCAGGAAGATTAAAAATAGATTAAAGCAAATGACAAAGAGGTTCCCAGGGGTGGTCTCTGTCAGAGTCCTAAAAACTGTTTGAATATTCTTTTTTGCCCAAAGATAATCCATCTGGCCCCAAACTTAACCCAAACTACCCCAGGTCTTCACCCCAACTTGTGGTTGGAAATAGTCCTAGCTAGTGTTATGGAAGTGTTGGGATATTTACTCATGACTCTCAAGTTCCACCACTAATCTAGCCTACAGCAAGGCAGAACTGATACCTGCACAGATAGGTATAATAAACACTATTACATGATAGATGCAAGTTACAGGGCAAAATGTTTTGAGAAGTCAGCTAGAAAAGATTGCTACTAAGTAGGTAGAATTAGGGAAGGCTCCCTGGAGGAGGTGGCATTCACATTAGGGTCTGAGGGTGTGTGTGTTCATCCTTCGTTGCCGAAGAAGACCATGCCATCAGAGAAATGATGACATGACTTGCACTTGACTTTGTTTTGAATGAAGGAGGGCTGTGTAGGTCACTAACCTCACTTCTCCTCCAGAGTCATGTGAATCCAGTGACCAGATATTCATCAGAATGACTGGAGATGACCCAGGATGGGGTTAAGTGACTTGCCCAAGGTCACACAGTTAGTGAGTGTCAAGTGCCTGAGGTGAGATTTGAACTCAGGTCCTCCTGACTCCTGCACTGGTGCTCTATTCACTGCATCACCTAGCTGCCCCCAGGCTTTAAAGGTAGATAGGAATCAAACAGGTGAAGAGGAACATGGCTTATTCTAGGCATAAAGAACAGTCTGAAGAAAGATCCAGAGGTGTGAGAATGCAAAGCATATTTTAGGATCCACAGAGCCATCTGGAATAACTTATGTGACCAGTTGGTAAACTCTGCAACAGGTTACTTAGACATGAAAACTCATTTTCTAGAGGTCTATGAAGTGAATATGTGAACATTTATCTTAGTCGATCCTTCCTCACAGATAATGAATGAACTACAATCTCCTTTAAGGGTCTCATTTGACTTCTGATTCCAGACTAGTGGAAACAATTTTATGCTATGTTACTTTTATAACCACATTTTTGAGGCATTAGTTAAAGACTAAACTACAGGTCCCAAAGGCTTTTCCTCTAAAAAAATATCTGGACAGGTAAAATACCATTAATTAGGTGCTTTAGAGTTGGGGTTTCCAGAGAGCTTTATTTTGGAACTTCTGATATATTTCCCTCTTAACATGTGGTATCATTATAGCACAGTTTCATTGTGCTATATTGGATTGGGATATATAACATAGACTCAGGACTTCTGTCCATGCTCCAAAACCATACCACTGCAGGGGCTAGCACCAGGGTCTGAAAGAGAGGGTCAATAGAAATCATGTTATGGAGGTCAGACAAGGTTAAGATAATGAACTTGTCTCAGTACAACCAAGACTAGAATTTGGAAACACAGATCAACTAGAACTCATAACACAAGGAAAGGGTGTGGGCAAAAGGTCAGGGTTAAAACATGGAGGCACTGAATTACCTAAACCAGAATCAAGTGGTTGAAGTTTAAGCAACAAAACTGTGTGTATTGAAGCTCGTAATGTGAACCTGACTCAGGCCCCTTTCAGTTCATGTTTAAGTGTTGAAAGGACATGAGACATTTATAGGTTAACAGTTAACAAAAGGAAACTTTATTTAGCCATAACGTAGAAAGGACAGTCAATATTAGTGTACCATAAGAAATTTCCATAAGAAATGATAAAATGGATGGTTTTAGAAGAAACTGGGGAGACTTCTAGGAAGTAATGTAGTAGGAAACGAACAGAAATAGAACAATTTACACAATGACAACAATGTTTTTATGTTTATAGCAATGTTATAAAGATATACAACCTTTGAAAGACTTTAGAACTCTGATCAACGCAATGACCAATCATGATTCCAGAGGACTAAAAATTAATCATACCACCTACTTCCTGCCAGAGAAGTAAAAGACTTAAAATATAGGAGACCTACAATTTTGACATGGCCAAAGTAGGATTTGTTTTGTTTGACAATATGCATGAATGACTTTTCCCCCTTTTTCTTATTGTTTAATTACTGGAAGAGAAATGAGAGGGAGTGTAATAGTAATTTAAATGGAAAGATCTTTCTCATTAATTAATAGGTCCATATGATCTGCTTAATTCACCTGGAAGCCTAAGTCATATGTGGTAGGAGGAACTTGCTGAAGAGGCAGAACAAGAAGGGTGGAGCGGAACTGGGAGGAAGTGAGTGAGTGGAATCAGGTCAGAGGAGATAGAATGCAGGCCAACTAACACAGTGTGACAGTTGATAGTGAGAAGGCCCTGACTGAGGGAGAGGAGGTTTGAGAATGGCTTTGCCCCCTGCTATGATCATGTTTATTAACTTCCTGGTCACCATGACGGATTTTGCTTTCTGGTTCTGGGATTTGAATAAATGTTTTTTCTTCTGCCTTCTATATGGAGAGTCTTTTATACTTGGTGATTGAGAACTACACTGGCATGTTCATAGTCACTGCCAGTGCTGTGAATATTGCCTTGGTGATACAGGGAGGGAAAATAAATGCCATTAACTGGAAAAATAATAAAATTTATTTTATGAAGAAACTATATTCAACAAGGATGCCGAAGAACTTAGTTTGGATAGAATACTTCCTTCATGTCTATATGGAAACCAGTCTGACCAGCAGAGCAGGATGCAATGATTTGTTCAGTTTTGGGACATCTACCAAGTCTGAAGGGCCCTGATTCCATGTGGGTGTGCTTTTTATGTCCTTGATTGACGAGAAAGTCACATTAATATGCCCAGAGGCCACCAGGAAGCTGTTATCAAGGGATCTACAGTTTGAGTTTAGCTTCTTAAGTGAAAATAGTGATAGGCAATAGTCTGATCCCAAGGGTGGAGTGTAAGGGATTTCAAGGCATAGGCATCAGAATTGCAGGAAAAGACTGATATTTAATGAACAAACAGAAAATTTCATGCTTTCTGTTTTCTTTTAAGAAAAAGACAAATCCCAGGTTTATAAACTATCATGTAATATAAAGAGTATAATGCTTAGAATAAGAAGACCTGGGCTTGAGTCCTGGATCTGCTGTGCAAGTCAAACTGTTTGGTCAAGTCAAACTCTCAGGATCCTGATTCTTCATCTATAACTTGTTATTATTATTGCCCTCTGCCCTTGAACTGTGACCTGGAAGTGGGCCTACGAAATGGAGTTGCCTAACAGTGATCCTGTGCCCAGTGCTAGCACAGAGGTCCCCTGTAATCTCTTTCTAACCAATTGCCAGATCCCCTTACTTTCTCTTGTTTTTGAGCTGGGTCTGTCATCACCATCAAGTCTCACTTCTAGTATTTCATCCATGTGGGCTCTAGGCCAGTCTCTACTCCCATATCACAGTTCTCTCCTTAAGAATGCCTAAGTTGTCTTGGTCTGGAATACTGTCTCATTGTTGTTGGCTCTACCACTCCAAAATTGAACTTGAGGAGTTAAAGTTGTTTGGAGGGGAATGTGGGAGAGCTAAGCAGAGTGCTTCTTCTACTCTGCCATCTTGGCTCAGCCTCTGGAAGTTCCTAATTATTATTATTAATGAGAGTTAATGACAACAATTTAGACAATTAGTATTTATGAAGTTCCTGCCATGTGCCAGGCACCGTGCTATGTACTAGAGATACAAAGAAAGTCAAAAAGTCCTGGCTGTCAAGGAGCTCATACTCTAATGGGAGACAACATGCAAATAGCCATGGATGGAGAAGGCATGGAGGAATAGCCAGGGAAAATTCAGGGAGGTTGAATGTCTTGTTGAAGGAAGAGCAATAAGGTGAGTGCCACTGGATAATAGAGTACATAGGGAGGGGTACGGTGGGGCAAAGTGTAAGAAGACTCACATTTATATAGCACTTCAATGTTTGCAAAGCACTTTACATATCCCTTCTCATTTGATCCTCACAACATCCCTGTGAGGTTTAGATACTATTATTATCCTTATTTTACAGATGTGAAACTGAGAGAGGTTAAGTGATTTGTTCAGGGTGATATAATAAGTATATGATTCAGAATTTGAACTCAGGTCTTCCTGATTCTAAGTCTGTTGGTTTATCCACTCTACATGGAAAAAGATGATTGGTCTAGGTGACTTTTTATGCATGGGTTCTTAATCATTTTTTTTTGGTCACAAACTCCTTTGGCAGTCTAAGTAATGTTTTTAAATGTGTAGAAATACATAGGATTACAAGGGCAATCAATTATATTTGAATATGGTTATGAAAATATTTTATAAAAAATAAGCTTATGAAATCCTGGTTAAGGACATGTCTCTAAGGTCTATCGTAACTCTAGACCCTATGTGATTTTGATCCTCAGATCCTACAGATATAAGCAAATCTGGGAGAGTAAGTAAAGGAGTTAGGGATCTAGTTGTCCCTGACCCCAAATAACTGCAGACAATAGAGACCTGACATAACACAGTTGTCCAGTAGCAAGAGTATTAGTTCTGTCCCCAGCAACACTATTATGACAACTGTATGTTTGTGTAAATAAAGAAATCTATTCTCCAGAATAGACAAAGTTACCAGATTGAGCTTCCTTCATCATTGACCTATCCAGCATTTATGGTTTCCTGCTTCCATTCCATGCTAAGTTCATTCTGCAAATGCAGTAAATAGAAAACAAGTGCCTTTAAGGATTTACTGACTGTGGCATATAGCAAGGACTCTGTGCATAGCTGGCAATTAATTTTGGATTGGTGGCATCTTTGCAAATGATGACCAGTAGTACTGCTTGGGACATCAAGACTTCCAGGCTACATTGTTTGCAAAGGGCCACAGTCATTCTAGTTGTCCTCTCTTATCAAAGACAGTGTTCTCATCCTTTTACATTAAAAAAAAATTGGATATTGTTAAAAACAGACAAGCAAAATCTTGTTACAGTCAAAAATGAGGTAGGGTCCCTGATATCTGGCAGTGTACTTCTCTTGTATCTTTAATTCCAAGTCTTATATCTCAAAAGTCTTATTTTATATCACAGTTTAAACATGTTCAAACGTATTTCACTTCATTAGATTGGGTAGTTATTTGTTTGTCTTCTGTTATTGCCTGACAGCCAAATGGCAGCATGCTCTAGTGATCCTGGTTGGCTGGTGGGCAGCTGTCCCTTTGATGTTTTTCTATTGGTCCCACCCTGCTCTGTGGGAGTCTGAAATGATACCAGTCAGCAGGTTGGTTAGGGTTGCCAACGCGGTGCTTGAGACAATTATTGCTTTCCATAGACAAAAGAATGGAGTTACTAAAAATTTAATGAGAATCATAGATGAGATTTTAAAAAAATCTATGGCTCATCTCATGCACCACATATTTTATAGATATATGTGCTCATTGTTAGTCTTGAGTAAAAAGAAAAAAATCACATTTGGATAATGTAGAAAAATATGCAATGCCTGAACTTGAGGCATTTCAAACCATATGCACAACCACCCGGGAGCCCTGAGACAAAATATAACCAAATTCTGCATTCAGTAGTCAGGATGCCATTATTTTAAGTCTATCTGGGTCCACATTTGTTTTCCTTTTTCTTTTTTTTCTGTTTTTTCACCTTCCGCCTTTTCCTGATGAATATTCCCTGTAATCTTAGTGTTATATAGCCCCAAAGACTTTCATATGAATGAAGGGCTCACTTTGCCTTCCTAGATCATGTTCAGATACATTAAAATATGGTTTCTATTTCATTAATATGTTGAAAATTTGATATAAGATCATAGCAAAAGAGATTTTGGAGGTCATTTAGTCCAACCACCCCATTTTATATAGGAAGATACTGAAGCCCAGAGGCATTGACTTACCAATTAAGTGACAGAGCCAGGAGATAAATCTAGGAAATCTGACTCCAAATCCAGCATATGTTCCCCTATGCCAGACTGAGTGCTTCCCTTCTGGGATAGAGCCGAAATGGTGCTGAGTGGCAGTGGGGTACAAAGTGTTGGAATCACATCTGTGTCAAAGTCCCCTCCTGCTCTGACTCTCATTGTGTCAGACAAAACTTTTTGAGATTTAATCTCCTCATCTATAAAATGAGGACAATGGAATTAAATATATCATCTACCTTACAAAGTTGCTGTGAGGATCTAATGCAATATGCCTCAAGGAATTCAAAGACTGAAAGGTCCAATATACTCCCAAATAGTCAAAATAGAACTTGTTTACAGTAGCAAAGGACTGGAAACAAAGAGGATGACCAGTTGAGGAGTGGTTGAAGACATTAGGGCACATGAATATAATGAAATATTACTACATTGTAAAAAATGATGAATACAAAGAACTAAGAGAAGCCTGGGAAAACTTATATGGACAGATCTAAAAGGAAGCAAGCAGAATCATGAAACCCATTTACATAGTGGCTATAATAACATAAATGGAAAAGAACAAGAGATCTGAGAATAAAAGCTGAGTAATTATGATGATCAAGCTTGTCCTAGAATCAGAGTTGAAAAAGGAGACTTCCCTCCATTCTTTGGAGGGATGGGTGACTATGGGTATGGAATATTGCACATAATATTAGACTCAGTTGATATTTTCTTTAATTTTACTAAACTATCTTTTTTCTTCTCTTTTTATTTATTTTTTTGTCTCAAGGGCTGATTCTCTGGGTAGGGAAAGAAGAAGGATGTACTCTGAAATGAAAGTGATAAAAAAGCAAAAAGTATAAATAACATGACAAATAAAAATATGTGCAAATAATTATTATCATGGAGAATTGTAGCACTGTAACATGTACTATTGTTGCATTGTGGACTCTGGTTTCTTGAAGGCTATGGCAATGGATAAGTTATAGGATAACTTACAGGATAAGTTATGGGGTAAATTATAGGAGGTCCCACTAAGTTGGAAAGTCTTTGAATAGGACTCCGGTGGTAGACTGGATATCTGTAAGCCAAGGACTAGCCTAGCCAAGTTCAGAGAGGCCCATTACCACATGGTCGACCACCAGGCTATTTAAGAAATGATTGGTCGCAGTAACTCCTTCTTCTCTCTCTTCCTCTTTCTCTTCTCTTTCATGTTCATGTTGATTTTGATATGCTTATGGGGCATCCAGTTTGAGATGTCCAAAAGACAGTTGATGAGGTAGGACTATAACTCAGATGAAAATACAGCAAATGAAATACAGAAGGAGCAAGAACAGTCAGAAAAATGTAGAAAAACTAGGAGAGTGTTACGAAAACCCAGAGAGGAGATGATAATCAACAATGTCAAAGGCAATAGACAGTTCAAGAAAGATGAGAATTGAGAGAAAGCCATTAGATGTCAATTAAGAGATCAGTGGTAATTGTTGTGAGAACAGTTTCAATTAAATGAGAAGGCTGGAAGTCAGATTGCAGAGAAGAAAAACAGGAGGAGAGAAAGTGGTGGAGCCTAATTTAGATGGCTTTCTCAAGGAATTTAACCAAGAGGAGGAGGAGAGGTATTGTATTCATTATATGTTAGTGGAGATGGTCAAATTAAGGGAGGGATTTTTAAGAATGGAGAAGACATGGGTATTTTTGTAGATGGCAGGAAAGGATTCAATAGATAGAAAGAATTTGAAGACTAGAGACAAAGGATGATAGTAAAGGCAGTCTGCTGGAGAAGTTCTTACCTGAGAGGGTAGGGGGAGGGCTTGTGGGGAGAGGCTTGAGGAGGGATGAAAAGGTTTTGAATAGTTACTGTAGTGAGTGAAAGACTTTATTATGAAGATCTAAAAGGGCTGCCCTGCTGCAGTTGAGGTTATAAAACATAAGTAGTGGACCCAATCAACATAGTTTAGCCATTTTCTCTATCTCTGTTCAGCATCATATGATTAGGAGTGAAGGAGGCAGATGGTAGGAGTCATTCAGGGTTGGGGTTTGGTAAGGACTAATCAGTGATAGGAAAAGGAGGCAAGAAATTCAAAAGTATAGAAGAGTGTTTATCAAGTGGGTCAAAATAGGGAATGGAGGAGAGCCTATTTAAGCTCTCTCTGATGATATAAATGGAGCTTTAGCTCCCCTTCTACAGGTCCTTTGTGTTTCTTCTCTCAGTCCTATACATCTTCTTTGCCTCTTGGAACCACTAACTCCCTTCAAGACTCTGTTTATGTACCTCTTTAAGAGGATTTTCCCAATTTCTTGATTTCCTAGGTTCTCTCCCATACCCATTGGCAGGTGCGCGAGGGGCACAAATTCTGTATTTATTTGCCTGTGTACATATTATATCCCTTCGTAGACTATAAGATGCCCAAGGCAGTGACCGTCTCACTTTTACATTTATGTCTTTAGTATTTAGCACAATTTCTAGCACATGGTAGGCTGGCAGGCAACTATATTTACACTATATGCCAGGCCCCGTCTTAAGTGCTACAGATATAAACGCATGCTGTAAGAAACAGACCCTGTCTCCAATGGGCTTACATACTAATGGAGTGCTAGAAAGGGGGAAGGGTATCAAAGTCCATAGAGTTGGAAATGCAGTAGAGAGGGGAATGAAGAATGGTAATTAATAAAAGCTTGTTTATTGCTTGATTTTCTCTTAGTTTTATATGTTCATTTGCTAACATAGGCACAGAACTGTCCTGTTCCTTACTACTACCCTCAAAATGTCATCCTATATTTCCTTGAAATGTAACAGATTGTGAAGCAAATGGGAAGGAATTTTTAAGAGAGCCTCTTGGAGATTTTCTCTGAATGAAACAAACTGAGAGATACTTTTCTGAATGAGACATCTTGTTTTCAGGCAGGAGGATAAACAAAGAGAAATTCTACAAGTCTTTCCTACACCACCTTGCGATTCTAGAATTTTATAATATGTATTCCTTTTTATCATCACATGTCCCATATTTGAAACATTTCCAATTTGGTAGAACCAGCTTTGTTTGCAAATACTTTAAGGGTTCAGGGTTCCTTTCCCCACCATGAGGGGGTATCCTGGTAGCATTTAGTGCAAGAGGCCCCAGGATGAACAGAATTCCTGTACCCTTCTAGTTGTACAATAGCTGATCTTTTTATGTCTTACTTCTTGGTGTCATTTTCTTAAAGGATCAGACCCTGATCTCTTTATAGGAATAAAACTCAGAAAGTTCTTAATTGCAGAGCTATCTGATGAGCTGCTATCAAGATGTCCTCAAGGCTACATTCTAATCATGCTTTTTTTAAGAGAAAATAATCACAGCCTAGTTATAGTCATTAAACACACACACACAGCAGAGCTACATGCAGCATTTTAAAAAACAGATGTTTTCTGTGTGGATGATTGTAAAAACAACTGGCATTCCTTACAGGAACTCCTGGGGTATGAATCTGGGGCACATCCAACTTAAGCAGGTTGTTCTAGTAATGAAATATATGACTTGGAACAAGAACCTCTTAGTAGTCAGTGACAATTCCACTTTCCTAAGGAGGGAAGGACAGAAAAGATGTTTTAAAAATCACAGTTATGACACGAACACCCCTAGTTATGACTATCCAGTTACCAGAAATTCTAAGTGCTATTGTAACTTTTCCTTCAAAGACACAGGTCTCATTAAATATAAAAATGCATAACCTTTGGTCACTATTAGGCTGTGTCTATCAGGTAGATTTAAAAAAAATTACACAAGTTCATAGCAATTCTGCCCTTAGCAGTGCGGACTTATGAAATGCATCATAATGATGTGTCTGATTAAAGAGCAAAAATTGGCTACAGAGGGATTGGGATTCCAGGCCTCTTTAGGAAAGGTCACTCTGTCCTCTGTGGCTCCCAGAGCTGTTTCTCCCCCTCATGCCATGAACAAAGGGATGGCAAGAAATATAAGTACAGGGTCAACTACAAGTGTTTATAAGAAATAGGATTTGAATCATCAAACGCAACCTTTGACAGAATAAAATAAAGTTAAGAATGGGCACCATCACACTGAGCAGGAGGAAGGCAGGGTTTTTTTTTTCAGCTCTCCAAGCTATCAGAGCTAGAGCTCAAAGCTCAAAATAAAACACACACACACACACACACACACACACTCATGTAGACGTACACTCTCTCACATACAAACATACACATACACTCACATAAAGTTATAAACTTGTCTGTTAGAGTTGGTGTCTTACAGTATCCCTTAGATTTTGGCCTTCCAAGGGATACCATAAAGAAGGGGATGGCAGATGTTGTTGCCAGTGCCAGCCACTATGGCAGTGCTGTTGCTCCATGTGCCCTCCTCTTTCTCTTAAGAGATCCTCAAGACTTCCCATTTACTGGGAGAAATCTTGCCCTGCAGTCCTGATTTCTGGTTCACTTCTCTTTTTCCCCTCAAGGTGGGAAGAAATTAAGTATAGGGTCTTTGTAAGGGTTGTTAAAAAAAGCTGTTGGGGAATACGTGTTGGTGCTTGTGAATTTATGGAGGGATGAGAAGGTAAAGTCATAGAATGAACGAGAAAATTGTAAGTACAAATTATTTTTATGTTTAGTTTATTCATTTCTAATATGTGGATCTACATAACAGCAGAACAAAAGTTTCTAAAGGACAGGGATTCTCCTTCTCTCTCCCCACCCCTCCTCTCTCTCCTCTTTAAAGGTAAATTCTAAGATACAGAAGATAAATTTTAATCCCTTTCTAAGAAGGAGATAAAATTAAGCACAAACGATGCTAAAACACATATTTATACTTAATCATGGCATATGATGATGTGATTGGCAAAGCTCAATGGGGCGTGTGGATGGTATGAGTCTTGGTTGGGACTCATTCTTTCTCTGAAGAGATGAAACCAGAATAATAAAGCATGACTAACTAAATATTGTAATTCCCAGGCCATTCTATGTGGTGCTGATCATGGGCAGATGGTTCGATAGATAGCTTTCTTGGTTACAACATAAGGGTAGGACAACTATAGGGATGAGAAATAAAACCTAATTGAAGAGCCAATTGCCTTCTTGTCTAGAGGAAGTTGTGTATCTCTCAGTGGGAAATTCTTAAGGGCTTAGCTCTTAGATAATTAAACATTATGAAATCACATAATTTGAGAAAAGGACTGGACCTTAGTGGTCACATGGTACCATTAATATATGAAAGGAATCCCTATTCTCCAACAAGTGGTCATTCAACCTCTGGTTGGAGATCTCTAATGAGTAGGAACTCCCCACTTCCTGACAAGCCATTCCATTTTTGGACTGTTAGTAAATTCTTTCTGCTATCATGCCTAAAACAGCCACTTTGCAATATCCACACATTACTTTTGATTCTGTCCTTTGGTACCAAAGAGAACAAGTCTAATGCCTCCTCCATATGACAGTGTTTTAAATCCTTGAAGACAGCTATCATGTTCTCCCTTGGGCTTTCTCTTCTCTAGGTTAAATAGACAGTGCTTTCAGTTATGTACAGCAGTCTACTAAGTGACGATGCTCCCCAAGCAACATCTTTCTCCAGAGAAGGTAACAACCTCCAACCACTAACATGGTGGCTTACGTGCAGTCAAACACAAGAAAGGAACTTGACCCTGAGAAAAATTTATACCAAGTAAATGAATCTATAAGGCAAAATCTACCATACTTGATCACATGGTACAAGGCATCTGGGATCCAGACACCACTGATTTTTCTCTTCTCCCAAAGCACAGCAGTTATATGATAGACACAACTCCTCTTTCTGTTTTTTTTTCTTTCTCATTTTCTTTTTTGCTAGCCGATTTTTTTAACTTTCTGGTTTTAAGTTCAGCTCTCTTTCCACTATAAAAAGCTGTCTGTCCTAATTATTTTTTACTTTATACAGCTTGGTCATAGGGTGTACAGCTGAAGGTCCTCTGTGAGATCATTTGATGCAACCCAATCCTTTTACAGATGGAGCAAACTGAGATGTAGAGGAATTAGGCAAGCAAAATTCTTGTAAACAGTAAAGTAGAAAAGCTGGGATGTGAACCCATACCTAGCACAAAGGATGCTAAATCATGTATTTATACTTGACCATAGCATATGATGATGTAATTGTCAAAACTCAATGGGGAATGTGGATGATATTAGTCTTGGTTGAGGCTCCTTCCCTTTCTGGGAGAGATGAAACCAGAATAATAAAGAATAACTAAGTAAATATTGTAATTCTCAGGACACTCTATGTGGTGACAATCATAGGCAGGTGGTTAGATAGATATCTCTCTTGATCATAACATAAGGGTAGGACAATTACAGGGATTAGAACTGTTCCATTATTACAATTCCATTAGTTGATGTAGAAGGCAAATGGCTTCAGGTATCACAAAATTTAATTTGCTTTTACTCTTTTAAAAAATATATATTTTCATTTATTTCATGAAATATTTTCTAGTTACATTCAAAATTTTTTAGCATTCATTAAGATAAAATTGAGTTCCAAATTCTCTCCCTCTTTCCCCTTCCTCACCCCTTCAGAAGACAAGCAAAGTGATATTGATTATACATATGAAGTCATGCCAAAGATATTTCCATATTTTGTTTTTATTCATACATGCAGATAATTTGACCTGTCTAAGAGGAATCTTATCTCTGTGTTAACCCTTTGAAAAGAAGCTATATGGAATGAGAGAGATTAAAAAAAAAAGCATCCATTTTAGTTTTAATTTAAAAATTGAACTTTTGTCAAGGGCTTTTAATCTAAGGTCTGTGTATTTTTAAAAAAGTCTTTATCATATATTTCAATAAAATTGGTTTGTATTTTAATCTTATGTACCTTATGCATTTAAAATATTCTTCTGTGAAAGGGGTCCCTAGACTTTACCAGACTGACTTCCAAAAGCAGTCCATGACACACAAAAAAGGTTAAGAACTTCCTTAGTAGAGCTTAAAGAAATCTTTAAATTGCCTAACTTTATAAATGATGTTTTGCAGTTTATGAGATTTGTATAAAATGTGGGGAAGGATGATATGACATTTCCTTGTTGATCAAAGCACTTCCTAATAAACACTTCTCTTTGATAATCGAACTTGAACCTCCGGGATGCAAGTGCAGTGAACAGAATTTCGGTGTGTGTGTATGTGCATGCGTGTGTGTGTGCATGTGTGTGTGTGTGTGTGTGTGTCTATGTGTTCATATAATTTGTAATATTCTAAGATATAAGTATACACTGGGAAACTATGTCAGGTGAATATGCCTATGCAAAGTTTTACAATAATTATTTCCTTTGAAAAACATATTTATTGACTGAATTACTTCTATTGAACAGAACTATTGGAGACATCTCTAGGGATTTTCATGCCTGGGACAAATACCAGAAAGTGGTGGAGGAGAGGACAGGGGAAAGAAATGGAGATCTTGGGGCACTGGAGAGTGGGGAGGGAAGGTGAGATTAGGATGGATTTGCTCCTTTGAATTACTGGGAATCTTTCAATCAAATCCAATCCAAGAAGCATTTATTTAACAACTATTATGTGTAAGGCTCTGGGTATACAAAGATGAAATCAAAAACAGTTCCTATCTACTTTGTCAAAATGCTATCCCTCTACTGAGGGGGATGGTGGTAGGGTGGGATGCAACATATGGAGACATAAGTATTTACATGATCAGCTTATGAGGTGACAGCAGGAACAGCTAGGGGATCTAGAGAGGTTTCCTTTGTCTAAATCCTATAGGCTTAGCATGTAATCGTAATCTTGAAGGGATCTCAGAAGTCTAGAAGTAGAAGTGAGCATTTCAGGCAGTTGGGGTAGCCTATAAAAAGGCACAGAGGTAAGAGATAAAATGCTACATTCAGAGATCAGCAAATAGACCTGTTTGTTTGAAGTGTGTAGTGTGTAATGAAGAGTAATTAATGTGAAATAAATCTGGAAAAGTAAGCTGGAGCCAGGTGGTAAGGAGTTTTAAATTCCAAGTAGCTATTTTCTTCCAGAATCAATGGAGGAAACCATTGAAAGTTCTTGAGAAGAGAAATGATATGGTCAGATATGCTTCGGGAAAGTTATTTTTTGCAGCTGTTTGGAGGATAGTTTAGGGGAAAGAGTCTGGGAATTTGGGAGTCCAATTAGGAGGCTGATGCAATAGTCCACAAGAGACAAATGGCACCTGAACACTCAGGTCTCTAGCAGACTATGGGGAACTGCAGTCAGGCTGAGTCCTGAATAAGCACAACAATAGATATTCAAAGAATCTGACACTTAGAATGAAGCAGTCCCATATTCCCTATCCTCTTCCCTAGGTACCTGGCTTGTCCTCATCGAGACAGGTTAAACATGACTATTATTCACATTCCTGTAACCCCTTCTAGTTCAAACGTGGGTGGGAGGCACAGTGGTGTGAAAGAAGAGAAAATGCCTGGCCTTTGATTTCCCTATACCTTGGTAGAGGGACAGGCAGCCTAGAGTGTCTAATGTATCTAACCCTGGCTTTATTTCTGAATATGGTTGATGCATCTATGAAAAAAATAAGAAATTTAACAGCTAAACTGCCAAGTATGTCAATTGGAAACCAGATAACATTGGAATAGAGCCCTGGGTCTGGAGTCAGGAAGGCCTGAGTTCAAAACTAGCCTTGGATACTTACTTACTGTGTGACCTTGACCCAGTCACTTATCTTCATCTGCTTTAGTTTCCTCACCTAAAAAGTGGGAATAATAATAGAATCTATCCCACAGGGGTATTGTGAAGCTCAAATGAGGCAAAATTTGTAAAATGCTAACGTAGTGTCTGACACCTAGCAAGCGCTTAATGAATGCTTATTTCCTATTCCCTTATAACGTGGAAGGAGAAATTATGAATTTTAACATGCTAGAAAGTGGTTTTTTTTGGGTGGGGGGATTTGGAGGCCAGACACATAGGGGAATTTTTAAATGGTAGGTCCTTAGAAGTGCTTGAATAAAGCTAACCTCATTCCTAAGGAGAGACATCCCAAGTTATTTCAGTGCAATTCAATAAACATTGAGTAAGTATTTACTACCTACATCCAAAACACCCTGCTAGGTACTTTTTTCAAAATGAGAAATCATAGAGTGCTGCCTTTAGAGGGTAGGTAATTTAATAGCATGAATAGAAGGATGAAGAATAACGAACATTTACTGCTTTAAACTTAAGAAGGTACTTTATACACATTCCTGCATTTGATCTTCACAGCTAAGCTCTGGACTAAGCACTATTGAACCTCCTAGAATTTGAGCAACTTGTTTGTCACTACCCAGCTGGCAAGTGTCAAAGTCAAGGTCTTTCTCACACCAAGTCTAGA
Source organism: Notamacropus eugenii (assembly GCF_028372415.1). Taxonomy (NCBI): domain Eukaryota; kingdom Metazoa; phylum Chordata; class Mammalia; order Diprotodontia; family Macropodidae; genus Notamacropus; species Notamacropus eugenii. The sequence continues at coordinate 279,505,382 of NC_092875.1, read as the reverse complement.
ACTCTGATCTACAATATTGTGCTACCTGTGAAAAGCTGTATTCAAGTAAGTATGATATACGGTAGAATGTGATAAGGACCATGGAGAGATCCAGACAGACTTATTTAGGACATATGATAAGAATAGAGAAATGCTTCATTGAGGAAGGGAAATTTGAGCTAGACTGTTGCCATAGAGAGGAGGTCTGTTTGTATGGATCTGCTGACCATTTTACTTGTTTGCATCTTGGGACTGAAATTTATAAGCTTTTACAAGTGAAAAAATAAAGTCGGGATTATTGATAAGGTTGTAGGTAAAAGCAGAAAAAAAAAAACTACAGTTTCAACCTTTTCCCCCTGATTCATTAAAAGTCCACAAATTTCTGTACCTAGATTGGTTGATTGGTTGGTTGGATGTTGTCCTTCATTCTCCAAGAGGACCAAAATAACATCACTATGATAAAGTCAAGTTTCAATATGTACGACTGTGGCTGATCAGACCAATACAAGCTTGGAATGTTCTACCACCGATCAGGCACAAATATTCTATGTGAACATTTGGGGTGGATACTTTAAATGTGCACATCCTTTGAGCTGTTTCAATTCTACTTTGCTCATAGAGCACGCCATGTTAAGCTGTCTTCTGCCAATGTCTCCCATGTTAGACAATCAATTCCAAAGTTCTTAAGAGAGACCTTGAGAGTGTCCTTATATTGCTTCTTCTGACCACCTTGTGATTGTTTGCCTTGTGTGAGTTCTCCATAAGATAGTCTTTTTGGCAAGCATATGTTTTGTGTTTGAACAATGTGGCTAGCCCATCAGAGTTGCACTGTCTGAAGTAAAGTTTGAGTGAGGACCTCAGTGTCTGGTATCTTATCCTGATATGTGACCTTCAGAATCTTCCCAAGACAACTCAGATGGAAACTGTACGTAGACACAATAAAGTGGATAGTAGATTTGTATAGAAAGATTTGTGTATGGCAATACCCTAGTTCAAATGTCATTTCCTTCACTGAGCCTTTCCTGATTCTCTCTATACCCCCAAATGATCTCTCCCTTCCCATATCTGCTTTTTTAAAATTTAAAAATTTTAAACTCAATAAATTTCAACAAAAACAAATAATCAAAGTAAGGAGTAAGATTTCTCAGAAAACCCTTAGCATTTAACTCAGAAAAAGAAACAAATACTTTTGTTCTATGTTTCCTTACAGGTTTACCTAAAGTTCTGTTTCCCTTGACTTTGTTTCCTTTATCTTCTTACCTCCCTTTCCTCTCACATTCTTTCACTTCTCTTCCCCTTTCTTCCCTTCTTTTCCCTTTTATCCCAGTCCCTTTCCTTCCTTCCTCTCCCTCCCCTTTCCTTCTTCCCCTGTCCTTTCTCTCTTCTCTCTTTTACTCTTCCTTCTCCTTTCCTTCTTTTCTCTTCCCCCTATTTCTTTTTCCTTCTTTCCTCTCTCTTCCCCTTTTTCTCTTTCTTTCTCTCTCTTCCTTTCTTTCTTTCTCTCTCTCCTTCCTTCTTTCTCTCTTTCTTTCTCTCTCTTTCTTTCTTTCTTTCTCTCTCTTTCTTTCTCTCTTTCTTTCCTTCTTCTATTCCTTCCCCTCCTCTCCTGTTACCTCCCTTTCTTTATATAGATTTGTGGAACATCTGAATAGTGATGATAAACCTATGTAAAATGATGAGATCACCAAGAAAGAGAGTATAGATAGAAAAGACGAGGACTCAGGTCAGAACCTTTTGGGATGTCCATGGTTAGGGTTTATACATAAATGATGACCCAGAAAGAGACTGAGAAGGATCAAGCAGCCAGATAGATTGGAGGAGAAATATGTCTTATGATTATTCTTATGTCCTGACAAGCTTATGCATTAGGTCCATATTGATTATTAACAATGGATCTTGGATGTATTGGTTACAAATCCTCATGTTTCAGCTAGCACATTTTTGCGTGTTGTAAGTGAACACATTGTACTAAAGATATCTTTCTTCAGCATCTAAGGCAATTATTAAATATTTCTCCATCCAGGTAAAACCAAATAAGATGGTTTTTATAATTGATTGAGTTTATTGCTTCCTTTTTTGGGGGGGCAGGATCTTTGACTTCTTTGGTATGGGGAACTCTCAATGAGGAAATTCTCTTTACTAGTGCAAATTGGCATCTACTTCTAGTCTTAAAATATTGCTTAGAGAATTGGAAGATTAAAGTTACATGGTTAGTATGTATCAGAGGAAGAACAGTTGTTATTGATGCCAAAGCTGGAAGGTTGGAAAAAGGAAGAGAAGACTATTTATGTATAAATCTCAAGTTATATCATATAGAAAATGATGAAAAAGAAGGAAGAAAAATAGCAGGTTAGATACCCAAAAGTTCAAAGGAAACAAAGTCCAGTGAAGAGCCAATAGTAAAAGCTATGACCTCAAATATCTATGCATATAAGTGCCCAGAATTTAGGTAATAAGCTAGAAGTCCTATTACAAGGAGTGAAATTTGACCTTACAGATATAATTAGGGTTTGATGGAATGAAACCCATGAATAGTCCATTGATCTGGTTGGATATGCTTTTCAAAAGAAACAGGATAGGAAAAAGAGAAACTAAGATGCAATAAGGTAGATAAGGATGGATGATGAGGACTGGCAAGTGGAGCCTTCAGTAAACTCCCCTGACTTTCTGATGTATTCAGGATCAAATATATAATATTTATATATATAATATAATCAAATATATAGTCCATGGTTTGGTTTTTAAAGCACTTTATAACTTGACCCCTTTCTATCTTTTTAGCCCCTTCTTGCACTTTGCCCCCCACCATATACCTTGAGATTCAGGGACACTAGCTTTGCTATTGCTTGCACCACATACTCTACCTCTGAACTCCAGTCATTTCCACTAGCTGTTCTCCCATCTCTCACCTCATCCTTGTCTCCTCACTTTACTTCAAGTTTCAGATAAAATCACCTCTTCTACAAGTAGTCTTTCCTGATCCCCCTTAATGTTAGTGTTTTCCCTCTGTGATTATCTCCAATTTATCCTTTATATATCTTGTTTATAAATAGTTGTTTGTATGCTGTCAGTAAGCTTCTTGAGGGCTGGGATTGCTTTTTCCTTTCTTTGTATCACCAGCACTTAGCACAGGGCCTGGTATATAGTAGGTACTTAATAAATTCTTATTGACTTGTTGCTTGATGTTAAGAAAAACTTCCTAACAATTAGAACTCTCTAAAAAAGGAATGGATTTCTTAGGGGTGTGGTGGATTCCTCTTCTTGGAGGTCTTCAACCAGAGGCTAGATGACCATTTTTGGGGTGTGCTACAGTAGAAATTCCTTTTAGGTAAGGTTTGGACTAGTTGGTTGATGGTCTTTTCCAGCGCTGAAATTCCATGATTCCTTTCTTCCAGGATAGCTTTCTCACTATACCACACCACCTCATGTACTTTTGGCACATGTGTTTAGAAGTGAAAAACAATATTTAGATACTTTTATTCCTTATTACATTTCCAATATCAAAGAGAAATTGCAGTTGACACTATATAAGATGGATTAGCAGTGGAACCCATATGAGGAGAGATATATGCAGATAGACAGATGGAGTTACCATCTATGAGAGTAGTTCCAATTCTGCTAATCGTTGTATTTAAATTTACCTGCTTATCACAAAATTTGTACATAAAGAGTCCAATTTCCTTTGTATACCTCTGTATAAAATCCCACAACCTTAACATTGACAGGCCATCCAGAACCAGTTAATGAGCTGGAGCAACCTTGTTTCTTGGGATTCAACTCCCTAAATGCACAGGTTCATTTCCTTGTACCAGATCAAAGTGGGGACCTGGGGATGACAATAAAGTAGAGAACATACTCATGCCTCTTGTACCTTCATTTTATGAAAAAATACATACATAATATCAGTCTATATATAATCAATAAACCTTGTAGTTATATGGTTGTGGTGAGAAACTTTTTCTGTTCCTCAGACTCTCTACACCTGATTAATACAACCACAGAAACAAGTACTTTAAGCATAATATTTTAAAAAATACTTAATTGATGCTCTTTGTTATTACATCTCAATGATTTAAAAAAAATAGAAAGTCTTCACAGATGGAAATGCCCTTAGCAACAAACAATCAATCCAAAACACCCAATATAGCGACTAGATCTAACAATATAGATAGGCTACATTCTGCCCCAGAACTTTTACTCCCACACTACTCAGATGTGAGGAGGGAAATATAAAATTAAGATTTTGGTAAAACTGTTTTCAAGGTAAGAGAACAAGTCTCCCTCCTCTCTCCATCAATTTCTTTGTAATCATTTATTTGAGGAAGGAGCCATTGTTGTTGCTACTAAGCAACTGAGAGAATCAGTGGTACTGGGAAGGACCAGGCTCATGAAATAATTCACTGAACAAACACAAATAAAAGGAAATGATGAAATATGGAAAGTCCAGTGTTAAAGTTATAATATACACTGAACACATTTTTAGATATAGGAAAATAAATCTAGGCACTGACCTTTCAACAGGGCAAATTAGACACTCATTCTTTCCAGCTGTTGTAACACAGTGGCTGTTGTTTCCTTTGTTATGTTGGCCTAATAGGAAATGTAGTCCAGAAAACAGTATGGCATCTGGAATTGACAAGTCAACTGGGTTAACTCTTGTCCTCATTTCTTATGTGTTAATAATATGTACAAGACCCTGTGCTACTGCTGCCTCAAATAGGTCAGCTAAATGCTTAATGTGTCAGAAGAGGGCAATGAATTTCTTAAAGAAGAAATCGACTTGTCAGGTTTTGTTTAATTTATACATTGAAGCAAGATGAATAGTAATGTTCACAGCAGGACATACCAGCCTATCTATAATTGGTGAAGTGCAGATGTACCTCACGCTTCTCTTTCATTTATTTTTCTTCACATAATGTTATGTGAGGCAGGATGATATAGAGCTGTGGTTCTGAAGCTTGTTGGACTCAGAAGTTGTTTACACTTTATGAGGACTCCAAAGGGCTTTAGGTAGGTTGTATCCATTGGACATTTACCATATTAGAAGTTAAAATGTTGATGGCCTGTTGGGTTGGAATCAGGAAGATTCTTTTTCATGATTTCAAGTTGGGCCTCAGATACTTCGTAGCTGTGTGATCCTGGGCAAGTCAGCCTCAGTCTCTCATCTATAAAATGAGCTGGAGAAGGAAAGAGGAAATCACTCCAGTATCTTTGCCAAGATAACTCCAAATGGGGTCACAAAGAATTGATCAAGACTGATATGACTGAACAACAACAGAAGTATGGTATTAATAGGATAGTATTAAGATGTCTAGGGCAACTAGGTGGTGCATTGAATAGAATGCCAGGCATGAAGTTAGGAAGACTCATCTTTCTGAGTTCAAATCTGGCCTTAGACACTTACTAGCTGTATGACCCTAGACAAGTCACTTAACCCTGTTTGCCTCAGTTTCCTCATCTATAGAACTGGAGAAGGAAATGGCAAACCACTCCAGTATCTTTGTCAAAAAAATGTCAAAATGGAGTCACAAAGAGTTTGACATGATTGAAATGACTGAACAGCAACAACTTCAGCAAATTAAAATGTCAGTATTAAAATAGTTTTGAGTTCATGGATCCCTTAAGAGGATTTGAGGAACCCCTTAGGAAACCCTGGATCACACTGTGAGAACCTCTGGAATAGAGGAGGGACGTCAGGTTGAGTCAGGTTTCAAGTCTTCTTTGGACAAAAATTTGTCCACAGGCAAGGCACTCAACCTCTCAATGCCTAAGACAGCTCTCCAAGTCGTACAGCAGGTACTGATCTACATTGATAAATACATATTCTTCACAGGGAGTTCACGATATCAAAGAAATTACAGGTCTGGACTAAACAAAACAGCCCCCAACCTCAGCATATATATTGGCCTGATCCAACACTTCTCTATCTTTTGTAGTAGCTTTGAAAGCCAAAGGGCAACTCCCATAAAATTTTTCACTCTCTGCTGGGTTATGGGGTGAAAACTAGTTCCCCTCAACAATCTCAGAAGTTTAGAAACTTTAACTTATCGTTAGACTATTTCTCACAAATACTCATAACAAGTACAACCAGTCATTTCACAGATGGACAAATATGACACAGAAAGAGAGTAACCTTCTACTGATTATGTAATGAAAGACTTTTCCTAATTCCCAGTCTGTGGCTTTAATCACTTCCTTGTTTGAGTATCTGTCTTGCAGTTGTCTTTCTTTCTAAATGTGTTTGTTTTATTTAAAGAAAGAGGATTAATAAATGCAAATGAATGCAAGTACAAAGTAAACAATCTCTTTATAACTATAGAGAAACTGCTGTTGAAAGGAAAATAGAAGTGAATTAGGGGCAGGGAAGAGATAAGAAAAGGGAGAAAATGAAGAGTGACAAGGAAGGAATGGGAGTTTTGATTTCTGTAGTTCCTTCAACATGTATTGTCTAGTGTTATTAAGTTAATGAATGGAAGGAAAAAAGCTAACTAGCATGAATACACTCACAGAGCAACAAGGAGGAGATGAAAGTTAATTTCAGGTTAAGGAGTAAAATATGCAAGAAAATTGGATCCACTAAAAGAAACTGAGAAGTTGAGGCAATTTGTACCTTTTTCTTGGGTGAAAACGAGCATATTCTTCACTTTTTCGAAATGAGTAGTGTCGGCATATTTGTGACATAACATATTTACTTGAAATATTCCCCATCACATATCCCTGGACCACATTCTGCCTTTCCTTTCTAATTTCCCATCTCCCATTTTTTTCTTTTTTGAAATAGCAATTGCTTCTGTAAGTAGAGAATTCTCTAAGCTGAATGTACAAAAGTACAGCAGTTTGGTTTATTGCCTGTCAACATCAAAACTCGACACTTCCTATTTGGGGACTAGTTATGTAAAATAACTAACACAATGCTTTGTATGTATTATTTTAATTTGGTTCTCAGAATGACCCTATGAAGCAGGTAGTTCAAGTGTTTTTGGCCCCTTTTTACAGATGAGGGAACAGGCATTTCGTCTAAGAGTCAAGGCCAGGACTCAAACCTAACTTTTCTGTGTCCTAATTCAGTTCTCTTTCTATTGCTTTGGGACGGTCCTTGCTTCATCTATTCCACTTCTCTCATATGTATTAAGATATATTTCACTTAAGGTACTTGATATACGTAAACACTCAATGTATCTGGTTTTGAAGAAAAATATTCCTCAAAAGGCATGTTAGACTTTTCCCCATTATAACACAAATATAAAATATAAAATAAATCAGACACATTGAATTATAAATTGGTTGACTACTAAAAAAAAAGTCAACAAAACCAGGTATCTTGCAGGTATCTTGCAAATATTTAGATTTTTTAAGCTATGAAAAGCATGATAACTTATTTTTACATATCAAATGGTGCTTTCTTCTTAACTCAGTTCCAAACGGATCTCTGAATCATGCTTTAAAAATGTGTGTGATAAAGACAGCAGAAACTCGAGAATGTACACCATGACTACAATGATGCAAATGCAAACAGTATTAAAAGGTAGCTGAATTCAGAATGATTGCAATGACCAATTTTGGGACTATAGAACAAATGTAAGACTCATTTCCTTTTGATAGACAGTTGGCATAGTAGGGAAACAGAATGTTACATTCACAATTCAGATGAAGTCATATTTGAGGTTGGTTTTGCTTAACTTAAAAAAAACCCTTTTGTAACCTGTTACAAGAGAAGATTCAGGTATATCAGGATATGAATAATGCAAAAAGGCATCAATAAAACATTTAAAAAAGTTTAAAAATGTAAATAAAAAATTATCTTTATCCATTCCAATATACAGGTCATAGATGATGTAGTAGAGTGAAATTGTAGGTGAAATTGACCTAAAATTTAAAAACAGAACAATAATTACTAAAACATTATCTAGTGAACTGTAACGGGGCATCTGGGTGATATAGTGGATAAAGTGCTTGGCTTGGAGTCAAGAACTCCTCTTCCTTAGTTCAGATCTGGCCTCAGAAACTTACTAGCTGTGTAATCTTGGGCAAGTCGCTTAACTGTGTTTTACCTCAGTTTTCTCATCTGTAAACTGATGTGGAGAAGGAAATGCAAACCACTCTAGAATCTTTACCAGGAAAACCCCAAATGGGGAAACAGAGTCAGACATGACTGAAATGCTCAAACAACAACAATAACAGCAACAAAATTGTTATTAGGATAGTCCGTAGATCTCTGTTCCTTTTCCAGTGCGTACGTACTCAATTTTTATAGAGCAGCAAATTACGGCAAACAACAATTGCGAACAAGTAAAAAGAGGAAACGCCATCTAGTCTGTGATTTGTTGTCCAAGCCATGCTGTTGTTGAATTTCAACCGTTCTTTATTAATTAACAGGGAGATAAATCCCTTTGGTCATCTTTGAGAAATAGCCTTGAATGCCTGACTGCCTTATTGCAGGGCTATTTTCTCTTGAAAATGTAAACTTTTGTGAATTCACATACATACATATGTCAAACATTCAGAGGTCTGACAGCAAAGCCTCCCTTTTTCCTCAAAGATAAATGCTTCTCAAGCATATTTATACTATTTTTGGTAAAACTGCCCAAACTTCGCATCTGAGATGGGAGCCACATTTTCTTTTTAAATGAAAATATTCGACATATGGCAGTAATTAAAAGTGAAAATCAATTCATGTGATTTTGATGAAGGGTATATAATATTTTAAATTTCACATGTAACCAATCTATACTGTAGTCATCCCAAAATGTGTAAGATTTTAGATAGCAACTATAAATTTGCTAGGATGGATGAATTCCCCTATGCAATTGTTGAGGAGTATGTTTTGGGTTTGTGTACATCTCACAATTTATTCAAAGCAATTAAAGAGGCTTTCTTTCTGAAAAGTTTTATTCTTTTGCTTGCTCATGTAACCCTTGTGACAAAGGGTCAGGGTCTCTCATGGCAAAAAGGGTCCAGGTCACAGCCATTAATACATTTTTTCACTCTCTCGAGGTATAGTTCCCAGACTGGAAGCTTGGGACAATCTCTGTCTGGTATCTACTAGAATACTGAAACCCTCTACCTGCTAGCAATCATTTAAGTCACAAACTTATAATTTCATTGAAATGTCAAAGAAAACAAGATAAAACTCACAATAAAACTCTTAGATAATTTACAGAAACGCTACAATGCAGCAACTGCTTCTAAAAGGTTGATAAGGAATAGATCTCTCCTAGTCATAAACTGGCAGATTTCCCTCTTGTTCCTTCCAGCAGGTGTTGTCAGGCATGCTCCTCTTGTAGCAAGCTTCAGGCATTTCTTTCTTTAGTGGCCCTTCCTGTAGGTCAATTCTCAAACCTTTGTTTTGACACTTTTCTACCATTATATGGGGTCTTGATACTGTAAGTGTCAAGTAGGGATGAAAGTCCCTAGAGTTTACAGTGGCTGGCATCTCTTCATTACAGCTCTTGTTATACAAGGCCAGACTAGAGACTCTATCTCACTGAGACTATTTGCCTGTGATGCTTCCTACCATCCTCTGGTATTGTAAAAGCTTATATAAGGATAAAAAGATTTGTTGCTCTCCATTTTCAAAAAAGTTCCAGTCACTGTTGTTATTTAGACACATCTGATTCTTTATGACCCAATTTGAGGTTTTCTTGGCAGATACTGCAGTGGTTTTCCTTTCCCGGCTCATTTTACAGATGAGAAAATGGAGACAAGCAGGCTTAAGTGACTTGCCCAGGGTCCATACAGCTAGTTAGTGTCTAAGACTGGATTTGAACTCAGGAAAGTGAGTCTTCCTGTCTTCAGGTACAGTCTTCTATTTACTATGCCACCTAGTTCCTGTCACCTCTCCATTGATCTAGAACTCAAAGGGAGGCCATTTAGTCGAAAACCTTCATTTTTATAGACTAGTACCAGAGAAGCTGAATTACTTGACTAGTCACAGAGGTAGTATCAAAGATGGGATTTAAATCTTTATTGTTGGACTCCAGAACTAGTAGTCTTTTCTACTCTATAACACTTCTTTTCCTCCAGTGACTGCATATCTTGATGTCCTTTCTTCTTCTGATACCATAAAGGAATACCTTCCATTGGGAAGAACATTGCCTAGTTTTTCCCGAAGCTGATAGAGTATCCTAGTTCTCCCTAATTCTTTCTCAAATCTTGAAGAGTATCTTTCAAACAAATGAATATTAGTATTTTACTAGTAGGTCTTCGAGTGGGAGTAACTGGTAGAGGAGGTGTCTTTTAGGCTACTTGATTTAGGGGACAGTAGTCATTCTGAGAGAGAGAGGGAAAAAAGTTCTTTCTGTCCTGGCTACAATACACCTATTTGGTGGGTGAAAATTCACATACATATACATGTACATGTACACATATATGTGTGTATATGTGTCCTTTACCTGTGTTCATGAATTATTCCAAATTGAAAGCTTTTCATCAGCTTTCTAATATTTTAACCTATATAAATATTAGTGAATTTTGACAGTGAATGAAACAAATTCCGAGTTACTTAAATGATGTGTAAAATGGGTTCAAATGCCAAGGTCTTGCTCTTCTCTTTTAGTTGTTAAGAAAAGGGGTATTTTGAATAAAAAAATATTTTATTTGATTTTGAAACTTCAAACATGGGAAGCATTTGAGTGAAGGATTGGAACTCCCACCCTGTTTTCAAGGACTCAAAATCCCAAGAATTCTTCCCTTCACATGTGTTTTTTTTTCTCAAGTGGGGATTAAATAAAAATATTTCAAGTATTGTAGAACACTATAATTAATGAAATGCTGTTCAGTTAGCTTCAATATTTGAATAGTGGAATAACAAGATCAACATTTTGGTACAGTAGCCATTTTTGGTAGGTATGTGAGGGAAAGAAAGCAAAATGAGAAACAGTGTGCAGGGACAAAGGAGGATGTTCAGAGGCATTCTGAACTTCAGGTTAAGCCCATTTTTGATTACCATCTGCATGTACAGTAAAAGTCATCAACATCATTGATTCTTCCTTATGAATGTGAAGAAATTTGCAACAGCCTTGGGTTGAGTCTGCTGCTGGAGAGCCAGCTAGGGTCTCCTTAAAGTCACATGCTTTCTTGCCTAATTTCACCATGGTTGATGGTGAAATGGCCTTATACCTCTACAAAGGGATGGAAGGAGTTCATAGGCATGATCTGGAGAACCTCTTTGTGATTGTATTCTGTGGTCCAGCATAAAGTCAGACCATAATCTTCAAGAAGTTGTGATTTCACCAGCATGGAGTAGTGATGATCAAAACCCTTCTATGTAGCCAGAAAATTTCCTGTTGCTTATCCTTCTGGAGATGAAATGCTATGAACTTGGAGATATTGACCTTCGGATAACAGACTTTGAGGATCAGACTTGAAGCTTTTCTAGTTTTGTAGGACCAGTCAGCATGTATGCATCAGTGTTTAGAGTCACTTTAAAACTTAGAATTACTTAAAAAACACAACAAAACATTTTTATTGATGTTTTCTGTTTTTTTTTACATCATTATACTTATTCCTCATATCCTTGCTCCTCCTCTCAAAGAGTCATCTCATTTAACAAACAGTATTTTTTAAGGAAAAAAAAAGACAAAACCCCCCATTACATCTGATCACTACCTTGAAAGGGTCTGAAAACATGTGCAATGAGTAACACCTGTGGACCTCCTAGTTCCGAGAAGGAGAGGTTAGGCATGTTTATTCATATCTCCTCATTTTAGTCATGTTTCCCTTTTGATTTTTTTTTGGTGTGGTTCTTTTCAACATTGTTGCATATTTTCTTGGCTCTGCTTGCTTCATTTTGCATCAGTTCATCTTTCTACTAGATCTTTCTAAGCTTCTCTTATTCATCACATACATAATTTATTACAGCACCATAATGTTCCATTATATTAATGTACTGCAATATGTTTATCCCTTGCCTAATTAATGGACATCTGCTTTGTTTCCAATTCTTTGCTATTATTAAAAGTACTGCTGTAAATATTTTGGTCTATATGAGGACTTTTTTTTTATCATATCAATGGCTTCCTTGGGGCATCAGCCCAGTAATAGTCCTTGGGTCAAAGGGCACTGACATTTTAGTCACTATATTTGCGTAATTCAAAATTGCTCTACCAACAATATATTAGTGTGCCTATCATGGTACAACCTCTTCAGTACTGACTATTTCTATTTTTGTCACCTTTGACAATTTGCAAATTACCTTAGGGAAATTTTGATTTGTATTTCTCTTATTAATGATTTGAAATATTCTTTCATGTAGCTGTGAATTGCAATTCTTTTGAGAATTGTTTAGTCATATCTTTTTTTTAAACCACTTATGGGTTGGAGAATGGTTATTAGTCATAAACTCTCTCTGTCTCTGTCTCTGTCTCTGTCTCTCTCTCTCACTCACACACACACATCCACACCCACCCACTCATGTAAATTGCTTATATATCTTAGATACCAAACCTTTATCAGCAAAGTTTGATACAAAGATTTTTCCCAATTTAACTGCTTCTTTTCTTGTCCTGGTGCATTAATTTTGTCTGTAGAGAAGCTTTTCAGTTTCATGTAATCAAAATGGCGTATTTTATCATTTGCACTTTCCTCTTCTTTGTCTAAGAAGACATCTCCTATCTACAGATGTGAGAGATGTACGATCTGCTTCTCTTCTAATTTTTAATAATATGATCTTTAATAATACAGTCACATATCCATTTGGAATGCATTATTTGTGATGTAAGGTGTTGGTCTAAGCCAAATTTGTGCCAGACTACTTCCTAGTTTTCTCAGTAGTTTAAAAAAAATCAAATAAGGAGCATTTTCCCAGGTAATTTATGTTTTCCACTTTATCACTAGATTATTGAGTTCCATTGTTTTTGAATTTCCCTTTATCTGCTGCATTGATTTATTTCTGTTATTTAACCAATACCAAATGATTTTGATGACTGCTGCTTTCTTAACATAATTTCAGGCCTAGAAATGCTACTTCCCCTTTGTCCTTACTTCTTTTCATCACTTTCCTTGAAACTCTAGGTCTTTTGTTTTTCCAGATGCAATTTGTTATTATTTTACCAAGTTCTGTAAAGCAGAGATATCATACGTATCACTAGCAGGTCATAAATGCAAAACTCCCCATGCCTGATGTGGAACCAGATTAAAATGTAATTGGGAAAAGTTTAACAAAACAAATAAAAATACAATGTGACACAGATGGTATTAATTTCTGTGGATTTTTTTGGCTGCATTTCTATTTGAGTTTGACACCTCTACGACAAAATATTGCCTTGGCAATTTGATTGATAGAATGTTAAAAGTGTAAATTATCTTTGGTAGTATTGTCATTTTTATTATATTGGCATAGCCTAGACATGAAATTCAATATTCCTCTAGGCCTTTAATTTGTTCTTTATTTCTTTAAAGAACACTTTGTAACCTAGGATCACTTCTATATGCCAATGGGGAATTGGAGCTGGTATTAATGAATAAAGGAAAGGGAGAGAACTCTTAAATGGCACCCTTAGATACTATTTATTTCCTTTGTGACTTTGGATAAATCACTTATCTAATCTGAAACAAAGAGCAGCATGATCTCAGGGGACTTTTCCAGTTCCAAATCTGTATCTTGTCATCCTGTGCTTCATTTAATGTCTGGGTGACTTTGGGCAAGTAAGTTGGTATCTCTGGGTCTCAGGTTTTTTGCCTTTAAAAGGAACGGGCTGGCTTAGATGATGACTCAGTGTCCTTTCTTTCTTTAATTCTGTAATCCTATCAGTACCATTGGGTATCTCTTTTAATTTTTCTGACATTGATTCTTTCCAAAGAGTGTGAGAATTAGATGTATGGATTAAATTCAAAGATCTTATGTCTTTTGCCATTAATAAATCAAATAGTAGGATATATATATAACCAAGGACAAGGGGTAATTCATGAGTACAGATTCTTACAACTATGGGCAAGAAAATGTGACATCTTGAAACATGAGTCATATAGCAAAGTTATAAGAATTGTAGATGTTAAGGACAGGAATATTTGGAAAGAATTTGAGATGTATATTACAACAGCTTCCATAACTGCAACAATTCCAACATAAGAAAATACAAGGCCAGACTGATGACAACTCATATTAAGTAATATTTCATGCCTCAAAATTTTAGCAATACTAATAGATGAGAGGTGGTGTAACATAATGGATAGCATGCTGATCGTAGAGTCAGGAAGATGTGTTCAAGTCCTTCTTCTCTGTGTGACCCTGGAAAAGTTTTTTAAGCTCTCAATGTCTCAGGCAACCCTAAGATTATATATTTCAAAGCATGTGATGATCTGCATGGATGGAGAGTTTCCTCATTGAGAATTCTCTATGCTGACAAAATCACTTTCAGTCCCCAAATAGCATAAATTTCTATAGTAATTTAGAACTTCCACATACATTAAGCAGCATCATTTAATCCTCAAGATAACCCTCTGAGGTAGGCAGAACAGATGTATTTATCTGCAAGTTACGGATGAACCTCTGAGAGGGTAGATGATTCGCACAAGGTCATACGAACCAGTAAGCCGCAGAATAAAGACTAGGGAGAAGGTATTTCAGTTCCTTGTCCAGAATTCTTTGTACACCTTAAAACACTACATAGATGTGATTTGTTATTATTATATTTACTCTATATTACCTCTGAAAATTAAAAATGACAACATTTTAAGGGAACCCATCAGACTAAATCACAATAACTTTGACCCTTAGTGCCATAGGAAGGAATAAAAGGGTTTAATGCTTGAATAATGGGCTAAGTTCTAAGATGGCACTACCTTTTGGAAAGAGATTTACTATCTTAGGCTCTAATCTTGGTTCTACCACTAACTAGTTATGACATGCCTCCTTTCCTTCCACTAACTAATCATATGATCTTGGTCAAACCATTGATCTCTTCTGAATCCTAGCTTCCCACATCTATGAAATGATGAGTGGTACCATGTGATCTCTAAGCTTCCTTTCAACTCTAAATCAGAGTTTCTCTCTCTAAGTTTCTCAAAGCATACCATCAAATTTGGAGGTGAGGGATTTGGTTTTAAGTTCTGCTATTAGTTGTATGACCTTGGACAAGTCATTTGTCTTCTGTGAGCTCAAGTTTTATTATCTGTAAAATGAAGAGGTTGGACTAGGTCTTTAAGTTTACCTTATCCTTTAACATTCTATGACTCTATCACTCTCAAAGTTGGAATGGTGCTGATGCTCACAAGGAAACTATGAGGTGAAGTTCCATATCTCAAACTTTGACTTTCTGAGCTATTATAGTTCCTGAGTTCAAGAAACAGAAACACAACCTCACCCTCCTTGAATCTAAATACAGGATTTATGCACGATGAGTAAATTGTTGGTAGTACAAAGGAAGGATAATACCTATGTCAATCAACTTTACTGGTCTAACAGTTTCTTAGGTCTTTGTTCTAGTTTCTCTTCCCCTACCTCTAAGCTGAGAACCTTGCCTCATATTTTATAGAAAAAAATGAGGTAATTTGTCATGAACTCCTTCTCCCCTCTTCCTCATTTTATATCACTCAAATGCCTTCGACCACTACTTTCTCCTTCACCCCTGTCTCCCTCGATGAAGTGGCCTTACTCCTTGTTAAAGTCTACCTCTCTACTTACACAAGTGGTTTCATTCTATACCATCTCCTCCAACAGATCACCCCCTTTGCCATCCCCACTCTGATTCCGAGCTTTAAACTCTTCTTTACTCCCTCCTTCCTTACTGTCTACAAACATTCCCATATTTCTCTCATCTAAAAAAAACTCTCACTCAGTTCTCCCATCTCTGTTAATTGTCATCTAATATTTCTTCTGTCCTTTGTAGTGACACTTCAAAAAGTCTGTCTATAATAGGAAACTCTACTCACTCTCCCCTCACTCCTTAATCTCTTATAATCCATTTTCTGACCTCATCTTTCCACCAGATCTGCTGTCTCCAAAGTTACTAACAAAGTATTTGCCAAATCCAATGACCTTTTCTCAATCTTCGTCCTTCTTGACCTCTCTGCAGCCTCTGCCACTATTGATGACTCTTCTGGACAATTCTCTTCTCTCTAAGTTTCCAAGACACTGCTCTCTCCTGGTTCTCCTCTTACTTCTCAGATCACTCCTCAGCCTCCTTTCCTCATCCAGTAACAACAGCAGGTGTACCTCAGAGTTCTCTCTTGGGCTTTTCTTCTTTTTTTCTCCCTCTACACCACTTTGCTTGGTGATTTTATCAGCTCTCTTGAATTCAATTATCATCTTTTTGTTGACGATTCTCAGATCTCCCTATCCCTTCTTCACCTCTCTGCTGACCTGCAACCTCACATTTCCAACTGCCTTTTAGACCTCTTGAATTGGATTCCAGTAGGTATCTTTAACTCCAAATGTCCCAACTGAGCTCATTATCTTTCTCCCTAAGTCCTCTCCCATAACTTCCCTACTACTTTCAAGGGAAATGACATTCTCCCAAGCCCTCATGCTCACCATGTACTTGTCCTTCTCAACTCCTCACTGTTTCTCATCTCCCAATATCCAATCTGTTGCCAAGATCTGCCATTTCACCTTTCATTTTTTCTATTCACATCTCTCAAATATGAACCCTTTTCTCCTCTGATGAGGCACTATTCTGATACAGTCCCTCATTGTCCCACTCCTAAACTCCTCTAATAGCTTGCTGGTGAGTCTGACTGCCTTACCTCTCTCCCCACTTCAATCTGTTCTCCTTTCAGCCACTAAAGTGATTTTTCTAATGCCACATTTTTCTAGTCTTTTAAAGTCAGTCCCTCAAAAAGCACATATTAAGGATTGAAGTCAGGTAATGTGCCAAAGGCTGAGATTACAAAGAAAGGCAAAAAGAGTCACTGACCTCATGGAACTTAAATCCTAATGGTGGGGAAAACATTAAATAGGTTAATAGATACATATACATAATGTACATACACACAAGATAAATACTTTGGAAATAAATGCTCTAGCAGCTGGAGAGACCAGCCTCCTATTTGAAGTTAGTATATGATCTGAGTCTGGAAGGGAGAAAGGGATCCTAAGAAGTAGAGGTGAGAAGGGAGAGCACTTGGCTATCTAAGTACATCCATAGTGGCAAAGGCAGATGAAGTGTCATGGCATGGAATAAGAAGGCCAGAATGGCTGGAATCAGGGGTCTGCTGATAAATGCTTAACAACAATTTCTCAGAAAAAAATCTATGCCTAACACTTTAAAATTTAATCTTCATCATTAATATCTTCTACAACACTTTCTTAAGTCTAGATAATCAATGAACAGTAAATCAGTCCCTGATTTCTAGCATTTTCCAATTTGCATAGTGTGAATGCTCACATTGAACATTTAACAATTGGCTCTCACTAACCTTAAGAACCCTGGCTTCATCACCCTTCTAGCTGGAATGCACTTTGTCTGGAAAGGAATAAAGTGTAAGAAGACTGGAAAGATAGGAAAGGGCCACGTTGCAAAGAGTTTTAAATGCCAAAGGATGTTATATTTGATCCTGGAGTAAATACAGAGTAAATGGAGGATTTTTTTTTTTGGAGTAGAGTTGATTTAGCTAGACCTATGCTTTAGAAAAATCAAGTGGGAAAATGGATAGAAATTGAGGAGAGACTTGAAACTGAAAGATATGTATCATTCTACTCATCATTCATGCTATCATACTGCAATAATAACATCCCTTACTTTTCTTTGTAATCTCCCAACAGACCTAATTTTTCTTTCTCTATACTCATGTCTTCATATTCATTACTATTAAAAAAACCCCATAACACTGTGGACTGGCATTTGGGCCAGTCCTTAGAGGTGGGTCAAACCACCAAATTTAGTACCCATTAGTTAAATGCTTTCTGTGTACAGAGAACTATGCCAGGTATTGCAGAATATGTAATGTTTGGAAAATCACCTGCACTTAGGAAATTTACAGTTTATATGGAAGTGATTTTCAGGAATAGATTTGAACTAAGGTCGTTCTTTTAAATATGTCTCTTTCCATTTCTTTCCAAATTTTACCTGTATCGTTTAGTTTTTCTCTGGACGAGTAATTGTTTTAAGGAAAATATCCATGTCAAGAAGTCATTCTAGCTCTAAATAGTTGACC
Organism: Notamacropus eugenii; assembly: GCF_028372415.1. Classification (NCBI taxonomy): domain Eukaryota; kingdom Metazoa; phylum Chordata; class Mammalia; order Diprotodontia; family Macropodidae; genus Notamacropus; species Notamacropus eugenii. Next base: position 279,487,310 of record NC_092875.1, on the reverse strand, counting down.
GATTTTGCCTGAATGTCTATCAGGCAGTTTGGGGGCACTTCTTTAATTTAATAATAATAATTTTGAATAATTATAATGACAGCTAATATTTATATAGTGCTTACTATGTACCAGACATTGTGCTAAGCATTTTTTTATCAACCATGATTCCTCTTCTTTAGGGAATGAAATATTGTCTCTGGAGGCATTTTAGATATTAACGTTGAAACTTCGTAATTGCTATCTTTCTCTTTAATATTTACCAGACAGAAGGGATCTATTTTCCATAGCCCCTCTTTGCCTAAATGTCTTTTAGCAGCAGTGCTGCTGCTTTGTCTAGTTTTAAAATTGAAACCAAAGAAAGACACCAGAACCCTTGCTTACATTCTCTGCTATGTGGGATGAAAATGAACTATCTCTCGCTAATGAACATTTTGGAGCTTTTAAAAGGGATTGATGAATATTTATTAAGTCCTTTTATGGGAATTAAAAAAAAAAACCAATGATTTGAGTCCAGGCATGGTGGCAGCTGCCAACGTTGGTAAATCTTTTGAGTTTGGGAGTTCCAAGCTACAGTTAGGCTAAAACTGATCAGATGTCAATACTAAGTTAAATACCCTTATAGTAGGCACCTAGGAAATAGGGGCCACCAATTACCTAAAGAGGATTGAATGGGCCTAGTACAAAAGTGAAGCTGGTCAAAACCCCTGTGCTGATGGCTAGTAGGATTCAGCTGGGAGTGGCTGAGGTACTTCCAGCCTGGGCGAGACTGGGAGATTCAGTCTGAAAAAAAAATTAGCTTTTGAGGTCATATTCTTAAACCAACTAATAAGTTAATAAGCACTCATTAAATTCTCACTATGTGTGAGGCACTGTGCTAAGTGTTGGGGATTCAAAAACAAAATTAAAATCCTCCCTGGACTTGAAGACCTTTAATCTGGGAAATGGCATGTACAGTTAAACCTCAAAATTCATTTATTTAATTTATTTAATTTTAGTCAGTATTTAATTTTCATGGCTTTAGGCAGTCCCATGATTTTACTAGTTATTTCATTTTCCCTTTCATATTGGCAACCAGGCACATTTATGACTTAGCACAGAAGAGGCAAAAAAAGAGAGGTGTGATTTCAAGTTTGTGGAGTGGCTGGTATCCTGTTAGGTACATCACTGGTCTTGCTCAATTTACCATTGTAAAGAGGTCCCTGTACATTTGTTACAAATTGTCATTGTTTACCTTTAAACTCAAGTTTTGCGCTGCAATTATGCCCCCAAAGTGTGGTACAAATCCTTTGGGCTCTAAGCCCAAGCATGCAAAGTCAGTCATGAGGCTTAGTGAAAAAATAAAGGTGTTCAATACACTTCAGTCAGAATGTCTGCAGTTACTGTCTGCCTAATTGACCAACTGATTAGAGACATCAAGGCTGCCCATCCCCTCATCCATCATAGCCTCAAGGTTAAATGTCAACTTGCCTCTGCTACGCATCCAAATTCCAAGACCCTTAAGAATCTCAAATAGCACACGAAACAGATGTTACTGACCAATTATTTCAAGCTGGCACATCCTTCATGATCTCTGAAGCTGTGAAGGACAGTGTTGGAGGTGATGCTGAGACCTTGCTAATCTCTGCATCTTCCAACAGCAGTGACTAAAGTCCCAATAATCTCTCCCTTTGCTTTCAGTGGCCAAGGTAGGGAGGTTTACAGCAATATAGTACACAGTACAATACCCTTACACTGACACAGTGGAAGGTAAGATTCAGGTTAAAAAATATTTTGATTTTAAGAGTTTTATTTGCTATACAGGATTTATGGTACTGCATATTTCATGTGTCATGAAAAGTGAGTACTGTCTGAAATTGATTTTTTTTGTGATATTAGCATAAAAGTCACAGAATTCTAAGGAATTACTAGTGAGAAAAATGTTTTTCAGGTTACTGATTTTATTTTGTGTGCTACATTTTATGGGTTATTTCATGGTTACTTTGTTTAAAAAGTATGTATTCTCAGAATTAATGTCTTGTTATAAAGAAATGTATGAAGAAAAGTATATTTTCAGCAATCTCAATGAAAGATTATGGTTTTTGGTGGTTGTGGGTACTTAACCCCCTATTTCCCGTAGATTTAATGTATCAACATTCATGTTTTTGACTTTCACACCATTATCTAGGAATGATATCTGTGTGAAAGTTGAGGATAGACTATACGTATACAAGTTACACATCATACATAGACATAAATACAAGGTAGTTAAGGAAGGAGGGTACTAGTTGCAGTCAAGAAAGAATCCATGGTAAAGATGATTCTTATTAAGTTAAATCTTAAAGGAAACTGGGGATTCCAAGTGGTAGAGGTGAGAATTTATGTTCTAGTGCATAAAACATCTAGATAAAAGAAGGAAGAAAATAAACATTTATTAAGTACCTACTATGAGCCAGTCACTGTGATAATGTGCTTTATAAATATCTCATCTAATCCTCACAATGACCCTGGGAAGTAAATACTATTGTGCATTCTGTTTTAGAGTTGAGGAAACTGAGGTAGGCATAGGTTAAGTGACTTGCCCAGAGTCACATGGCTAAAATGTTTGAGACTATATTTGAACTTAGGTCTTCCTGATTCAAGATTCAACATTGTATCCACTGTTTCACCAAAGCTGACTCAAGACGAAGTGTGTGTGTGTGTGTGTGTGTGTTTGTGTGCGTGTATGTGTGTTTGTGTGTGTGTAACAATAGCAAGGCCAGTATGGAGGGATCATAGTGTATGGAGAGTAAGTTTGGAAGAAAGAAGAGTAGTTTGTGAGGATTGTAAAGGTAAAAAGGACCAGATTGTAAATATCATGAAATGCCAAACAAAGCAGTTTTTATTTGATTCTAGAGATAATGGAGAATCAGTGGTGTTTATTCCATAAAGGAGTAACTGTACCTGTACTTTAGGAAAATCACTTTAGTGGTTATGTGAAGGATGAGTTGGACTGGTTTGAGATAAGTAGACCAAATGGGAAGCTTTCGCAATAATTTAGTCGAAAGGTGATGAGGGCCTAAAACTGAAAATGTTTGATGATCAATAGACCACCTCAAAATTTTCATTCCTCTTTGACCTCACTCTTGTACCCAAAGAACTTACAGAGTAAGAGCTGGAATAGACCTCAGATATAGTCTAACTCTATTTTACAGATGATGAGCCTGGATTACAGAAAGGTAGTGGCTTTTACAAAGTCACAGGGGCTAGAAAGGACAGAGCTAAGATTCAGACCCACGACTGATAATTTCAGATGAAGCACACTTCCTCTATATCACACAACTCTTTTAGGGAGGGATGGCTTACTATCAGGGGCTGAAAGATCCCCTACCCCCCCAAAATCCACCTTGCCATAGGTAAACATAACTTAAATTTTGTAAATCATTTTTAGCACTTTGAGTCTATTGCTAAGTATGTGTGTACATGCGTGCATCCATGTTCATGTGCACATATGTACATGCATGTATTTATATGTATATGTATATATATACGTACACATATATAATAGAAAACCTGTGAAGTTGAGTTCTTGAATTGAACTAAAAAACTGTTCAAAGCAGTTGAAATAGCTGCCGCTTATCCAAGCTCATCACTGCAGTGAAAGACCATTCCTCAAGTCTGTTCTGACAACTGGGGTGAATACTTTTTTTAAATAAGGTGTCCCATAAGTGGAAAAAAAAACCCCTACCTTCCACTGAGTCCTATCAATATTTCTTTGAGGAGGTGTCAGTGATTTTTTTGTTGGGTTACGGTTAATTGATTCCCTCAGGGGGCAGTAGGAAGAAATTTATTCCAATACAAACAATAAATGCCACTCCCTAACTTCCCTTCTTTCCAAACCCCAAGTCCCTAGAATGAGTCATTTAACTTTGATAGAGCAGGCAAGGGAAATCCATTTATGGAAGCTTTTTCAATGTTTTATTAAGCTCAGTTGAAGGGAGTAATGGGAAAAAAAGTTGTAGTTGTATTATGGGCCTGTGTCATCATCCTTGTCATCATCATCATCATCAGTATCATCTTCATCATCATTAGCTTAATTGATATTTGTTTAGACCAATATACCAAAGAAGCCCTGTAGATGCTAATCACCTCATTTCCCCCCTGCTATTCTTTCTTTCATCCTTCTTGGATCTGTCCTAGGTCACAGATCCAGAGTCACAAAAGCTCTTCTCAGTTACATTCGGATGCCTTCATTTGACCTCTACTGCCTACTGGAGGCAGCTAGGTGGTACAATGGGCGGAGTGCTGGAACTAGAGTCAGGAAAACCTAAATTCAAATTTGGCCTTAGATACTTACTGTCTGCCTCAGTTTTCTTACCTCTAAAATGAGAACCATGATAGCGAGGACCTGAAGGCTGCTCTGTCCCTTCCCCAAACATGCTGTGTCTCTTTCTTCCAGCATCTGCCATCCTAACTCTTTGGCAATAACTCCTTTTCCATGACCACAGGCCTCACCTGTCAAGGTACCAAGAAAGGGTCAGAGCACTAGCCTTCCTTCCCTTACATACACATTTATTTTCTTCTCTAATACTGCAAATGATTAATCTTCCAGGACTTTGGTGATCTTTGGGAAGGTGAAAGTAAACAATGACACTCTCCCCATCCCCTAAACCCCAGCGCTAATATAGCTTTTATTTTTTTGGCTGTTGATCAGTGAATTTCGGTCATGTCCAACTCTTTGTGACCCATTTGGGGTTTTCTTGGCAAAGACAATGGAATGGTTGGCCATTTTCTTTTTCCAATTCATTTTATAGGTGGGGAAAGTGAGGCAGAAATAAGTGACCTGTCCAGGGTTACACAGTTAGTAAGTATCTGAGGTTGGATTTGAACTCAGGTCTTCCTGTCCTCTATACCCTGCACCACCTAGCTGCTCAATATAGCTTTTATTATACACATATTTAGTTTGTCCATTACAAGTTTATCATGAAGACAAATGTCAAGTGATTCATTTGTCTATTGGACAAAGAACCACCAATGGCGATGAAAATGACTTACTCTGTGGATCTTGGTTTTGATTTTTGGTAAATGATTTGAATTGCTGGGTACATAGGGTGAAGTCATAGGATTTAGGGCTGAAAAAAGCTGTAGAGATCATCCAGTCAATCTCCCTTGTGTTAGAGAGTAGTAAATAGACCCAGAGAGGCTAAAGGACTTGCCCCAAGTTATGTGAGTAGTAAATGGCAGACCATTTGGCAGTGAATTGTATTCAGTTTCTCCATGAAACACTTGTACAAAGATGCTTGGAGAAAGACTGCTAGCACCCTGGCAGATCCTCTGTGGGATATGTGCACAAGAGAAAAAGCCATAGATGGATTTTACTCTGTGCTTTATGGAGGGAATACTTAACAATATTCAAATCACAGATACTTCGCAGGTGAAGAAGGTATAGGGATAGGCTGTGGCAACATCATGAAGGAGGCAGAGTTTATATTTGGTGGATCCTACTGGTGATTTCTAGTTTCTTTATATTCTTTTAGCCTCCTTTTCCTACTTACAGGATCCTAATTGTCTCTGTTGCCCTGTCATAGAGGAAAGTGAACAAATAAATTCTCACTAAGATGTAAGTCACTTACATTTTAAGATCAGACATATTTACATTTTAAAAGAGGATTGCAGGGAGAAGGAAATGTACTGTATTAGTCCCTACTGCTGGGGAGGATGAGGCTGGTGGATCACTTGAGTTCAGGACTCAAGCTGCAGTTGGACTAAAGCCACTATCAAGACAGTGAGCCCCTGGGGGCAAAGAGCCACCAGGCAGCTTAGGAGTGGATCAAATTTGGAAGAATAAAACAGGTTAAAACTTCTATGCCAATAAGTATTGGAATTGGACTTGTGAGAGATTTCAGCATGTCCAGTTTGGGCAGGATAGGAAAGAGCAAGTCTCTAAAAAAAAAACAAAAGGAAAAAGCCAAATATAAAAAAAACCCCGGCAAACTCCTAGGGATGACTTTTGAAAAATTGATAACAACTGGGGAGATTATGACATAGTTCTTGGAATTGTATTCCTATACATGCTCCTCCCTATCCATCTCCCTGAAGATTTTTTCACTTACAAAGGGGTGGGAGGTATATTTGTGCTAGAAATCCTGAATTTAGATGAGATTATTAAATGATCTTGTGAGAATTTCAAGATTGTGAGATCATAAGAAAGTTGTGTGTTACAAGGCTCCATATCTTGTAAGAACTGTCTACCCCCAACTCATGTAGAATGGTGGTGTCATTTTGTGATTTGAAGGGAGTCAGAGTAGACATTTCTAGATTCTTCTCTCCCTGCCTCTCTACAAGGGAAACTTTTAATGCCTTCCAGAAGGAGAATCAGGAGGAGGAAGAAGATAGAGGCCGACTACTATTCTCTCCAGAGAGAGAAGCTACTGGTCTAGAATTATATCTCTCTGTACTCTTAAATATTATTAGTCTAAAAGATTTAATTTCAGGTTCAATCCAACTTCTGATTGCTGTTTCATTATTGGGGAAAAGAGGACCCCAAGATTTATATCCAAGGCTTGACTCCCTTCCAACCAAATACCAGTTCCACAGTGAACACACATATCACATTTATCCAATTTGAAAACGAAACAGAAATCAGAGAAACTATATATATACATATCAGACAATACATAACAGAGGATATCTCTCCCGTTGGTAATGAGGTAACTCAGCTCAACACACACACACACACACACACACACACAGAGAGAGAGAGAGAGAGAGAGAGAGAGAGAGAGAGAGAGAGAGAGAGAGAGAGAGAGAGAGAGAGAGAGAGAGAGAGAGAGAGAGAGAGAGAGAGAGAGAGAGAGAGAGAGAGAGTCAGAGTCCTAGATTTCACCCAAGAAGTTCCCTGAAGTCTCTGGTGTAGCAAGCTGGGAATACAGACATGGTGTAGACTGCCCGCTCCTCTCATGTCAATTTCTTCTTAGAGACTTTTTCTTCAGTAACCTGAAGTAGGGTTGGCATCTTCTATCTTCTCTCTCAAAGCTGGAAGCCAGAAGCTCCTGAAGTCTAGAGAGACTTAAAGCAATTTGAAGATCTGAAGAGAACTCAACAACTCTCTTTTTTTCACCAACTCTGTCCCATTCCCTCATGTAGGCTCAGGGTATTGATCTCCTCCAACAAAGAGAGAGTCCCACACTAATGGACTTTGGGATGGAGGTTACACATGATTTTGGGTAGTATAGTTTTCTTTTTATCTTATCTAAAAAAGTCATAGTTAAGAAATCAATCCCTGAAATATGAAATAATTTATGGCATGATCAAATGAAAGCACTCATACTAAATTCCCTTTGCCCAGGATCCATCATATGCTTCCATCTGTAGTTTTGGGAACAGGAAGAGGTTTTAGTCTCTAGACAAAACTGAATGCTGGGGAAAGAACGTTGAGTGTTTTATTTTGCATGCTGATGGCAGACACAAACAGTTTAATAACATAGTGCCAACTAGGAATGGGATACAAAGCCAGAGCCCTCAAGGAACTTATATTCTACCAGATGATCTTACATGCTAAAATAAGCCTTTAGAATTATTTGCTAGATACTAAAAGGAATCTCTCAATAATCTTTTTGTCTTTGAGGCATCAAATAGGAATCAAACAGTCAATATATACACACATACATACATATATGTTTATATGTGTATATATGTACATATACATATATACATAGTAGATGTCTTTGTGTGGTCAGCACTGTTTGCCTATTTTCCTTTTATGTGAGCATCAGTACTTAAAAGTAGTAAAGGTGCCTCATCTGTTATAGTTTCTGATTTTTTCTTAGTGTGTTTTGCATGGTTCATTTTGGGGATTTTGTGTTGTATTTTCATGGATGCTTGTGCAGCTCACAAAGACAATTATTCTTCACATGAGCTTGAAAAATGATGTCCGGTCGAATTTAATTTGACCCAGTTCCTGTTTTGCAATTGAATATGAAGGATTCAGAATTAACAAAATGAAGTAGAAGTGGTCAGTCATCTATTCATTCATTAACACTTGCTGTTGTTTGAAAGATTTAATTTCCTTTTGGGTCTAAAATGATCATTCTCAAGATGCACGAGAAAGCTTGGAGAGTCGGTCTTAGAATGAATATCATATTTTCTAATGCTTTTATTATTGCCTCTGTCACCTAGATTTTATTCTACATGTTTCTATTAAGTGTAATCTTTTATCTTTTGGAGGCAGGATAGAGTGGTGTCTATAGACAGAAAACATTTTATATAGTTTGAGTCTTAATCCTCTAGGTTAAACTTTTCCCAAAGAAGAATTGAACTGATTTTCTCTAACTTTTGGGCCAGGAGGAGGAAGGAATATAGATTGCTGTGGTACGTACTATGGGGGAAAGAGATATCACACATACTTTTTAATTTTATTCACCACTGATTTTAAATCATTAGATTTAAAAGAAATTCCAGTAATTTCTTTTCCAGAGATCAGACTATTAGAACCATTCATCAATATGAAAGAAGAGTTCAGCGGTGAACAATGGGGAAGAGACTTAGGAACCTTGGTTCTGTTTATCTTGCACATCTCACCAGCTAGAGTTAAGGTAAGGCAATAAATATTATATGACAAGCTGCAACTGAAGGATTCACTGAGTTTCTCAAGTAGTACCCAATGTTTCTGATACTTCATTTTCTCCTTCCACACTACCATACCTCTTACCTCCCCATAGTAGTCTTTAAAGTGAGAGTCCTGAAGATGCCAATATTCTCTTGTTTTTTGGAATCATGGAATGTTAGAGTTGGCAGAAATTTTAAAGATAATATCCTCCAACCCTTGCATTTCATAGATGAGGCTAGCTAATAAGAGTTCTGGGCCTGGAGTTCAGAAGTCATGAATTTCGCCTTAGATACTTGCAAGCTGTCTGACCTTTTGCAAGTCCTTTAACCTCTGTCAGCCTAAGTTTCATCCTCTGTAAAATAAGGATAATAATGGCATCTATCTCCCAAGATTGTTGTGAGGATAAAATTATATAATATTTATAAAACAATTCATAAACCTTAAAGGACTATATTTATGTAAAATACATTGTTATCATCATTACTACCACCACCAGTGGCAGTAATATCATCAGTCACATAATAAGCCAATGACAAAGCTAGGATTAGAACCTAGGTCTTTGGATTCCTGTTCTTGTACTTCTGTTATATCATACCACTACTATATTATCAGGATTTTTTAACCTGGGATCCATGAATTTAATAAAATTTTTTATAAATATATTTCACTATAATTAATTTTCTTTTTAATTCTATATATTTTTATTTTATCCATTTAAAAACATTATTCTGAGAAGGAGCCCATAGACTTCACCAGACTGAAAAGAAGCCCATGGCACAAAGACAGTTAAGAGCTCCTGCTCTACAGGCACTTGAGTAACAGTGTCCAAAGTTTTGGAGTTTGAAGACCCTTTAAAAATGTAAGACAATTTCATAGACTGTTATAAGATAGTAGTTGTACTTTTAGTATCCACTGATTAAGAAAATACATGATGATACAAAGCTATCATAATATCAGTAATGCTTTTAAGTGGATTTGTATTCCATTATTACAGCAGCTTTTGTATATGTTTGAAAAATAGTAATAGAGAATTCTGGGAAGGTGGTGAAATAAAGCAGGCAGTTGCTTAGCTCTCCTAAATTCCCCCTCAAACAGTTTAAAATAACTCCTTAGAGTGAACGTTGAGTAGCAGAAATGATTAAAAGGGTAAAGTAGTTGTTCACCTAAGATAACTTGGGGGGACATTTGGAAATACTTGACTTTGGTGGTGATGGTCTGGCCTGATTGAAGTGGAGATAGCTTCAGGCAGATACTGTGGAATCAATGAACAACAGACCTTAGGGGGCATCTAAATTAACAAACAAGAGGCGCTGGGGGCAGCTGTGTTGAGATATCTTCAGCTTCAGGAACTTTAACCCCACAGCTAGTGTGGGGGTTAGACTCAGGGCTGGTGCTGGATACAGGACCCATGTGCACTGACAAAGCATGGGTCTGGGCTGTGACTGTGGGCTAGGTGGAATGTGCACCCACCAGGGCATAGAAGGTGGGGCTGTGCTGGCTGTGGACACTTGAAGAATGGGGTCCCTGGGTTTGGTTCCAAGGCAGAGGGGTGAGCTGAAGCTTGCAGCCTTGAGAGGGACAGCAGGGAATGAAAGTCTTTTCAGTGACAGCATTGCTGGGTGCCCTGGTCATGTCTTAGTGGTGGGAAGAACTCAAAAACAGCAGCACAATATCCCCTGAAGCCTGAGACGTTATCCTCCACACCTCTGGACCAGAGCCTAACTCTAATAAAAAATTAACAGACAAGAAATAAGCTGCTAAAAATGATGATTAAGCAAAACAAAAACAAAAACACTAAACCCCAACCTTAGATAATGACCATGGCAATCGAGAAGATCTGGGTTAAAACTGAGAAGAAGAGAGTGAAATTAAAACAGCTACTTCTACTTCAAAGTAAAAAGCAAAATGGTCACAAGGTAAAAAAAAGCTTTTGAAATAGCTTTAAAAAGACTTTCAAAATCAAACAAGAGAAGTTGAAAGAAATTTAGGAAAAAATGAGTAATACAAGAAAACCAAGAAAATTATGAAAAGAAAACCAACCAACTGGAAAAAGAGATACAAAAACTGACAGAAGAAAATGACTCCTTAAAATTTAGAACTGGGCAAGGGGAAACTAATGACTTCATAAGTCACCAATAAATAAAAACAAAATCAAAAGAATGAAAAAATAAAAGAGAATCTGAAACAACTAACTTGGAAAACAGATCAAGGAGAGACAATGTAAGAATTGTTGCACTTCCTGAAAGTTATAATTTTAAAAAAAGAGTCTAGACACTACATTTCAAGAAATTATTAGGGAAAGCTGCCTTTATGTTTTAGAATGAGAGAAACAGAATTTGAAAAAAATCCACTGATCACAACCTGAAAGAGATCACCAGATGAAAACTCACAGGAACATCATAGTTACGTTTTGAAGTTCCCAGGTTAAGGAGAAAATACCATGAAGCAACAAGAAAAATAAGCAATTTAAATACAGTGTAGCTACAGTTGGGATAAAAGAAAATTGAGCAATTTCTGCATTAAAAGACTGAATGGCATGGAACATTATATTTCAAAGACCAAAAGAGCCATATTTGCAACCAAGAATAACTCAGCAAAACTGTGTAATTATGAATGAAAAAAAGAGAGGGTATTTAATGAACTAAAAGTCTTTCAGTTATTGATGAAGAAAAGACCAGAACAAAAGGGAAAATATGATATATAGGATTCAAGGTAAAGTAATAGTAGGTAATGTAAATATTAAAGACAAACTATAAATGATTTCACAAGGTCAAACTGTTTATTTCCATCTCAGGCACTACCACTACTAGCCTTAATCTCTTACAAGCACTTACATTCTGGGTTCTATTCAATGACTCTGGTTTCCCCTAAGCTTTACTCAGCTGTTTTTTTTTTTTTTTGCCTTCATTTATATGGCTGGTTCCTCTGATGATTATTTCTTATTTTGTACTGAAATGACTTTCAGTTTCACTTTCTGAGTAGTGAAAATTTCAATGTCTCTTGAAGAAATAGACATTGCTCTCTCTTTGTCCTGAATAATAATGTTCCGTATATCTATCATACACTTCATGGAGCTCTACTGAGTCAATTTTGATCTAAATTAGGAATCTGATTTTATTTAAAGCTCTTGTGATTGTTTTTTCCCATGTTCTCAAAACCATTGCTTTCTTTTTAAAAAAAATTTGAACAATCATCAACATGCACAAACATCCTAATATATAAAGAAAAAAGGAGAATGTATGTGAAATTATGAACTTCTACACAGTTTGATTTTAAAAGTGTATATTAAATTCATCAAGGTAGTAACAAAGTTGCCCTGTTTGTTTGTATCTACTTACGAACTTCTCTTTGTTTTCTTCTGTGTATATTTAAGTACTATTTGTCCCCTTTTCTTTTTAAAAATCTGTCACTTCCCACTATTTACCCCTTCCAATATAATGCTTCCCTTGTCATCAATTATTGGTAAACATTTGACCTAAATCAGGAATCTGATTTTATTTAAAACTCTTGTGTTTTTTTTTCTTGTGTTGTCAAAACCTGCCAAGGATTGTACTGTAATCTCTGGGGATAAAAAGTAGAAAGGTAAAAGATATGCCCTGCCCTTGAGGAACTCACATTCTAATGAGATAGACAACATGTGGATAACTATGTACAAATAGGATATATATTGATTTAATTTGGAAAAAATCAACAGAGAGAAGACCCTAGAATTAAGAAGGGTTGGAAAAGGCTTCCTGTAAAAAGTGAGATTTTAACTGGAACTTGAAGGAAGCCAGGGAATCCAAGAGGTGGAGATGAAGAGGGAGAACATTCTAGGCATGGGGGGACAATCAGAAAAAATGCCCAGAGCTGAGATATGGACTGTCTTGTTTCAAGAACAAGAAGATCAGCATTACTGGAGCAAAGAGTACTTATGGAGAGTATAAGAAGACTGGAATGTCTAGATTGTGAAGGACTTTGAAAGTCAAATGGAAAATTTTGTTTTTGATCTTTAGGTTAATAGGGAACTGCTAGAGTTTATTGAATTGGGGTGGGAGGGTGGGTGAGACATGATCAAACTCACAGTTTAGGAAAATGACTTTGGTGGCTGAATGGAGGATGGGCTGGAGTAGGAAGAGATTTGTGGCAGGCAGTCAACCAGCAGGCTATTGCAACAATCCAGGAGTGAAGAGATGACAGCTTGCACCAAGGTGGTGGTAGTATTAGAGAAGAGAAAGTGAAATATTCAAGTGATCTTAAAAAAGGTGAAATTGAGAAGGCTTGGCAAAAAAATGGGTATGGGGGTGGTAGTATGAGAGATGGTGAGCAGTCAAGCCTGGGGAATGAGGATGGTGGTAACCTTGAACAACAGGGAAATTTGGAAGGGGAGAGTATTTCAGGGGAAGAGAAAAATGAGTTCAGTTTAGATATGTTAAGCCTCAGATATCTCCTAGACATCCAGTTTGATATATCTGATAGGTAGTGGAAGATATGAGACTGGAAGTCAACAGAAAGGTTAGGGCAGGATAGGTAGATCTGAGAATCATTAGCATATAGTAATTGAATCTAAAGGAGTTGTAAGATTGACAAGTGAAGCAGTATAGAGAAAGAAGAAGAGAGGACCAAGGACAGAGACATGTGGGACTTCTGCGATCTGAGTGTGTGAACTACATGAGGAGCCAGGAAAGGAGACTGAGAAGGAGTGGTCTGATAGGTAGGAGGAGAACCATGAGAGAGTGGTGTCCCCAAAACTTAGAGTCAAGAGATTATCAAGGAGAAAAGGGTAATTGGCAGTATGAGAAGTTGCAAGAGTGCTAAAGAAGAATAAGGATTAAGAAAAAGACAATGGATTTAGCCATTAAGAGATCTTTGGTAACTTTGGATAAAGTAGTTTCAATGGAATGATGAGATCAGGAATTTGATTGTAGAGTTTAAGTAGAGAATGAGAGGAAGCAAAATGGAGGCTCCTAATGTGGATGGCCTTGTTAAAGATTTTAGCCACAAAAAGCAGAAGAAATTTGGGATGATAATTGTAGTGGAAGAATAAAGTTAGGGTTATTTTTGAGAATGGGGAGACACAGGCTTGTTTGTAGGCAGCAAGTAAAAAGTATAGTCAAAGAACAAGAAAATGATAAATGCTGGAGAGGATGTGGGAGAGTTGGAACACTAATTCATTGTTGGTGGAGCTGTGAGCTCATCCAACCATTCTGGAGAGCAATTTGGAACTATGCCCAAAGGGCTACAAAAATGTGCATACCCTTTGATCCAGCAATATCGCTACTAGGACTATATCCCCAAGAGATCATAAAAAATGGGAAAGGATCCCACATGTACAAAAATATTTATAGCAGCACTCTATGTAGTTGCTAAAAACTGGAAGTCAAGGGGATGTCCATCAATTGGGGAATGGCTGAATAAATTATGGTATATGAATGTAATGGAGTACTATTGTGCCATAAGAAATGATGAACAAGAAGACTTCAGAGAGGCCTGGAAGGACTTATATGACCTGATGCTGAGTGAATGGAGCAGAACCAGGAGAACTTTGTGCACCGCAACGACCACAGTGTGCGAGAGTTTTTTCTGGTAGACTTGTAATTTCGTAATAACGCAAGAACTTATTTAAAAAAAAAATCCCAATGGTGGTTTTCTAAGGCAAAATGCCTTCCACACTCAGAGAAAGAAATATGGAAGTCATTCACAGAATGTAGCAGATCGTGTGTGTGTGTGTGTGTGTGTGTGTGTGTGTGTGTTTCTGTATATTATGTTTTGATTTGTTATATGATTTCTTACATTTATTTTAGTTTGACTACATAGCATGACTATAGTGAAAACATACTCAATAGGAAAGTATATGTAGAACCTATACAGAATTGTATGCAGTCGTGGGGAGGGAGGGGAGTAGTGGGGGGTAGGTGTGGGAGGGATAAAATCTTAATTTTATGGCAGTGATTGTAAAACATTAAAAAATAATAATAAAATTAAATTAAAAAAAGTATAGTCAAGTTAAAAAAAATTCAACATATCAGCAGTCTGAAAATCTGTGCTTCACTTTGCACCTCTAGTCCACCTAGGGATAGTATCTGTTAAGAGGTGAGAGGCATATTTCTTTTTAAGTCTTCTTCAGTCACGACTAGTCATTGCAGTTTTCAGAGTTCTGAAGATTTTTCAAGTTGTTTACTTTGACAATATTTTGGTCATTGTATAAATAGTTCTCCTGAAAAAAATCATTTTCATTTAAAGATTCTATGCTCATGAAAATAAGGAAACACTCTGAAAAGGTCTCAATTAATTATATAACAGGTCTTAATTAATTATATAACAGATTTATACTAGACAAAACTGTGGATCAGTCCTTTCCTTTGTCATGTCTTCCTAACCCCACAGTTCTCAAAGCATAGTCACAGACCCCTAGGAAGCCCTGAGACCCTTTCATAGGGCTCTTGAGGACAAAACTATTTTTCATAGCAATACTAAAATGTTATTTGCCTGTTGAAATATTTCTCCCTTTTCTAATTATATATCTGTGTATTTTGTTCATATTCTTCATATCTTCTTCATATACTTCAACCAAAACAATGCATTTCAACAGATTGAATGCAGAAGTAGATATGAGAATCCAGCTGCTGCCTATTACAGCAGTTATTAGAGAGATTTGCAAAAACATGTAAAACAAATAGTCACTCTTCTAATTACTTTTATTGTGCTCTGGAAAATTATTTTTCAAAACATTTATATTAAGTAGAGTGTTTTAGCAACATTTATATTATACCTAATGTGTTTAATAGCTATCTTAAGTAAATAGATAAATAGCTTTAAAAGTTATTCTGAATTTCAAATGTGGAAAATATTCATAGATACCACCTACGTAAACAAAAGATCAAAACATTTGAGATCTGCTGCCCCAACATTTGAAATCAAATGTAGAGCCACAGTTAGCCATTAGGAAACCCAAGAGCATAACTGTAATTCTTTGTCAATAATCCTTTGTTAATTCACAGGTTCTTACAATAATAGGAAAACAATTATGTTGTGAGAAGTATGCTGATAGAATGTGTTAGAAAAAATAAAATGTCATTTTATAAGGACATACATAGTTGGATAAAAATCTAATGCCATACCTATGGAGGAACACAAGAACATAAATTTCTAATGTTCACAACCTGTCAGGATGATGAATATGAGAGTCCAGCTTTTGAGAAATCTATTCTTGGTAATAGAATAATTTCAACTGGGAAAAACAATCCTTGATCCAGTTAAAGGATTGCCTAGAGATTTAGCAGTCAGATAAGCCTGCTTATTTGGGATAAATCTGCTTTGGGGATTTAAGATTTTAAAATTTAGTCTCGCAATATATTTAGAACTATTACAGTGAACCATAGTTAAAAAAATCATTTTAGTCAAAGGATTTCACAGTTGGAAGACAGATCAGAGATCATTTAGTCTAGTTCAACCTGTATCTGTAAAAAAAGCCCCCCAAATAAACCCCCAAAACAAAAGCAAAAACCACTCTTCTGAAATAGCTGTGACAAATATTCACCCAGCTTCAACTTGAGTACCTCCGCTGATGAGAAACTCATTGCCTCCAGAACCAGTTTTTGTGGTGTTTCTAAAATTGTTTAATGGAGAGGCTTATGGTAGGCATAAAACAGCTGTAGAAAATGAGAGGTCATGATTGACATGTGAGATGTTATGTAAAAGATAATATCCAGGATATGTATTACCAGGAAAGGAAATGAACTGTCCACACAGTAGCAGCTAGGCATGACGGAATGCTGCGCTGTGAAAAGACCTAAAGGAAGTCTTCCATAATGTTAGGGGGTAACCCTCTGAAAGATTCATGGTAGGACATGAACAAAAAAACCATAGAAGATAGGAAGCCACAGAGAGGTTACAATTTGCACGGTTGAAGGTGACACCCATGTTGATGACATCATGGATTCATGAAATTAATGAAGATCTAATTAGGTGGTTTTTTTTGGCTGATATATCATGCTATTGATTTATATGGAGCTGGTAATCATTCAAAGAAAATCAGGATTTTTTCAGACAACCTATTATCAAGTCTATAAAGAAGAGTTTATTTTTTGAAGCCAAGTATAAGATTTTAACATATCTATTCTTTGTCTTTGTTTCATGGGAGGATTTATAGGAGGATGCAGATAAGAATTAAGAAGGATGATAATGGATGGAGAGGAAGTGATCTATACAACTGGAGGGAATATCCACATTCATGAGATTATGGATCCTCTGGGAAAAAAAATCTAAAAAATTGAATTTTATTAGAAAGAAATATACCCTTGCTACATTTTACTCATTGTTCTTTCCTGTTGAGATCTTTTTAGATCCTGACTCTCTAATCAAGAAGTTAGCAGTTACTCCCAGTATTATGCTATGTTCAAATTTGATAAGGATCCTGTCTATACCTTTAATAAAGTTATTGGTAAAAATACCAAAGAACCCAGGGCCAAGGACAGTCTGAGGGAAACTTTGCTTGAGATCACCTTCCAGTTTCATGTTAACTCATTAATCAGCACCTTTCGGTGTGGTCATTTAACAAGTTGGGAATCTATTCAATCTATTTATGAATAGAATAATATGAAAGAATAATATGAAAGATTTCAAAAAATGCTTTGTTACAGTATTGTTTTTATGTCACTCCCTGTCAAAATATGATATCAAATTAGGCTTTCTTCATCAAACCACATCAGCTCTAAGTGATCAATGCTTTAAATATTTTTATAACAGGAGGCTAGAGATGAGTGCTCACTGGTGGGAGGAAGTCTCCTGGGGTGTCCTCAGCCTCCACTAGCTTGAAT
Organism: Notamacropus eugenii; assembly: GCF_028372415.1. Classification (NCBI taxonomy): domain Eukaryota; kingdom Metazoa; phylum Chordata; class Mammalia; order Diprotodontia; family Macropodidae; genus Notamacropus; species Notamacropus eugenii. The sequence goes on along the minus strand of NC_092875.1, from coordinate 279,469,967 downwards.
TAACCCTAGCATGAATGGACTCTGACAAACAAGCTAGATCCTTCCATCCAGAGGGATTGGGAAGGGGGAAAATGAGTGGCTAACTAGAATACACTTGGTCCAAGAATGGGACCAGCCAGCCCTTGTCATAATTATGTTATACCTAGCCATATGGTGAGGAGGTATCAGAGGGGAGCATTGGAGAGGAATTGCCATAGATGTGTGAGAAAAGCTCCAACAATGATGCCATGAGTGTCAGACTTTGGAGCCATGAAACGTGACTAGGCACATCCTGTTTTACTTCAACATATCCAGAGGAAAGATTATTTTCTCACTTCCTGATTAGCTACTCCTTTTCTCCATCTCTTCCAAGAAGGAACATATCTGATCCAGAAACTTACCTTTGTTTCTTTAAATCTTATTTAGTATCCTGTTCACTTTATCTTTAAAGTTGATTTTCAGATAAACATAGTTGAACCATTGCATTGATGATGTCCGTATTTCATTGCACACATGCAACACAGAAGTGCCATAAGACAAAGGCCCAAAGAGGAGACAGACATATTTACTATCGTAGTATTTTGATACAGCACTAATTTTCTGGTTGGGGGCTCAGAACAAACAAAAGGGAATTATTGGTAAGTAATTTAATACCTGTGGGAGTGTGGAAAGAGAGAGACAGAAATAGGGACTAAGATGGGGGGGGAGGGGAGAGAGAGAGAGAGAGAGAGAGAGAGAGAGAGAGAGAGAGAGAGAGAGAGAGAGAAGGAGAGGGAGGGAGGGAGAGGGAGAGGGAGTGGGAGAGGGAGAGAGAGAAGATTTAATCTTGACCTTTCTAAACAGAAAAGAAATTTGACTGGGTTAAGTAATACCAGCTGGCTTCCATTGGGAAGGTGATGGGGCAACATTTACTATACCCTATAATTCAGTAAATTGTTGAATGGCAAACTAGATTTTTCATAAAAGAACCAGAATTATTCGTGGCAATGTACATACAACAATGGTTTAGTTAGAGCCCTTTAAAGGATTTCAGAAGGAAAATCCTCAACATTTTTCAAATTATCTCAAAATCTGAATTATGATCAACCATATCTGGAATTAGCATCTTCTACCTTGGGAAACCCTTAAATTCTCTTAGGTAGCTTCAGGTTCTGTGTGGCAAGCAACTGTAACAATATTCTTTTCCATTTGTCAGATGCCTTTGGAAAATAAATGGTGTATTGTTGTCTGAGCTGATTTCAGTCTCCCTAAACCATGGCTTAGACTCTGTTATTAATGAATTAGGAAATGCTGTGAGAGATTATCTGAAAAGTTCCCATAACATGGAATAAACTGGCATAGCGACTGGGCACCCATGTCTGCAAAAGTCATAAAATATGCTGAAATGAATACATGGTGTCACTTTTATACAGGGCACATATCCATTGGCTGCTTTTCATTAATAGAGATTACTTAAAAGCAAATTATATCATGAGAGGCAGGGGCCATCTTTCTTTGGATGTGCCTAGCGTGGTACCTGGCACATAGTAGGCACTTGATCAATATTTGTTGACTGAAATAATTTATTTTTGTAACTTACCACAAAAAACCTCTTAAAACTGCGATAAACTAGAACTGTCATAAGTGAAGCCAATTGTGAGGAATTTTCTTAAATGCATAGCTGAAGTTTCCAACTTTAAAATAGATAATATTTCCATAGGAAAGAAAATTTTCATTAATTTGAGGATCTGATGTAATTTTGACCTCAGTCAAGTCACTCCTCCTTGGGCCTCAGTTTTCTTCTCAGTAAAATGAAGAGGCCAGAACTTAATGATTTCTAAGTTTTTCCTCAATTCTAGGTCTATGTTCTTATAATCAAGTAATTTATTTAAGGTCAGGCAGATGTCAGAATTAGAATTTGAACCCACGTTATCTGGCTCCAATTCTGCAACTCTTTTGTACCATACTGTCTCCCAAAGGTAACGGGGAAAATGTGTCAGTGGGAGGTGGCTCCTTGAAACTTTGTAATTCCTTGCCAGGAAACCTTAGGTAGCTGGAACTCTAGGGGAAAAGAAAGGTATGAGGTGTGCTTACCATGGAGCCTGGCATGTAGAGGCACTTAAGTGTTTGTCGACTCTCCTCACTATTTAGAATGAGACCTTTATTTTAGTTCCAGTTTTGTTGACTTTTACTTGACCTTTATTTTCATTTAAAAATTAGATGTTTGACTATTGCTTCACATCCTTTCCAGAGAAGAGTCTTATTTTTTTCCACCCAGGTAAGCCCATGGTTTGGCAAACTCTGCCTTAAGGAGTTGGTGAGAGAATGAGAAGCCAGAGAATGAGACAGAATGAGGTCCTACAATGGTAGAAGGATGACAGTGAGCTATTTTAAAGCCAAGGGATGATAGAGATAATAAGGGGGAGTGGTTAGCAGTGTTAAATGCTTAAGAGGTCAAGGAGGGGAACTGAAAAGGATCACAAGATTTGAAACTTAGGAAGGTCAATAATATTGTATGAAAGAATAGTTTCAGGGGAATGTCTATTTCATCCACTCAAGATCTTTCAAAGTATCAAGATGGGTTTTTTTTTCCCTTTGGTTTTTTTTTTTTATAATTAAATTTATTTATTTAACTTTTAACATTCATTTTCACAAAATTTTGGGTTACAAATTTTCTCCCCTTTTATCCCCTCCCCCCCCAAACACCGAGCATTCTAATTGCCCCTATGACCAATCTGCTCTCTCTTCTATCATCCCTCTCTGACCTTGTCTCCGTCTTCTCTTTTGTCCTGTAGGGCCAGATAGCTTTCTATAGCCCTTTACCTGTATTTCTTATTTCCTAGTGGCAAGAACATTACTCGACAGTTGATCCTAACACTTTGAGTTCCAACTTCTTTACCTCCCTCCCTCTCCACCCCTTCCCTTTGGAAGGCAAGCAATTCAATATAGGCCAAATCTGTGTAGTTTTGCAAATGACTTCCATAATAGTTGTGTTGTATAGGACTAACTATATTTCCCTCCATCCTATCCTGTCCCCCATTACTTCTATTCTCTTTTGATCCTATCCCTCCCCATGAGTGTCGACCTCGAATTGCACTCTCCTCCCCATGCCCTCCCTTCTATCATCCCCCCCCCCCTGCTTGTCCCCTTATCCCCCACTTTCCTGTATTGTGAGATAGGTTTTCATACCAAAATGAGTGTGCATTTTATTCTTTCCTTTAGTGGAATGTGATGAGAGTAGACTTCATGTTTTTCTCTCACCTCCCCTCTTTATCCCTCCACTAATGAGTCTTTTGCTTGCCTCTTTTATGAGAGATAATTTGCCCCATTCAATTTCTCCCTTTCTCCTCCCAATATCTTTCTCTCTCACTGCTTGATTTCATTTTTTTTTAAAGATATGATCCCATCCTCTTCAATTCACTCTGTGCACTCTGTCTCTATGTATGTGTGCGTGTGTGCATGTGTGTGTGTGTAATCCCACCCAGTACCCAGATACTGAAATGTTTCAAGAGTTACAAATATTGTCTTTCCATGTAGGAATGTAAACAGTTCAGCTTTAGTAAGTCCCTTATGACTTCTCTTTGCTGTTCACCTTTTCATGGTTCTCTTCATTCTTGTGTTTGAAAGTCAAATTTTCTTTTCAGCTCTGGTCTTTTCATCAAGAATACTTGAAAATCCTCTATTTCATTGAAAGACCAATTTTCCCCCTGAAGTATTATACTCAGTTTTGCTGGGTAGATGATTCTTGGTTTTAGTCCTAGTTCCTTTGACTTCTGGAATATCCTATTCCATGCCCTTCGATTCCTTAATGTAGAGGCTGCTAGATCTTGTGTTATCCTGATTGTATTTCCACAATACTTGAATTGTCAAGATGGGTTTGAAGAACCGATTTTATGAATTTGTTTTGTCTTATCTTACAGAGTTGGAATAAGGGCATTTTGATTTGTTTCCCCTCCTGTCTTCCCCTAACTGGAAAAGAACAATCTCAGTTGATGTTGACCTTCAACAATGATAATCTATAATCAACAATTATTATCTCTCTGTGTGTATCTGCTTCCTTTCTCTGTTAAAGGACCTGTCTTTTGACTTCATTCCATCCAGCTTCGAGTGTCTGTTCTTGTTATTTCTCTATAGTCTCAGTTCATTCTAGTCTACCTTCTTTCCAACTACAAAACCAGCATATCATTTAAATTTTTGTCTTTTAGTAGTTTTCTTGTTGACTTAATTGTTGGCTTAATCTCACATATCTACATTCATTTCATGGCCCTAGAGTCCCTTCAGTCTTTTGAATCTTATGGTGAACTTTCTTTTTCAATTCAAACGGTACCAGGCTACCACACCAAGACAAAAATTAAGTCAGAGAAAAGGAATGGTCTTATCTGTTAATAAATAGTTTAAACCTCCCCTCTCAAAAAAAGCTTACTCATTTCTTACCTATAGTCACAACTGGGTCATCTCAAGTTATCACTGTCAGTGAGGTGCTTCGGGCCTCACCTGATGGGACTCTGGTATTAATTCAGTGCTCCTTATTTACCAGGGGACTTCAGTTAGCAACAAATTTAGCAGAGCTCAGTCTCCCTGGATGTCCTTGAGCTACAGACAGCTGAAAGTAGTAGAACCAAATAAAGTATGTAGAAATAGAAGTATAATTACTTAGCCTTCTAGCTGTTCATTTTCCTATGACTTTCAAAGGTTTTTGTTTTTCTCCTACAAAGCAGAAATCAGAGGAAAAAGAATATAAAAGAATATTTTAAATGAGAAGCTGACCCAGTGGGTGAGAGGTCCTGGGCTGATCTCCACCTGAATGTGCAGGACATAAAAGTGTTCTCTCTTGCTTTTCTCAGAAAAAGAAACAGGTGTGATTCAGGCCATTAAGGGGAATGTGTTCAGTAAAGATCATGGGGTGGATTGTGAGCTGTTTTTTCTGACTATTGGGCTAGATTTTCCGCTTTTGTATCTTGGCCAGTAACGACCCACTGCTACCACTTACACTCTCTAACTTCACAATGTCATTCCTAGGCATCTTCTTCTCTCCACTTGAATGGACACTGGCATTGTCCAGGCCCTCCTCACTTCATGACTGGACTATTGGAATGACCTGATGATGGGTCTTCCTGTCTCTTGTCATCATGTCAACCTGCTCACCACTACATACACTCAATAAACACCAGTGGCATCCTGTTGCAAGATCAAATATAGATTTTGTTGTTGAATCAGACATTTAGGACTCTGCCTAATTTGACTCCTTCCCAACCTTTTAGTCTCCTTCAGGAAAAATCAACAAGTGCTTTTAAAGTGTTTACTGTGAGCTATAAACTGTGCTAAGTGCTGGGAGTAGAATACAAAGAGAAAGAACCTTCCCGCCCTCAAGCAGCTTACATCCTAATTGGGGAAGACAATATATAAAAAGAAATTGAAAAACATGAAGGATGATCGGGTTGGGATGGTGGAAGAGGAGGGGGTGGGGGTGAAGTACAGGGTATACCATTATGGGGCATGGTAGAGAAAGTCAGGAGAGTCAGGGATACAGCCTGAATAGGAATGAAGATATAACTCTCCTGAGTTTCCTTCTTAAAATGGAAGTTCTGGGAGGAACCAACCAATTAGAGGAAGAGGCTATGGGGTATAAGATATTTCCATTGTGAGAAATCCAGGACTGAACTTTCAGTTAAGAGGTTTCGGTGGCATGGAGGAGAAAGTCCAAAGTCAGGGGGTACAGTGATAACTGGCTTTCTTATTGTTCCTCAGACAAAATGTTCCATCTCCCAATTCCATGCCTTTTCATTGGCTGTTCCCCATGCCTGGGTGGGAGTGGCAGGGTGGTGATAGAAGAGGACATCTGTCTCTTAAACTCAGCTCACATCTTACCTTCTCATGGATTTCCTTGCTTCATGTCACCATGAAACTTTCCCCCCTCCCCAATAAACTCCAGTGACATCACCTCTAGGATAGCATATAAACTCTTCTGTTTCCCATAAAGGTGAAGGTAAGAGACCTTTGTCTATCCCTCTCACTGCTAGTGACTTTCTTGAGATTATCTTCCACTGACATTGTATGGGTCTTGTATGTACATAGCCATTTGCACTTTATCTCCCTAACTAGTATACAAGATCCTTGAGGGCAGGAAATATTTTTGCCTTTGAGTCCTTAGCACTTAGTATGGTGCCTGGTACATAAGTTCTTAAGAAAGTTTGTTGACAAATGAGGTTAACAATGCATCTGCCCTTTGCTATTCCCTTTTAGAGTCTCTAATACATCTGGACTTAGCTAAAGTCAGAGGGTAAATTGGCCATTGCAAGAGTCATAGATTCCCTCATGCTATGTCATGACCCAACTTTAAGGAAGTTTAATGTGCCCAACAGAAATCCCACAAGGATGGTTGAGTCAATGTACCCCTGAGAATTTCCATGTTGCTCAGCTTCATGTGTGTTGATGAAGCAAGCCCATATAATAAGGAATGGAATGAGAGGCTTTGTTACCATTTCAGCTAAAATCTATTTCTCTCTATCTCTCATAAGAGATGGCTCTCTGGAGAAGGAAGCAGTAAAAGAGATGTACTTGGGAATTAAGGAGATCTAAACAAAAGTTATTACAAGAAAGTTTAAAATTAAAAAAAATTAGAGCACTATAGGTCTAGGATACATTGTAGGTTGCTTTTGCTCAGTTGTTTTTCTTTGATTCAAGATACGAGTTTGATGGTGGTTGGGGAGAGAAGGGTTGTATATCTGTAAGTGACTATAATGTAAAACCAAAAGGAACCAATAAAACATGTTTGTTTTTAATTTCTAAGAAACGCTGATTATATATTAGAGTTGTCTATGTAAGAACTTAAGTTGATCAACAAGCATTTATTAAGCTTTTACTATATGTCAGGCACTTAAATATATGATTTTAGTACTTACTCAGCATATAATATAGGCAATACTTAAGTTATTTAAGCAAAACTATGAACATTGGTTCTAGTGATAGCTCCAGCAACTAACTGGACGTGTGACCTTGGGCAATTTGATTAACCTCTGTTCAAGGATTTAGGTTCCTCATTTTGAAAATGGAGGTGCTGAATATATCCCATTCAGGTCCGAACCACAGCCTCAATTTACAAAGAAATATGTCCTCCAAAGTCAGTTCCAGATAGTGTGCTATTTTCCCCCAAATGCTGCTGATATAGCATCTATTTTCAGTTTCCAATGAAAAGAACAATGTGACCCATTTAAAAAATGACTCACAAGAGAATATTATCCACTGGTAATCAGTCTTTCTATTTAATTTTTTTTGATAAGAACCATATGATAGGACCATTTCTTTGCTCTCACATGAATAGCCATATAGGCTGTATTTGATAACACTCTGCATGTACTCTGCAGGGCACAGAAAAATGCTTTTCATATTTGTTACCAATTCAATTTGGAAAGCAGAGATGGGAGAAAATGCATTTCTGTACTCATCAGTAGTAACAGACTGAACTGTTAAAAAGATATAAGGCTACCTTGGATCATTAGAGAAACAGCTGCGACTTTCAATGCAGTTTGACTCAGGAATGGTTGATATTAATAGAGAATGCTGTTTTTCATTTTTAGGACATATGTCTCCATTCGCATTATTGGTTGTGATGAATTTAAAATTATCTGTAGAAACAAGATGTTTGAGAGATGACTAACTAAAGAAGAAATGTCATTTTAATAATTATAACTGCTTATAGGTATAACGGTCTCCTTAAATTGAGGGTTGTTCTATCTAATTTACTTTTATTTTGACTGGACCTGTGATATCATTAACTTATGGTGCTCATGGTAGGGAGCTTCTATAAGCTCAACTCAGTGCCTTCTCTGCAGTTTAGAGTCATGGAGAGTTGTATGGGGACATTGTGAGATTAAATCAGTCAGGCAGGCAACAAGCATTTATTAAGTGCTTATGATATGCCAGACACAAGGCTAAGAGTTGAAAAGACAAATACAAACAGAAAAATAGTCCCTGCCTTCAAGGAGCTTATGCTGTAATGAAGGAACACAACACAAAAGCAAGATGAAAAGCATTGGAGATGAACATGCCCAATAGAGGGGCATGGGAGAGAAAGTCTGGATAGTCATGAGTACAACCTGGAGAAGAATGAAAACATGATCGGTCTGAGCCTCCTCCTTAAAACTGAGGTTCTGGAAGGAATCGGCCATTCAGAGAGAGAAACTGCAGGGATGGAGGTTATTTCTAATGTGAGAAGTCCAAGGGTAGGTGAGCTTCCAGGATGAAGGGCTTTCTATGACATGGTAGAGAAAGTCCAGGGAATTAAGAGTATATTCTGGGGAGGTTAAGTAAAAGGGAAGCATGTCTTATGTTCATCTGACATAGGACTTGAACCCAGACCTTCTTTATTTTAAAGCCTGTTTTCTATCTACTGGGCTAATGTTAGACTTTGAGCTAATATTATCCATCATTTGGCTAATGTCCATAAAAACCCACGCACTAGTAGTGAGGGCTTGTTCTTGCATTCTTCTTCTAAGTCTAATGGTTGATGCCTTCTCTAACCTACAGGGGAAAGCAGAGTGTGGTTGAATGAGGCCTCCCGATGCTAAGTTTCCCTTTCTCAGGTTGGCTCTGCACACTGTTTTCCAAGGTCCCAACGTTTCCATATGTTTCAAACCCTGCTGCCTTCAACCTATTTTTTAAAAAACTTTTGTAGCAACCATGCCCTGACATATGCAATGTCTAATATCCTTGATGTCTTCTCTACATGGTCCAGATATATAGTTTAACATCTACTTATTGTTACATGCCTTCTCTAATGTCTTCCTCCCTACTACCTTGCAAAACACACAACTCTACCATGACCTAATTTATCATTTTAGAATCTGCCCTGCCCTTCAGCCTATCACTTGTAGAGGAGCTTTCTTTAAAATAACAACTCTATTTTTCCCCCTTTTTCAAGAGCAGGATTCTGTTTATCATTGGGTTTGAGCCTAAAGATGAAACCTCTATTATAGTCACCAGTATGAACAACATCACTTCTATGGTTTCCACAAGAAGCACTTAAATGGGATTTAAAATGAAGTGGGATTTGGACTGAGTCTTAAAGGAAACCAAGTAAACTAAGAGGAAGAGGTGAGGGGCAGAGCATTTTATTCATGGAGGTCAGACAATACAAAGGAAAAAAGATGGGAGAAGGAGGGGCACACTTGTCAAACTCTGAAAATAAATTACCAAAGGGCCATATAAATTATGCAACCACTGTTAACTCTGAATATACCAAAGAGCTCACAGAGATTATCATAATATTCAAGGAATTGCTGTTAGGTCAATATAGTCATATTGACATATTGGAGTGTGTGGAGGGGAGTGAGATATAAGAAGCATGGGAAAGTAAGAAGGGTCCAGGCTATGAAGAGTTTTAAATGCCAAACAAAGAACTTTATGCTAGATCTTGGAGGTAATAGGGAGACACTAGAGTTCATTGGGCAGGGAGAGCACCATAGTTAAACCCAAAGAGTTGTCATTAATTGTTTTCTACCAACTTGGAAAAATGTCTACAGTGCTGTCCCTTAGGGCTTTGTGCTTGATCATGTCCTGTTCAACATTTTTTGATGACTTGGATAAAGTGACAGATGGAATAGTGATCAAATCTGAAAATGATGCAAAGCTGGGAGGGATAATTAACTCATTGAATAAAAGCAGCAAGATCCAAAAAGAACTTAATAAGTTACAACGTTGGGTTGAAATTTAATATGGATAAAGTCTTATGCTTGGTTTAAGAAATCAGTTTCACTAATACAAGGTGGAATTCAAGATTGCAGCTGGTCTAAAAGGATCTATAGGTTTTAGATAAATTCATGTTCAATAGGAATAACTGTATGTACAATGTGATAGTCAAGAGAGGTCATGTGATTTAGGGTCTCATTAACTCCCAGAAACAAAGAGATGATTATCTTGCTGCACTTTGTGGTGGTCTGACCACGTCTAGAATATTGTGTTCACTTCTGTAAAGTACATTTTAGGCAAAATATTTACAAACCAGAAAACATCCAGAGGAGAGAGCTCTTGTTAGGTAAGGACCATTTGAAAGTACTAGGAGTATTGAGGCTGAAGAAAAGACTCAAAAGGACATGAAAGCTGTTTCAAAATGGAATAATTCTATAGCAAGGTGGGAGGGAGAAGAGGGAGAGACAGAGAGATGTAGAGAAAGAGACAGAGAAACACAGAGAGACAGAGACAGAGAGAGCAAGAGAGACAGAAAGACAGTGTGAGAGTGAGAGAGCAGGCATGAGAGAGAAAGAGGGAGAGAAGAGAAGGAGAGAAGAGAGGGAGAGAGAGAAGAGAAGGAGAGAGGAGAGAGAAGAGAGGGACAGAGAGAGAGAGGAAAAGAGAAGAGAGGGAAAGAGGAGGGAGAGAGAGAGAGACAGAGAGAGAGAGAGAGAGAGAGAGAGAGAGACAGAGAGAGAGACAGAGAGAGAGAGACAGAGAAAGAGAGAGAGAGAGAGAGAGAGAGAGAGAGAGAGAGAGAGAGAGAGAGAGAGAGAGAGAGGATAGAGGGACAGAGAGAGAGAAATTTTTTGGACAATAAATTCATGGGTTGCCTTAATCTTTTTCTATTGCACAGTAGATTCCTTTGTAAAAAACATTAGCTCAGAATGCAATGAAAATCAATTTATTTTTATATGGAGGCAAAACCCATTATAAAAATGAATAAATCATATAAACAAGGTTTAAATAGTGAATAGAAATCTCTCAAGGCTAAACTAGGCAAGCATGGAGAAAGGGGAGGGGAAGGAAGTAGAGAGAATATAAATTCACCACTTCCCAATAGCACCGACAGTCAAGAAAAATGCAAAGTTCTGTCCAGACAAATCACTCTTTCAGGAGGCCAGTGAGTCAGACTAGGTTTCAATTGTTCACGATTATATTCATTTCAGAGGATCCACTTTCAATCTGCTGGCTGCTGGTGCTGGTATCTGTTCGTACTATCTTGGCACCTTTGCTGTCTGTAGAATTCAAAAGTTCACTGGGCTTGTCCATTCATTCAAGAAAAAATACTTCCATTCACCTTCTTGACAATAAGAAGTTACACAAATATGTGAAAGTAGTGTTGGATGTGTGCAGCTTGACCCCACAGTGCTGAACTAGGAAGAGCGGGTATAAGCTACAATGATGCCAATTTCAACTTTAGGTTAAAAATAAAGCTTCCCAAAAATTAGAGCTATTCAAAATTAAAAAGTACTGCTTTGGGAGAGGGTAATTCTCCCTCATTTGGATATCTTCAAGCAAAGGCTGAATGACCATTTGTTGGATGTATTTTAGAGAAGATTCTTTTTAGGCCTAAGGTGAACAAAATGGCTACTAGATAACAATTCTGAAATTCTGTGATTCTATAAACAAACTTGCACTGTAGATATTATTATCTCCATTTTACATATTAGGAAACTGAAGTTAAAGAGATTTGCCTATGGTTACCTAGCTAGTAGACTTCAGACACAAGATTTAAACCCATATTCCTGACTGCACATCCAAAGCTCTATGTACTGCCATACTGCTTCTCATAATAAAGCTGTTCATACAATGTGCCTTACTCCAGTAGAATTTACTGTATGTACATCAGCAACACATATCTATAGCTGGAAGGGATCAAAGAGACTATCTAGAAACCCTTCATTTTCTAGATAAGGAAGCTGAAGCACAGGGAGGTTAATTGATTTATCCAAAGTTACACATGTAATAAACATCAGATGTTGGATTTTCATATAGATTTTCTGAATCTAAAATCAATATGTTTTCTTCTGTCCCATGCTGCTATATACATATCTCTATCTATCTATGGTATTTTGCAAACTTTAAGAAACCATCAATGTTACTTGGCACTAGGTAGCAGGACTGATAAAAATCAACTCTTTCCCAGTACAGTACTCTGGTACCTAGTAGGCTCTCAATATATACTTGTTAATGTGACTTTTAAACCCTCAACTGTTCATAAATATCATTCTTAATTATTTTCAGAAGATGATAGCCTAGACCTGTGAGGTTACAGGATCTAATACAATTCCCTTCTCTTATAACTGAGAAAACATATCCAGAGAGGTTAAGTGAACTCCCTAAGGAGCCAGATTGAACTGGCTTTTGAGAGCTGATCATTAAATTTTCAGTGTAAGCATTACAACTCAGAAATCAGCAAACATTACAAATAAGGACTTGATTTATTATTTTATTCATTATCTAGGCAAAGTAATTGAGAAAATATTACTAATGCAGGTTAAATTTTAAAGTATGTCATACATACTTTCCCCTCTGGAGAGCTAGCCGTTAATCATTTACCAGCATACCACTGAATATACTCCTCATATATCTAATGTTACCACCTGAGATTTTAAGAGAACAAGTTTTAAAGGTAGGTCGATTGTAGGATTTGTAGACAACTTGACCAAAGGGAAACGTTACACATTTCCTTTTGATAACAACTTGGAAGGTGGTTGCCAGTACAGCACCAGTGGTCCTGTGACACTGAACATTTTTTTTCAGTGACTTGGATAAAGATATAGATGGTATTCTTATTATCTTCTGAAATAGCAAAGAAGCAGGGAGGGATAGCTAGTACACTACACACAGAAGAGGCACATTACTGAAGTTGATACATATATGGGAATGTTGAAGGATTGGTTCCCAAGGTATATGAATGGAGGAAGGATGACAAAGGCTTGCAAAATGTTGGACTTTGTTATTACTAAAAAAAGGCAACTGAGAAAATAAAAGCAACTACTTACCCACGTCTCCTTTTCTGTCTACACAAAACTTTAATGGATCTAATCTATACATGCATTGAGAACATCCTTGATGAGGTTACTAGAAGGATTATCAGACTTTGCAAGTACAATTATTCCTCCACATTGTGACTTTCCCCATTGTTGTGTGATATATGGAGGATTGACATAAGAAATTAAATGGTAATTTTGGGGGGAGTTTTGTGGAAGCCGCAGACGACAGTGAAGGCCAGTAGATGATGCAGAGACTATGACCAAATACTTAACCCAAATTTTACAATAAGGTAATGTAAATATGCCATAAGAGAAAAAAAATCAGACTTCTTCTCTGGTATGAGGGGAGGATCAAAAAAATTTTACACAGATTTTCCAGGTTTCTAGGACACTGTGCCCCTAACCCCCATGATGTGGAAGGGATAACTCTAATATTCCTTATCTTTATTTTCATAGAATTGACTCAAAATGCTGAGAATAAAAAGTTTGTTGATTATAAAATTAATTTGCTTGGGCAGAGTAAAACACTTCCCAACAGTGTTTCTTCCCTGCATATATCACACTCAAGGAAGGTTTATTGAAAAGATGTAACATAAATAATCCTCTATTATTATCTTGTAAAGCCTAAGACAGGAATATTTCAATCAAATACAATCAAATTCAATCAAAAACAAAAGGTTTTTGTATTTGTCATTGCTGCAGAGGAGGTCCTGCTCTGAGTTGAAGAAGGATTCCTCATAGATGGCGAAGTTCTCCAGATACTTCTGCTTGAGGATAATATTTTGCCAAGCCTAGAATCATTGCACAACATCCTAAATTAGACCTAAAATAAACAGCTTTGATTTAAGTATCTATACAAGAAAAGCCAAATGGAAGATTCACACTTACTATATACTCTCTTATGCAGTTAACATGGACATATAATTAACGTATAGAGTTTATCTTTCAGTACGTATTCCTCAGACTGACTGGAAATCGAGAATGAGCTGGACCCAAAATTGAAGAGAAGAGCATGCTCAGCTGTCTTTGTGAATTCACATATTTTCAGCGTGAAACAAAGTATTTCTGCAAAACAAAGGCTTGTCTTTTAATTCTAATATTCTCTTAGTGATGTTATATGGCCCCAAGCCATGGGATATTACAGTCTCCAAGGGTTTTAAACTGAGGATTACCCAAAGGGCAAAAGAGAGGTGCATGATCAGTGTAAACAGGCTTTGACACATTATAAATAAGAAACTAATTACACAGGAGAGATCACGTAAAGGAAGTCAACAGAGAAATGTAAAATCAGAAAAAAAAAGATGTCCTGATGATGTCGTGAGAGGGAGGAATAACCAATGAATATCCTTCATGCACCATTGGTGTACGTCATGTCAAGAGAACTTGATGATTGCACCCAGAACATTGGAGAACATTGTGATGATTTTATGAAGCACATGCATGAGAACTGAATGATATGAGCAGTCATGGGTGGGTTACAGTTGGTATTGATGAGACCACGTATCCACTGGAATCTTTGAGTTCAATATTACTTTTAAAAAGTAAAATTTCTATTGAATCATGTATAACTTTTCCCCCTTCATTGAACTGGACTATATACAAAATTCTTGGATGAGTTTAGAACATGTTTAAAGAGTTTCTTCAAATTCATTAGAGAAAAAAATCAGACTATGTTCCAGTGAAAAGAAATGAGAGATGACCTGATGTAAGTAAATCTAGTTTCTCTGTAAGCTCATCTAAATATATATTTGAAAGTAGTTAATATCATAAAAAGCACATTTAAAATTTTTTATAAGACTTACATAAATATGAATTTTTGATTACTATGTGAACCCTATATTTAAAAGCATTTCCTGAATATAATCTCTGAGCTTCTCTCCTTTTTGCCAAATCTAGAACACATATAGCTTCTGATTCTTGTTTACATATTATCCATCTTATTTTCCTTTAAAAGTTTTATTGACATGCTATGTTTTACATTACAAACATTTCTACATTATTCCAATTTAATGAGAATTCTCTTATAACAAAGTAAAACAGTTCAATAAAACTAATAGTACAGCAATCTCATCTGAAAGTGCATACAGCATTTGTTGCACCCCACCTCAGTCTCAATCTATTTTTAATTTATTTTTTAAAATGAGCAGAAACTGATTTTCTCTTTGTCCCCTCGCCCATTAAGAAAAAAGAGAAAAGAAAAAGAGAAAAACAAATTCCATGTAATAAATGTGCAAAGTCAAGCAAAACAAATTTTCTCATTGTCTGCATACAAAAAAGTCTCATCTTCCACCCTAAGTCTATTAACTCTATTGAGAGGTAGACAGAATATTTTATTAGTCTTGTGTAAACTTCGATGTTCATTGTATTGAGCATAGTTCTTAAAGCTTTCAAAGTTGTTTATCTTCACACTGCCATTATATAAATTGTTTTCTTGGTTCTGTTTATTTCATTTTTTTCTAAGTTTATAAAAGTCCTCAAGGTTATTGATCTTTAGAATATTAGTGTTAGAGTAGAAATTATTTTTCTGATTCTGCTGACTTCACTCTGCATTTGGCCCACTTCTCTTTGAAATTATCTATTTCCTAATTTTTTATAGCACAATAGTATTCCATCACATTTAGAGATCACAATTTATTCAGCCAGTCTGTACTTGATGGGCATCTCTTTTGTTTCCAGCTGTTGCTACCACAAAAACCTGCTATAAATATTTTTGTACAGATAGGATTCTTCTGGGTATAGGCCTAGCAATGGTACTGAGACTGTTTTTTAGAGTCAGAGTTCCTCTCACCCGAAGTTCCCTGTGAAATACTCAGCACTACTGCCAGTACCTCCCACCAGGACAAAGCCATTGTTCTTGGACTGGGTGATTTCCAAGGTCCTTAAAACTATGACCGTAGCGTAACATTGTATGTCACTAAAGATGGGCTCATGGTCTGATGGAGAAGATTATAAAACCCCAAGTTAGCAGTAATTCTTGAAAGTATAATAATGAAACATATGAATAGCTTGTGATCATGCTCCCAGTTAAAGAATGAAAAGTCCAAGGAATTGGGATCCTGGCCCTGTGCTAGGAAAAGCTTTCTCTCCTATGTGACTCCCTGAACTTTTCAGAGGTCTCATTCTGCTAACAAAGGCACATAAGGAAATGCAAAGCACAGGTATTTATGATTAGATTTAAGATTAAGATTTTAAGTTTAAGATTGGATTAATTAGATGCAAATAAAAGGACTTTCCTAGAAACAGATGATTGTTACACACAGTTGAAGTAAGGTAGAGAAGAAGATAAGGGATTTCTAGTGCTATTCCATTTGTTTTGGGTTTTTTTTAGTGCTCCAGCCAGCCAAGAGAGTGCCCATGATAAAAAGAACAATTTCAGATCTTGCCACTTGCCCCTTTAGCTTTTGCTTTTACAGGTTGCTTGAAGGCCTGAGTTTGAGTAGGAGTAGGAGACGTTCTCATTGCTGAGGCTGCCACATTGGTGCTCCATTGGTAGGGGGCACCTCCCTCTCTCTTATCTGTGTGTTCTCTTTCCTTTTTTCTCTCAGATCATTCATACCTCTTCTAGAAGAGGCATTATGCCAGGAATGAAATATTTGGTTGATTTTTTACATGATTTTTCTGAGGCTGAGGATTTGTGTAAGGATTAGGATGAGATTAACACAGCACGATATAGTACGATTTAGTTGGATCACTGGAATATCTATATCAATGACCCACAGAAGCAAGTACTTTCTGAACCATGCATTCTTATATTGAAAGATGCTTATGCAGTGATGAGGTCATCCCCTTTTCTCTTGTTAATATGTAAATATTCCCCCAGTTTCACACTCTAATACCATTTGAAACAGTTTTTATGTGGAGACCATTTTAAAAATCAAGATGCTCTTTTCAAATACTATGAAGATTTTTCTCTGCTGTAAATGTTATAAATTTTCCTTGAGTTTTTGAAGTAAGCTGACCAAATTAAAGTTGGAATCTGGGAGTGAACTGAGGACATATCACTGAAATTCCTTGGAGGAACTCTGAACTCAGCAGAGCCTTTAGGTGTTATTTGTAATTCATATGATTGGAACAGAGCTTGAGTTAGTTGAAAAAAAAAGAGAAATTGTCGATTTAATAACTGAGATGCCAGGTTCATGTAGTGAATTACGTAAAATCATGATTTGTGAAATGAGAAAAGCAAGGGAAGAAGGACACTTAGAGTTATCAGATAGAAATGTAACAACTTTCAGTATTCTACATAGCAGAAGAGATGGACATATGGCGGTATACTACATATGGTGTTCATGGAGGATCCAAGGAAATCCATACAAACTTCAAGATTATCTCCATCTATAGAAAACTGCCTTGGCAGATGATAGGAGCCAAATTCAGATAGCTAACTTTCTGCCTGCTCCATTAGCACTGGGAAGTCTCAAGGAGAGAGATCATGTATGACACCTATAAATCAAGAGTCAACAGACAGCTTGAATAGCACTCTGGTATCTATGAGCCCAGAATTTAGGCTGCTGGCAGATGTGTTTGCAGACAGATTTTGCTCCATAAATAATAGAGATGGAAAAATCAAAGAGGCATCAAGTAAAATCTCTGCATTTTCTCTTGGTGACTTCACCAGCTCCCAAAGGTTCAATTATCATTTTTATTCATATGACTCCAAAAGTTCTATGTCTAAGCTCATTTCTGTCCTGCGTTCTAGTCCTCCATCAGCAAATAACTGCTGGCTAGACCTTTCCACCTGAATATCCCCTTGTTGTTCAGCTGTTTCAATCATGTCTAACTCTTTGTGACCCCATTTGGGGTTTTCTTAGCAAAGATACTAGATACTATTTCATTTTACAGATGAGGAAATTGAGGCAAACAGGGTTAAGTGACTTGCCCTGAGTCACACAGCTAATAAATGTCTGAGGCTGGATTTGAACTCAGGAAGATGAAACTTCCTGCCTCCAGGCTTGGTACTCTATACACTGTGCCATGTAGCTGCCCCTGAATGTCCCCTAGCCATCTCCAATTCAGTTTATTTAAAACGGAAAAATTTTCTTTCCTCTAAAACTTGCATGCCTTCCTAAATTTCCCTTTATTTGCTGAGTGTCATGATCCTTTCAGTCACCCAGGTTGGAGTCCTTATGAACATTTTACTCTGGGTCACCACTTATATTCAGTAAGTTGCACAGTCACATCAAATCTACCTCCCCATTACATTTTTTTCTTTCCTTTTGCCAAAATGACCCTCTATATCTAGTTCAGGGCCTATCTCCTCTTGTCTGGACTATCACAATAATTTCTTTTTTTTTTTTTGGCATTTTTTTTTTTACTTAAACATTTAAACTTTAATAGTTATATAAATACTATTGGAAAACAGCACTTAAGGGCCAGAAATTCCTTCCTGGAGCTCAACTCTGTGGGCCGCAGAATAATTTAACTACCTTCTTATAGTCAGGAGCCTTTTTGGGTAACAGGATATGAAAATGAATTCTTTAAACAACTTTATGCATATTGTATATCTATATATACAGAAACACCCTTTATATACACAAAGTCTGCCTGTGTATGTACACTTATACCTTTTCTGACACAGTAAGCCACCCCATAGGCTACATTAGACACACATATGTAAAACCTGAAGCTGTTGTCTTTGACATGTGTCCCTAAAAACCACAGTGCAATGCAAAAATCTTGCAATAAAAAACAAAGTTTGTGGGAGAACGGGGTTAGGACAACAGTCGATAATGTCACCAGGGACACATTTAAAAAAGATAGGAACCTAACAAAAATGGTAGCAGTTCTATACATATTAAATGGTCAAGAAATACATAAACAGTACAAAAAAATAGCCATGGCCCCTGAAGCCTCAGCTGATGCTCTACCGGAGTCCCAGTTCCCACAGGGCCCAGGTTGCCAGAGTCCAGCTGCTTTGGGGGGGAGGGTGGTTTCAGTGGATAGCAACTCCTAGGCTAGGGATGGGTGCTGGCCAGAAAGGAAGGCGGGGGAAGAAGTACACAGATCAGCCCTTGGCAGCTCTTAGCTCCCACTGCACCATAAGACATAGGGCACTTCACCTTGAAAAAGACCAGGAGTTTGCTTGTGGAACTGGGTGTTGGAACGGTGGATGCTTATGAGTTATCATGAACAGGTGTAGTTTTCTGTCAGATGAAACGGTAAGTAAGCAAACACAAAATCTGAGTCATGCTCAAATTGTTCCCAAATATATCAATCACACTGGAACAGATTCACAATTTTCAAAACAAGCATCATAGCAGAAGTGACTGTATGTTCTTTGGAGTCAGAGGAATGACTTATGTGGTTAAAAATAGACATACAGGTTTTACTACCCCTTCCTCTCCATTCTTGTATCAGAGGACCTGGAGCTTTGAATGCAGGAAGCCTCAAAGACTCCGAAGGGAGGGAAACATACACAAAATCACCAAGATGGATGCCAGGAAGAGCAAAAAGAAATCTTAAGGTAAACAGGCAGAAACTGAAATAGATAAAATTCCTTTGCAGGGTCTGGCTAGAGGCTGCACGGGTAGGTTTTTCCTGCCTCAGTATTCTCTACTGTTCCTCTTTGAGTCCAAATGGGCACCAGCTTGGAGTGGGCAGTGACCTCAGTCCTGTGATGTTCAATGCAGGTGGCTGGGTTTGAGGGGCATGGGCAGGGATGAGGCAGTGGGTGTGGTAGCAGCCCCAGTCCTCCTCCTTGGACCTTAACCCAAGGCCACATGCAGAGGAGTGTCTGCTGAGTGATGTGAAGGACCAAGGTTCTGAAGTAGGCTGGCAGCTGTGTGGAAGAAAAGACAGAGCAAAGCCCCCCATCCCAGGATTCATGGAACATCTTTGGTACCCAAGTGGGGTACCAAGCATTAAAGTTCTCCAAGTTCTCCTTCCATGGCCCGAACCATGACGTAGAGCTCAGCCAGACCCACCATAGAGGCCACGATTACTGCTGCCAGCACCCTCGCAGCCATTTCCGAGAAGATGTACTGGCTTCCAAGGTAGGTGCAGGTAAAAGCTGCTGCCACAGTGACGATGAAGTTAAACATGGAGATGACCACTGCCTTCACTGACCTCACTTGGCAACCAAAGTCAGCTAGCATCCCATTGCGCCTTGGGGCCTGGCAAGAAACATTTCTGGTGATCCGATTGTACTCCTCATTGGCCAGCTGCACTTTGATCCGCTCCAGGCGGGCGACCAGCTCTGGATTCCTGGGGGGTCTCACCACCTCTGGATTCCTGGGGGGTCTCACCACCTCTGGGAGATGGATCTCACTGCCTTCCAGGAGCTCGTGAAGGAAGGGAGGGGAGCCCTGCTCCCGGAGGTGTTCGTGCAGCTCTCGGAGCAGGCTGAAGGGCACCAGGGGCCGGGGGTCTTCATCCTCGCCCTCGCCCTCGGCAGCCTTCTTCCTTCTCAGAGCCGCCTCCAGCCGCGCCCGCAGCTCCCGGGCCAGGCGCTCCGCCTCCAGCTCCCCGCCGGTGCTCAGGGCCCGTCGCAGCCGCTCCCGGCGCGCACGGAGCACGCCATGTTGGGTCGGGAGGCGTCAGGTGCCACAATAATTTCTT
Source organism: Notamacropus eugenii (assembly GCF_028372415.1). Taxonomy (NCBI): domain Eukaryota; kingdom Metazoa; phylum Chordata; class Mammalia; order Diprotodontia; family Macropodidae; genus Notamacropus; species Notamacropus eugenii. Next base: position 279,449,727 of record NC_092875.1, on the reverse strand, counting down.
AACTGCTTTCCTTTTAAAATCTCCCTCTGTGTCTGTCCGTCTGTATCTCTGCCTCTCACTCTTACCTTCCAGAAGCTGTTAAAGTGATATTCCTAAGGCACAGGTCTGAGCATGTCACTTCTCTGCTATATGCGCTTCAGTGGATCCCTTTTATCACTTGGATAGAATATGAACTCCTTTGTTTGGCATTTAAACTCCTTTATGACCCGGCTCCAAAGTGCCATGCCAGACTGATTTCATATCATTTCGTCTCATGCACCCCATGTTCTGGCCACATTGGCCTACTTGATGTTCTCATTCGTACCCTTCACCCCAGATCCTAGACTTCACGCTGGATTTCTTCCATGGCACTCCTTTCTCACTTCTGCTTTTTAGAATCACTAGCTCCACTCAAAGCTCAGGTTGAATTGTTACCTTTTATAAATATGGTCTTCCTGATCTTTTCAGTAGTTACCAATTCCCAAACTTGGTATTTCTTTGTATGTACTCACGGGGCATAGAGAGTATATTTATTCATGTGTAAATATGGTGTTTTACCTTGGTAGATTGTAAGTTCCTTGAGACCATGGACCATTTTCATGTTTTGTCTTTGTATCTGCAACACCTAGCACAGTGCTTGGCACATAGAAAGCATTTAATACATGCTACTTGAATTGAACTGAAGTATAATTGTTTGGATTAGCTATCCAGAGACCAGATGAATAGTGCAGAATATGCAGAGGGATTTGAGTGAAAATGTCATTCAGCCTGTCCATAGCATAGGATAGCATATTGCATTCTGGGGGGGCCAGAAGTAATTGACAGAGTGTGCAGAGCTTACTGTATTTGATTCAGTTCAACTGAGCTCATTTCAGCTAAAAGTTACTAAGTATCTACTTCGTGCAGAGCACTAATCTGAGACAAAGTAGTTCTAGCGCACAAGGAGTTTACATTCTACTGAGTGTGTGTGTGTTTATATAACATGCACAATATTGTAATCCAAAGTAAATTGATGAAGGAGAGAACTAATTATGATATTAGCAATAGCAGCAATAATAATGGCTAATATTTACATAGTCCTTTCTACGTGCCAGGCACTGTGCTAAGTGCTTTACAGTTTATCTCACTTGATCCTCACAACAAGCCTGGGAGGTAGGTGCTGTGATATTATACCCATTTTATAGATGATAAATCTGAGACAAAGGTTAAGTGACTTGCCCAGAGTCACAGTGCTTGGAAGTATTTGAGGTTGAATTTGTACTTAGATTTTCCTGACGCAAGGCCCAGTGCTCTATCCACCATGCTACCTAGCTGTGCCCAGAGAATCATAAAAAACTAGGGGAATCACAAAGCTTCACAGAGGAAATGAATTCACAGATGAACCTTGGATATTGATGAAAGGGACTGCCTTTTTAAGAAGTGAAAAAAGGTATTTTTGTATAAAGAATAAATAAATTAACTTGAGAAGAACGTAAGGTAATTGTTCTTTCATAGGTGAACAGTTTGACAGTTTAAATGAGTAGATAAAGGATTTTTGATCAATAAAACCACAAAATCATGTGGGGAAAAAAGTTTCATATGCAGTGTTGTTGCTCAAAAGGGTAGAAAAAGGAATTTTGTATAAATAGACTAGGTCTAATTTGTGATTTCATTGGCACAGGTAGTGAGAAACTCCCACTATCAATGCAGGTGGGCAGCTTCTCTGCAACTTAGAATCTTAGAGAGTTTCTAGAGCATTGAGAGATTGACTTGTTCACATTCAAACAACCACTTTGTGTCAAAGACAAGACTTGAACCTAGGATAGCTCTAAGGCCATCTCTCCACTACATAAAGAAAAAGGCTTAAATCACCTTTTAAATGATGTAAGGTGATACCCCTTTCATAGGTGAACAGTGCTATGGTTGACTGGAACAGCAAAATTAAAAACATAAAATTTAAATGTGGAGAAAGTTTTCAGAAACATGATGCTAGAAGACTGGTTTAAGTATTATGATTTTTCAACTCATTTGCATCTAACTTTTTAAGGTTTCAGAGATTGGTACTCACAAAGACTTGATTTTTATAACTTACAGAAAAGGTAGTTCATAAGTATTTTAACTCATATAAGAAAGATGAGTCAGTGAGTACCAGGAGACACTAACTTGAAGCGTTGAAAGGTGACAAAGAACCTGGCTTGAGTGTTCAAAAACAGTGGGGAGAGAATTAAGTGGGAAGAACGCAGATTCAGCATCTTCTGACAGAACTAATTGATACAACTGGAATCTGGATAGTCAATCAAATCACAAGAAGGCTTCTGTTGTTAGTTACTGGTTGGCTGGATAAGGTCTAAATGATCATTGAAAGATTGTTGCTTATTCTTTGTTTTCATAGAGAACCAGTGTCATCATACTGTGATGTCTTGACTTGCACTTGAACTGGATTTAAGTAAGACAGAGTTGCACAAAATTATCTGCCTCCCTCTCTCTTCCAAAGTCATCAAAGTCAAGTGGCAAGACAAAAGTCAAGATCATTAGGGACGACCAAGGATTCAGTAGATGATCTTGGCATCTTTGATGTCTGACTGAACTCTAAATGCTGCACAGTGTCTGCCTCAGCCTTCATGGATTTTGGAACAAATGGTCTTGATCTGTCCATTCCTCTGGGGTAAGTCTTCACATGCTTGGGATAGACATCTCCCTAATTCATTGACAGTTTGAGGTCCATTGGTTACTCTTAATTTGGTTTAACCCATCTGCCAAGATAGTTTACCAGGATGCAACCACTGCACATGCTACAGTTTCTTGGAGGGTGGTGGCAGGTCTACAGCAAAGGTGGATGATAAGTATGAAAAGGGCTCAGTGAGCCCTCACACCATAATTCTTAGTCCTCCTTGAACACCTCATACATCTCCATTGAAAGATAGCACCATCTGCAATGTGAGTGAAATGAAACCTTAAAGAGGTCCCTACTGCTATTTACTTTACTCTCTTGTGTAAGTGACATGATTGAACTCTGTATATGTGGAATTATTGTATCTAGCACTATATTCTTGAATAATTCAAATGTATTTTATATAAACACTAGTGTCTGGTATAACTTGGAAAAATTATAAATCTTTTGACTTTGAGAAATGAGCAAGGCTGGGATAATTTTCCTTCCCTTAAATCTGAGAGGACTTCTAAATCTATATCTATGATCACCTGAATAACAAGAAAATGGTGTGTTTATTGTAAGGAATATTCATTGTAAAACGTAGGGCTAATAAAGAGATATAGATGAAGGTACAGAAGAGGACAGGCAGTTGGGGGAAACCTGAGGAAAAGTGTACTCTGAAAATGCATTTTTTCTTTCCTCTTGCATCTGGGAGATGGAATTGAAAGACTGAAGGATTTTCTAGAAACTTACTGTAGACTGGTTTGAGAAGTTGATAGAATCAGGAGGAAAGGGAGAAAGAAGAGGTGATAAAAATGAGACACAAATGCACACCATCCAGGCCTTTTCCTCCTCACCTCTTCAAGTATCTAGGAGTCATTAGGTAATTGCTGGCCAATGGAGGACATACTCAGTATAAAAATAAGTTCCTCCCTCTCTCCTTCCTTCCTTCCTTCCTTCCTTCCTTCCTTCCTTCCTTCCTTCCTTCCTTCCTTCCTTCCTTCCTTCCTTCCTTCCTTCCTTCCCTCCTTCCTTCTTTCCTTTGTTTTACTTCCTTGCTTTTAATTAAATGTTATTTTATAATACTGTGGGCTTTGTGCTTCCAAAAGGGGAGCTGATCTCAATAGGGTGATGGGATACCATAACACATTGTCCAGGTTTCCTGGGTTAGGATTATGAGACAAGAGAATAAGAAAATCACTCAAAGTATACCTGGGTCTTTTTTTTTCTTCTTTTAAAAAAAAATAATTTATTTATTTTCAGTTTTCAACAAGTACTTTCATAAGTCTTAAATTTTCTCTCTCTCCCTTTCCCCTCCCTCCCTCTCCAAGATGGCATGCAATTGCATATGGGTTCTACACATACATTCTCATTAAACACATTTTCACATTAGTCATGTTGCATAGAAGAATTAAAATGAATAGAAGAAACCATGAGAAAAACCAAACTAAACCAAAACATAACACAAGAGAAAATAGTCTGCTTCATTCTGCAATCCAGTTCCTTAATTCTTTCTCTGGATGTGGAAGGCATTTTGCCTCAAAAATCCATTGGGAGTTTTTTTAGGTCCTGACATTGCTATGAAGGACTAAGTCTACCAGAAAAATTCCTTGTACACTGTGGTTGTTGCTGTGTGCAAAGTTCTCCTGGTTCTGCTCCTTTCACTTAGCCGCAGTTCATATAAGTCTTTCCAGGACTCTCTGAAGTCCTCCTGTTCATCATTTCTTACAGCACAATAGTGTACCATTACATTCACATACCACAACTTGTTCAGTCATTCCCCAATTGATGGGCATGCCCTCAATTTCCAGTTCTTGGCCACCACAAAGAGAGCTGATATAAATATTGTTGTACATGTGGGACCTTTCCTCATTTTTATAATCTCTTTGGGGTACAGTCCTAGAAGCAATATTGCTGGGTCAAAGGGGGTTTTTCTTGAAAAAATAATGAGATAGATTCTTATCAGCTACACACAAACTCCTCTATGACAATGTCTTTGAGTATCCCTATTTACCAACCTTTATTTTTTTGAAAGTAAACCTCTACTCTGCCTCTAGTTTCCTGATTTTCAACATGTTTCTTTCTTTTAATAGATTTTTATTGATATCCTTTATTTTAACATCACTTAGATTTCCCCTTTATTCCTCTGTTCCCTCCCAGAGTCATCCCTTATAAACATTTTTTTCTACAAAATAAAAAGAGTTGAAGAGAAAAAAAAATCCATAAAGCTGATTGATACATTGAAGATATCCGACATTACAAGCAATATTCTGTTACTGTGGACCCCCACTCTCCCCCTCTGCAAAGGAGTCTGAGTGGAGTGTCTCCTCATATTTATTTTTTTGAGGGGACAAGCTTACACTTTATAGTTTTGCCACATTCATTTTTGGTTGTTTTGTGATAGTTCTTCCCATTACCATAGTAGTAGTTGAGTATACCATTTTCCTGGTCTTGTTTACTTCACTTTGCATTAATTCCTCTAAGTCTTTCCATGGTTCTCTGTATTCATATTTGACATTTCCTACAACATAGTAATATAGCATAATGTTCATGTGCCACAGTTTGTATGACCATTCCTCAGTCAATAGGCATCTCCTTTTCCTAATCTCAAAAAACCTCCTGGACCTCTGACAGTCTGCCTTGTTCTCACTTTACCTTCTAACCACATTCTTATGCTTACTATAAAGATATGCAAGACTATAGCAAATGGTGTTTGGTGCCACTTCAGTTGCTACTATAACCACTGATAACATTACTGGGCTAATATGAGCAGCAGGTATGAATAAAATCCTCATATTGTGGAGTAGACATGAATCATATGACATCTTCAGGATGCAAAATAAAAATTTGCCAGAGTCCAAAAGTTGAATAAGCAGAAGATTTTTCTTAAAAAATTTAGCCTTATTTTATCCATAGTTTTGAAGCTCTTTTAACAAGTACATTTTGTGAATGTTTGTTTGCATAATTTCCTGTTTCATTTTTCTTGTATTTCATTATTATGAACTTGGTTTTCATGCTTCTTAATTTTTCTAGGGCTCAGATACTTTAAAGGAAACTGATTTGTTTTTCTAATTTGGTTTACATCATTATTATTTCATGTCTTCATCATTAACAAATATTTCCTATGCACCCACTGTAGGTTTAGCATTTCTTGACTGAACTAATAGTTACCAAGGGCATGATTCATGCTGAGTATGTCAGGTTTGGAGTCTTGATACTGCCCAAACCAGCAATTTTCTGCAAGCTTATTTAATTATTCTAGAAGGATTTTTTGCTATAAGCAAGCTTAGCTATGTCACTCTTCACTGACAATGGGATGTCAACCCTGCAATTGAGCTCAATGAGTTTAAAACTCCTATGTGCCCGTATTTTATTTAATATCATCCAGGGAGTACATCTATCATGCCCTTAGCTATTCTGACCTAATTAGCTGAGGTACACAAACATATCTTTAAATGAAAGCTTCTGAGGTGATGGAAAATTATTTCATTCCAGTAAAAACCGAGAAGATATTGTTATGTGTAACCCAAGGGCTGAGTGGTGAAGGGAGGGCCTTCTTTCTATCTTCTATATACCACTGAATTTTGTGTGGAGATATTTATGTCTGAGACTGCTAATACTAACATCTATAGGCAACAAAGACGTGGTAGGGTGTTTCCTAAGAAAGGAAGTTTGCTTTGTTTTGGATAGGTGACTATCAGTGAGCCTCAGTGACCTTTTTCTGAAATCTGCCTTTTCTACCAAAAAAAAAAAAATGAAAACAATATGAGGAAAATTCAAGCTCTCATTGTGTAAAGTGAGCTTTATGAAACAATTTTATATGTATTTGTGAACTGACTGACCAAGCTCAACTAAGGTGATATATATATATATAGATAGATATATATATTTATATCTATCTCTATCTATCTATCTATCTATCTATCTATCTATCTATCTATCTATCTATCTATCTATCTATCTATCTATCTATCTACACACACACACACATATATATAGTGCTGTATAATCCTTAAAGAGCTTGAAAAAATGTCAGTTCTTTTTCTTATTGAGTTCTGAATTGACTATATTCGCTATATAGTGGTGTATTATGTGCTGCAAGATAAGCCAGTGAATTGAACCATTTTGGATGAACTCACTGGCTTTGGTCTTAGTGCCAGAAGTCAGTTAGCTTGGGTCTGTTTAATGGCTATGGAGATCAGGGAGCCATCTTGTTGAAATGTGGGAAATCAAATGAACCCATCACTGCTCTTGAAGAAACAATTCAAAACTCATGCCTTACTTATACTGAGTTGGTATTATCATGTTCTTATGCGAAGGACAATACGTACTATGCAGGGCCACCCCTAGGGAGAATGCAAACTGGGGCAATTGCCTGGAGCCCTGTGCTTCTGGCATCTGGACAATCTCTTGGACAGAGACCAAAAAAAAGGTGCTTAAGACCTGAATCTCATATGTATTTAATCAGGTTATAATCCTTTCCTCACCAAGACAAAGGATCAACTGATTCTCCTACATTCTATATATTTTCCTCCAGTTTGCCCTTTTGTGAATTCTTTTCCCTTTCAAAAACTCCCTTTCTGTTCTTTTAAATTGGAGTGATTCTTCTGGAATCTATGAACTCATCAAAAAAAAATTTTGGACACTGTTTCTTGGCATAATTCCTTTACTTTGTAATCCTGTATACTTTATTTCATGCATGTAAAAACATTATTCTGAAAAGGATTCCATAGGCTTCATCAGATTACCAAAGGCATTAATGACACAAAAGGCTGCATTTTAAAATTAATTTTATATCTTAAATGGAAATGGATGGGGAAAAAGATATGAGAACAATACAGTTTGCTCTGCACTTTGCTCCTGAGTAGAAAATGTTCATAGAAAAGAGGTTGCTGTATCTAAGAGGGCTGATGTCAGGAGTTTGTTGGTAAATATTTAACAATCAGCTCTCGAAGGGGAAAAAATGTAGCCAGATACACTTTTAAACTTAATTGAATTATTAAAAATCTCCCTATCACTGTCTTAAGACAAGACAATCAGCAAAATAATAGTTCAAGTCCTAATCTGTAGAGTTTGTCAATTCCCAGCGGGGTAAATGCTCATACTGAACATTTAACAATGTCTCTCTATCTGAGCTGGCTTCAGCATTTGTCCTTTAATTTGAGCCTGAGTTTCTGTGTATCTGCTACTTTCAAAATGCTTCTATATTTTGAAATAATAATAATAATAATGAAAAATAATTAGCATTTATATATCACTTTAAGTGATATAGTAAAATCCCTACATATCTCTTGTAAAACATTTTACATTTGATCCTCACAACAACCCTGTGAATTACATCCTATTTTTACCCTAGTTTTACAGATGAGAAAATAAGCAAAGTTAAGTGATCTGTTGTGGGTCAGAAAGCTACTAAGTGTCTGAGACAGGATTAGAATTCTGGTCTTCTTGATACGAAGCCCATCGCTCTATCCACTGTCCCACTTACTTGCCTAATCTGAATAATCTGTGATTTGCTTCAGTTCAACAAGTATTTATTATGTACCTACTATGAACAAAGCTCAGTATTAGGTGATAGGATACAAAGATCAACATTGTCACCACTGTTTCTGTCCTCCCAAGGAGATAAGGGTTCATAACTGTAATACTAGTGAGAATATAATTTAGAACCTAGAACAGAATCCAATAAAGTGCCCTGAGAGACACAGGAGGGAGGGATCATTTCTAGCTGTAGTAAATCAGGAAAAAACTTCATGGAAGCAGTGGCACCGGAGCTGAGCCTTGAAGGAAAAGAAGGGGAGTCCATAAAAGATACTGTAGTACAATGGAAAATGCATTGACTTTGGAATCAAAGGAGATGGCCTGGGTTCAAATCCTATTTTGGTATTCAGATATTTACTCATGACAGTTAATATTTATGTAGCACTTTAGGATTTGCAAAGTGTTTTACGTATGATCTTATTTGATTCTCAAAATAATCCTATAGATTATTTTATCATTACATTGTTATTAGAGACAGATACTATTAGGATAGGGGTTGGGACTGTGATTTCACAGGGCTTTATCTTTCATTTTCAAAGAGGATCAGTGACATCACAAAGTGATCTCTTGACTTGCCTGTGAATTGAATTTGAGTGAGGTAGAGTTGCATAAAGTTGATAGCTTCACCCTATCTTCCAGAGTCATCCAAGTCCAGTGGCAAGACAAAAATCAGAATCACTAGCAATGACCTGGAATGCAGTAGATGATCTTGGCATCTTTGATGTCTGACCAAGCTCTAAGCTTTCTGCAGTGTTTGCTTTAGCCACCTTCTTGGCTGTTGGAACAAATTATTCTCATCTGTCCATTCCTCTGGGGGAAGTCTTCGCGTTTGGAGTAGACATTCTTCTAACTCACCAATGGGTTTGAGATCCATCAGTTACCATCAACCTAGTTTAGCTCATCTGCTGGACATGGAACCACAAATGAGAATAGAGTGGCAGCAGGTAGACACCAAAGGTGGATGAGCAGCCCTGAAAAGGGCTCTCATCAGCCCTCACAGCAGAGCTACTAGTCCTCCCTGAACACCCCATACACCTTATTTTACAGGTATAGGGAGCTCCCAGATGGAGAAAATCCCTCTATCAGTGCAGATTGGCACCTTCTCTTCAATAAACTGCTTTGAGGATTTCCTAGATTTCTAGAACTCCAAGAGGTTAAACTACTTGCCCAGGGTTATGTAGATAGTAGGTGTTAGAAGCAGGACTTCCTTCAGGTCATCCTGACTCAAAATCCACCACTTTATCTGCTCTCCTGCATACTACTTAGATGACGTTGGGCAAGTCATTTAATCTTTATGGATCTCATTTTTCTTATCTTTAAAACGATGAGGTTGAATGAGGTGGCTTCTCAGGTTCCTTATAGTTCTTAATCTATTACCCGATCTGGACATTCACTGGAAGTTGGGAGTCAGATTAAAACAGGTCAAGGTGAAGGAAACTGAACAATCTAGGTGTCATCTCCTCCAAACACTTCCTCTCTAGGTGCCTACTTCTCTTGTGACCCTTGCTAAGTGCCTTTGTTTTTCTTGGAAGGAATTTAGAATTACATCAGACTTTCTCTGAGGTGATATGAGGCTTTAGTTGCCTGTCAGGTAGTTTGTTTTTTTTTTCTTTTTCAAGACAGTTATAATTTTGTCTGTATCTATGTGAAACTGAACAAACAGTTTGGAGAGAATTGAAATCATCGCTGTCTTGTTTATACAGCATGGCCCATTAAAGAGATTCAGTAATCAGACAATCATTCACTGAGTACTTGCTGTTTGCAGAGAACTGAAGAAAAATTCTTCACTGATGTACCTACTGCACACTAACTTTACAGTGAGGCATGTACCACCCAGATATGGGCATGTATTTTGGACCCTTTCATGCACTTTGGTGGGAAGAGAATGCTGGATTTCTATAGGGCACAGCTGCTACTTTCACAATTAATTTTAGCTGCTTTTGGATTTTTAAAATCTATTCCCAAGTTTTGCTCTGTCCTTGTGCTCCTAGCATTTTATGCTCTATCTCTTGCTTTCTTTCTTTGTCTCTTTTAATCTCTTTCTTTTTCTGTTTGTTTCTTTCTGTATATAGGTTAGATATGTAAATATTTACAATTTTTATGTCCCCAAAACATTAAGTCTCAAATTCACAAAATTTGCCATCCTGGTTCAGAGCCTTTGTCTGACTAACTCAACATTCTGTCTCTTACAGTAGCATTGACATTGAGGGGTTCCTGGTGGTGGAGCACAGTTGTCCATGATATCAGTCATGGTAGGTTAGCTCTCCAAAACCTTCTTAAATTTCCTCTTTTTAATATGTTATTTAGCTAGTAAGCCACATATTTATACTTTTGAACCTCAACATATGCAGAACCCCACTTTCATATCTGAGTTTATAGAACCTTTGAGTTTATCATTGATTCAAAACCACAGCTCATTAACTCCCATTTCCATTCTGGGGAATGACAGACTATGTACCTGACTCCTTTCATGTGATAGCCCAGCACTGAAAGAACTTGATGCTTTGTCATGACATACAAAACTCTGAGTAGTCCCTTATCCCTGTGACAATGGCAAGGGGACATGGCACTGCATCAATTAAAAGAAGAGACAGCTTCTAACGGACTCCTTTTTCTTTGACCCTCTAGGTAGAATCATGCAATTCTAAGACTTCTAGTGAGGGTGGGGGATGAGCTGACTCTTTCACACTCTGGCTTTATGGCAACCACTTTTATGTGCTAGCTAGGGTAGGAAGATAAAGTTAATCTTGTACCTGTGTCTTCCCCTCTCCCCCATCTCACCCAGGCTGTGTTTACCTCTTCGTGTTTGCTGCTTAGGTGACAGAGAATTAACTCTGAAGTAGATCTGTCCAGGTTTGGAGGCAACCTTATAAGTTCAAGAAGTCTAGAGATCCTTTGAGCAGATGGGTGGAAAGTGGAGTTTTTCTACAGAAGAAGATAACCACTCACAGGAGGAAGAAATCAAGACTCTGACCTGGCTTTCCAGAAGATATGAACTTTGTGTAAGATAACATAGTTTTGCAAAGTATTTTGCATTCTGATGAAATTTACACATAAGCCTTTTTAGTAAATTTTAACAGTAATTATGAGCTGTTTTAAGCTTCAAGTCATTCTGTCAATAGGCACACTGAATTTTTAATTTTTATCATTTTTGTGTGTGTAGGATTAAAATACAGGTCCCATACCTGACTCATATTGTATACTGAGTGATTTTTCTATCTCTCTCCTGCGCGGGTCCCTCTCCCCGCTCCCTCCATGTTAGGAAAACTTAGATATGAGCCAAAAATCTTGTTTGTACATAGTTGTTTTGTGTTATCTCCCCCACAGACTATGAGTTCCTTAAGGGCAGGGAAAGCTTTTGCCTTTTTTTGTGGTCCTAGTGTATGGTACATCATGTTTGGTGCATAGTAGGCACTTAATAAGTACTTGTTAACTTGACTTAACATTTTTTTTTTTAACAAACTTCTCCATTTATAAAAGCTCCTCCATTCAGTTGATTACTTGCTTCCTTCTCTTTTTTTCTTCAGTTCTATTATGCTTTAGGATATACGAAGTAGATTATCAGCCAAATCTCAAACTTTATTAGAGCAATAATAATTAAAATGATTTGGTATTGATTAAAAAATAGAGAGGTTGAGAGGTGGAACAGATTAGGTATAAAATATAGAGAAACAACCAAATACAGTACCATGGTGTCTGATAAACTAATGACCACAGTGAGGGAAGCTTGGCAGAAACAGGTTTAGATCAGGACCTTACAATACATACATACATATATACATAGACAGATTATCTATCTATCTATCTATCTATCTATCTATCTATCTATCTATCTATCTATCTATCTATCTATCTCTCTATCTGTCTATGTATCTATGTATCTATGTATCTATCTATGTATCTATGTATCTATCTATGTATCTATCTATGTGTCTATCTATCTGTCTGTCTATCTATCTATCTATCTATCTATCTATCTATCTATCTATCTATCTATTAACTTCAAATGAATATTTGGCCTAGATCTAAAGGACTATATATAATAATCAAGTTAGAGGAACATTACCTTTCAGATTTATGGATAGGGGAAGAGTTACTGACATTACTGACCAAAAAAGAGACAGAGATTCACACAACATAAAATGGACAATTTTGTAAATATAGCTAACATTCATGATCTGGGACCATGCTTTCAGGGCCAGGCTTGCTACATCTTCTTCTTAGGTTTCTCTGGTACCCTGAGTGGTTTATAGGGGTATTTTATCTGTACTATGATGTTCTCTCTATTTTTAGAGGGCTAACTAGCACTTTCATTTAACTATATAATGCAGGGTAGCTTTAACAAAGGGATATATACTTCACAAATATAGAAATTACAAATGTATAGATATTTTCCCCAGCATCTCAGGGCATAATCACTCTTATACAACAGGCATCTAAGGGGAGAGATTAGTCTTCTGACTTTGCTCAGTTCCTATATAATATTGGTTCCATCAAGTTCCCATTCTACAATACTGACATTACTGCCGGTTAAATACTTCACCTTGACTAGGGTCTCAAAGGTCACTCCTGAAGATCATTCTAGACTCCTTGGAGGATCAATGCTACATTGGCTGTAAACCATGGTCTGGGTTCCAATTTCTGGATTCTCAAAACTTATTCTCTTGGCCTCTCTCTTGAAGATTCCACTTCTAACATCTAGATTGGAAAAGAAATGAAGTCAGGTCTTTTGTTTACTCTTTTGAAAATTCTTGCCCCTCTCTTTCTCAAAAACACTTATAGGAAATTTTATTCTAAGATATACCAACTGCCTTTTATTATATCCCCTGAATACTCTGGTGGAAACATCTTTGTAACCAATCACCTCCTGTTCCAGCTGGAAGCGTCCTATGGGAATTTCCCATGTACAGTGCAAGGACCTGACTGTGTCCACCCCTATTTTTATTTTTAGCAGCACTCCATTCTTCCTTCTACATTGACAACAGCTAGAAGTACGATCTTGTACTTATAAAAAATATCTTACATTCTTAAATCACATTCTATATTGTAGTATGGTTGTGGTTTGTGTACATGATTTTCCCTAATATATTGTAAATTCCATAAGAGCAGAGATTCTGTCTTGTTCAGTTTTGTGCAATGACTGACCTGGTTTTCTGCTTCCCTCACCCCAACTTATATCTTTAGTTTTCATAGTTGGGATCACTTCAACTCCCGTCTGAAGCTTGTTTCTGTCTATGTCACAAGACTGCTTAATACGGTCTTATACACAGTAGGCCTTCAATGAAGATTCAGTGGAATTGTAGAACAATTGATGTTCATAAGACAAGGAGTGATTGGCTCTCTACAGGGGCTGACTTTGGAATTTTCTGTGACAGATATTAGTCAAAATAGCCACCCAAGAATGCAACTTTCCCCCTCTCTTAAACATACAATTTCAAACACAAAGCCATATCTTCATTGTACTATGCTTTCTTAAGTAGGGAAGATCATCTCAGATATCTTGTTGACTATTAAATATTTACTCCGTTTCCTTATCCCAATACTTTTTAAGTTTTCTTATTTAACATACTCCTTGAACTTTATTCAGTTCTCATATTGCTTGTCCCAAGTGTTCCATTTGGTTTCTTTCTGCTCTGCTTAAACTCTTTGCCTAGCTATCTCCTAGGATACTTAAATTAGTATCAACCATACATTTCACTAAAGAAATCCCCCTTTCAGTTGGTGCTCATGAGAAATTACATTCTTGTCCAAAACAATTTCATTCAAGATCCCGAAATAACCATCAGTAAGTACTGAAGCTATGAGAAAAGGAAGTAAGCTGTGTTCTGGTCCCTACAACAAACAAACAAGTCTGGAGTTCCACCTATATACCAAGAGACAAATGGTTTTTGTCAGGGGACCCAGACTACAGACTTGTCTTTGTTTGCAAGTAGCCAAGAGACAAAAAATTCTCCTTAGGAAGGCTCTAAGCACAACCAAGCCTGTGTTCCCACAGTTACCAAAAGAGACAAAAGGTTTCCATCAAGCAGCCCCCAAATAAAGCTGAGTAATCACAAACAAAAGGTTCTACTCAGGCACTTATAGAAGTAAAAACTCTTAAGCTGTAGCAATAACTCAAGGAAGAGAAGATTAAGTATTCTTTTTGCTAAGATGACTTTTGCAGCATGAGAATGTCCAGAGGACAACCAAGTTAGTAAAAGAATTGGAGTTGGTGCTACGTGAGGAATGGCCAAAGGACTTAGGGATGGTTAGTCTCGAGAAGACTAAAAACAGATATGAGAGCTGCCCATGTGTTTGAAGGGCTTTCATGTGGAAGTGGGATTAGATTTATTCTTGGGTCAAAGAGGCAGCTTGGTTTCTGAGAATGAATGCTGGCTTTGTAGTCAGAGGCTCTGGGTTAAAATCTTCCCTCTGGTGCTTGTTACTTTGGTGACTTTCCCAGCTGGGAGGGACTTCAGAAGCCAAAGAGTCTTCTTTTATAGACAAGGAAACTGAAGCCAAGGGAGGCTGAGGCATTTAGTCCTTTCTGAAAACGCTCAGAGTCGACAAGAAAACTCAGGATAAGTTAGGGTAATAAAGAGGATTATACACCATATAGGTAAGGAAATTGAACCCCAGGAGTAATGGGTGTTTAAGAACAGGGTCAATTTGAGTCAATCAAATCACTCCTTCTCACTTAAATTAACACTATGCCCTGATACCTTTATTAGATGAGAACTCATTTCAATTAACTCAAGCAACCAGAGGTGTATGAAATAGGTGAACTAGGCATTTCCAATAGGTTTAGTAGGATGTCCAGATTGCTTGAGGAAACTTGAGTTTGTACTGTAGGCTTTGTATAAAATAGCAGATCAGTTCCAAATTCAAGGATATGAAGGAGTGATAAGCCAGGAAAGAGCAGTTAAACCCCTGAGAAGGAATTATGTGGGTAGGAAAAGAGACTTGTTTTCAGCCCTGGTCCTCTTCTCTTCCTCCCCTGGGGAAGATCTTGTGAGTTTTGAAGGGTCCAGAGAGTTTTTGGACTTCATGCTGACAGCCTAGCAACATCCATGGAAAAGCTAATGACAGTATCTATAGTGGAAATGGAGGACAGACTAGATGTGATGAAGGACGGTAGATTCAAGGCACTACAGGGTATCTAGCAGAAGAGCTGCACTATATCTAAGGGAAACATCTTGAGGAATATTGGGGGGATATTTTGTACCAACTATACCCCTATAGTAAATGCCCATTTCTAAGCTAATGGAGTCTAGCTAGCTAATTGGTACAAACTGATAAGCATGAGAGAAAGCACACAGGTGGGTGCGATTAACTACAGCATTACAAGGTCACCTTGTGGACCCTCGAGGCTCCTTCTAGAATTCCAAGATGGTGACATAGGTGCTGTGGGAACCCTGCTTCCAGAATTAGTGGGCACTGGGAGAGGAGCTTTCTAATAAGTAGTTATCCTCAGATGGGACAGCTCTCCTTGAATGGTTGGAGTCTTTTCTCATTGAAAGTCTTCAAGCAGAGTCTCAGTAATTGGGTATATAGTAGTGGTGATATTTTTTAGGTATGGGCTGGGAGTAGAGGGCCACAGAAGTCTTTTCCAACTCTAAAATTCTATGGCTCTATAAAAATAGAATTTACTCAAATGGCTTATATTTTAAAGCTATTATAAAACAGTTGATATTATAACTGTTAGCAATATAGTGCATGAGAAAATATATTTCTGTATTATTTTTAGGAAAGTTGGTAAACAAGTCTTAAAAAACTTTGGACTCTGTTATGGACTCAAATAATGTTTCCAGACTCTTCTTTATAGATTATTTAGAATAATTAAAATAAATCACTACCTAGCAGGAATGAGAGCACTACATTTCACCATATAATCATTGCAGATTTTATGATGAAATTTTTTGCCAAAAAGGTGGGGTGTGAGCATTATGGATTTAAAAATGTGCTAGTATAACTTGAAAATCATTTATTACTAAGCCATCTTTGGTGCAAGATTAAGATATATGGAATATTTGTAAATATACACTGTGTGTACTCTGAGAATTATGGGCTTGGGGCTCACAATGTGCGTATCATGTGTCACTGATAAATATGTTTCTGCCCTGTTTACCTTTTGAGCGGTATGACAAACAGAATTATACCATGTGATGATTATGGGGTGGCAATGATTATGTGGTGAAATATGGAATGCTAGATAGTCTAAGATCTCGTTACTCAGCAAGTAAACAAATCTGATTGAACTCCAGTACTGTGCTTTGTATCTCCCCAGCAACATGTTTCTAAACTGTAGTATTTTCATGAGTTCAAATTTGGTGTCAGACACTTAGTAGCTGTGTAACCCTGGGCAAGTCACTTACCCCTGTTTGCCTTGGTTTCCTCATCTATAAAATGAGCTGGAGAAGGAGAGGCAAACCACTCCAATATCTTTGCCAAGAAAACCCCAACTGGGGTCACAAAGAATTGGACAAGACTGAAATGACTGAACAACAAAAACAAACAGCAGTATTTCTAGGTTTACAAAACCAACTTTCCTGGTTCATTCAGTACCTTCAGCTTTGTCAGTGCCCTCAGTCCAGCAGTTCTGTACACTTACATTTCTTTCTTCCTCTACACAGAACAGGACATTTTTTCCCAATAAAAATAATGTTAATTATCCATGTGTATCCTCAAAAGTCTATTTAACCAGAAGGTAACCAAACTACTGTATATTAGCAATGCAATTGTAGTAGAAAACAAGATTGTTGGAAATGGCACAACAACTACTTTGGGGGCTAAATAAGTATTTGTGGACAAGTTATGGACTAGAATAAAAAGTTCTCGGTGGCATTTACATGAGGCACTGACATAAAGGAGGGATTTTAACTGGCAGAGATATTGGTGGGGGTGGGGTGGAGGTGGAGTTCATTCCATGCAAGAGGGATCATGAAAATGCAAGAAGGCAGGAAAGTATACGATGAGACTGGGGCATAGTACAGTGGATTCAGATGACTCTGGAGAAGTGAGGCTGGTGACCTGCACAGCCCTCTGTCACTGAAAACAAAGTCAAGTGCAAGTCATGTTATTGTTTCTCTGATGGTATGGTCTTCTTCAGCAATGAAGGGTAAATACAAGATTATGTAAAGGGGGGGGTGATGTATCATTGGACATACAATTCAATTCAATGTTTTAATAAGCATTTATTAAATGCCTGCTACTGATAGATACTGTACTATGTACTAGGGACAAAAATAAAATAGTTTTTGGCCTCAAGGATCTTTTGTTTGTTTTTTTTTTTTTTGAGGCATGATAGTATGCACATGGATGATTAAATATGAAATGTATCTAAAGTTATTTCCTGGGGGAGGACCCTAATGCTTAGGAGGTGGACAAGATCAGCATTGGATTCCTGTATGAGATGGTACTTAAGTTGAGCCTTGACCGATGCTGGAAATTTGGGAGGTAGAGGTGAGAAGGGAGTGTAGAAGAAGGAAAGGGAAGGGAATAAACATTTATAAAGCCCCTACTTACTATATTCCAGGCACTGTACTAAGTGCTAAACAGACATGCTTTCATTTTATCCTCACAACAACCCTGAGAGGTAGAAACTCCATTTTACAGGTGAGGAAACTGAGGCTGAGGGAGGTTAAATGACTTGCCTAGGGTCACACAATTATTAGGTGCCTGAGGCCATACTTGAACTCAGATCTTTCTGACTCCAGTTTCATCTCTATATCCACCTACCTGCTTCAATTCAGGTATAGGACTACAGGCCCAGTGCTCTAACTACAGGCAGCAAAGGAGTATAGTGGATAGAAATGTGAACTATTAATAGTCATTTTAAAAAAATACTTCAAATCGCTAATAGAGAAATGCAAATTTAAGCAACTATGAGGCTTTATTTATGCCCAATAAATTGGGAAAGGTAACAAAAAAGGTAAATGACAAATGTATGAATGACTGGAAAACAGGTACACTAATGTACTACTGGTGGAACTGTGAATTGTTTCAGTTATTCCACAAAGCAATTTGGACTATACCCAAGAATTTACTAAATGGCACATGCACTTTGACCCCATTTAATAGCAATATCATTCTTTGGCCTATATCTTAAATAGGTTAAAAAAAGGAAAAATATGTTTATGTTAAAAAATATTTAGAGCAACACTTTTTGTAGTGGCAAAGAACTGCAAGCTAAGGGGGTCGCCATCAATAGAGAAATGGCTGAATAAATCATGGTACATGAATATAATGAGAAACTATCGTATTTCAAGGAAAAATGAAAGGACTGTTTCATAGAAACCTGGCAAAATTTGAATGAACCGTTGCAGAATGAAGTGAGAAGAATAAGTGAACAAACAGTTATTAAGAGCCTACTATGTACTAGGCACTGTAGTAAGTGTAATTGATCAATGTAATTAACAACCATGGTTCCAGAGTTCTGATGATAAAGCATATTACCAGTCTTGGGACCCAGAGATGATACATTCAGGATGTAGAATGAAATATACATTTGTAGGATCCCAAATGTGGGAATTTGTTTTGCTTGACTACATGTATTTGTTATGAGTCCCTTTTTCTTTTTTTGAGGGAAAAAATATTTATTAATTAAAAAAAAAAACAAGAGAATTGCATGTTTATATTCCTTGACCAATTTATCCATTGGGGAATGGCTGGCATCCTTATACATTTGATTCAATTCCTTATATATCTTTCATATTAGACTCATATCAGAGAAGCTTCCTGCAAGTATTTTTTTCATAGTCACTTCTCTCAGTACTCCACAACTGTCTTTCCAAATATAATTGGGTTTTGACATAAACCTGGACCACTTAAGACAGAATTACCTATGTGGAAGATGCAAGGAGAATGGAAAACTGGAGCATGCATGAACAGGTTACATCAGCTTCCTGATGGAGGTGAGAAGTAGCTTTTTCCCATTTGTTTTACAGCTGAGAAAATGTTGCATGTTTAAAACGGCCTACGCAGTACCTGCAAAAGAGGGTATTGTTATATCTGTCTATCTGGTGAAACTATGAAGTAAGAGGAGGGGCCTGAGTTCTGTCGTCTTCTTCCACTCCATTTGGCCATGTGGGCAAAGAACAGTACCATTCTTTTCTATTCTAGAAGTGGGGAGTGGAATCTTTTATGTGGCCTGGAAATGCAAGCCATGAGAATCTGGGAACTGAGGAATCCAAGTGAAATGTTGCAGCCAGCCTAACAGCAATGTCCTGAGAGAGATAGTATGGGTCCTGAGATTCTAGCCTGGCAGAAGTCTTTGATATTGGCTTTGAACATGATCTTCGTGAGATCAGTGCTATGTAAAAACATAGCTCTACCCCTGAGAGCTAAACATGGGCCTAATCTATCTCCAACCCCTAACCCCTCACCAAAGGGGAAGAGGTAGGTGGTTATGCCCCTGAAGTACTGGGGGAGATGTTTATTGTTTATTCTCGTTACATCTTTGAAATGAATATCCTTATTGTAAAAGCAAATTCAGTGGGAATTGGTTACAGGGAACCAAAGTACTAATCGCTTGGTCCCTAAAATGGAAAGGACAATCTATGGACTTTTCAAAACCATAAGGGCACTGGGAAATCCTGTGGTGGGTAAAGCATACTTGGTCTTGCCCTGACGGAGTAGAATAACACAAACCTTGTTACACAAAGATAAAGCTTGTAAATGAGAATAAGTGTAATTAACAACAGTGATTTATAAGTGAAGCAGTCTGCTTCTACTACTCCTTTCTCTCTCTTCCTCACCCAGACCCATCACTAGCTCTTATCCTTTTTTCTTCTTCTATTACTCCCTTTATGATCCATTCCTTAAAGTAAAAGGTTGTTTTGGTTGCAACTATTACCTCCCAGCATTGTCCCCAGTCTTAACATCCCCTCTCCCTGTTTCCTTTTGTTTTTCTATAGTGTTTCCATTCTTTGTTTATGCATCAGCATGTATGCTCAGCCCTCTTTTGTTTGGTTGAGCTTTATCTGATACCTGCTCCCGCTACTATATCCTCCATATTTATATTTTCTTCTCATGAAGCCCTATTATGATAAAGAGTTAAGTCCTCCTCCCTTATTCTTTCTTTCTTTCTGAACTAACACTCCTTCTACTATCACTTTTCTCTCTTAAAATTTTCAGCACCACCAATCAACCTAAAGATCAGAGGGAGATTTCTAAATTTTCTCAGTTCATACCACTTACTGTCTTAGTAATGTTTTCACAGTGTTCCTAGGCCAAAAGAAATACCTAACATTTATGTTTATTAAGTAGTTAGGTAAAAATTTAAAATGTCTTTTAAAAAATTAATTTATTTTAAACATTAATTAAAAAAAATAGTTTCAAATTCTCTCCCTTCCATTAGCCCCTTCCTCCACTGAGGAGGAAAGCAATATGATACCCCTAAAATTTAAATTTCCTAAGGCACCCTTTGAGTACCCTATGGTTCTTTGGGGCACAGCTCTGTCCAGTTAGGGAACCATGATCCTAGATCCTTGGTTTGTCTTATTTAACTATTAGAAACTTTTAAATCATAACACATAGACGGCTACTACTTGTTTTCTTGGTGAACTTGATTGTGGAAATTATAGTCATTGAACATTGGGAAATTATTCCATAGTATTGACTTCAGTAATATGATCATAAATACATTACAATTTGGACCTAAGAAAAATCAAGGGACTGGACTACAATTTTGGTTCCACTCTTGCTTGGAGATGTTGTTTCATTGCAGTCCTCTACCAGTCCCTGCATGAGGAAGGAGGGACCTTCATTCATGTCACTGTGCTCCCTCCACCTACCTGAATATGTTATTTATCATACACTTCCCTTCATCCTGTTTTCAGCTTTCTAGTTAAACACTAGAGAGGTCTCCACCCATAGAACAAAACCCCTACGGAAGTCATAACCTATATGAATTTATTTCTTGATGTTTAGCAAATATCCATCCAGCCATACTCTGCCCAACTCCATGATTCTGAACCCTTGGCTGCCATTGTTCAGATCCCACTCTCTTGCCCCTCCCCCCCATTGACTATTCCCTTATTCCAATATCTACCAACCCAAATTCTGTAATGTTACTCTCAAAAATTACCCACTTTTTCCACTGTGCTCTCTGGAATGCCTGGTCTATAGGTAAAAAAAAAAAACAACTAGCTTTCCTCTGACTCTACATTTCTTGCTCTGCTATCCTACATGCACAGAGACCTGGCTCCCTCATGATGACAAACTTTCCTGACCATCCTGTCTAATATTTTCACTCTCACTTTCACTCATATCCCTTTTTCTCTCCATTCCCTCTTCCAGGTTCTCCCTCTACCAACACAATTCAGGAAACTTTGAGGTTTATTCAATCCAGATTTATGACCCAGCCAACATTTGGTGGCTGCTATCTACCGACCCTCCAGAATAGTCTCTTTCCTTCCTTGGTAAATCCAGTGCCAGTGTCATAGTTTTTCTCTGCTCTGCAGTTCTTGCCCTCATACCAGGGGACTTCGATATGAATATTGATAATCCCTCAAATACCTTAACCTCACGATTTCTCAATTTACTCATTTCCTATGACCTACTTCTCCACTTCCACCTCAGATAGACACAGAAATGGTCATATCCTGGATCTTGCCATAACTCACAAATTCATCACTTTCATGTTCATGAACTCCAGAATTACTTTATCTGATCATAATTTGTTGTTATTCTACCTTTCCTTCTTTCTTGCAACCGTAAACCTTGTTCTTCATCTTTATTGTGATATTCAATCCATTAATCCTTCAGTTCTTATGCAGACCATTATCCCAACTTTGGCTACATACACTCTTTTCCTTTCCCCATTCCTCTCATCATCTCTTGGTGGACCAATTAAAATCTACACTACTCTTTTCTCCCAAGTCCTTTGCCCTGTATCTTATCACCTACTTTAACCAGCCAAGCATCAGCCTTTGATTGCTCCCACTATCCACTGCCTTTGTTTCTTCGTATGAATTGCTGAATGAAGCTGGAGGAAATCATGAAACTACGTGTAGGGTCTAGAATTTCCCTGGTTGGGGAACCCTGTCCCTCCCCCATAACCGTGGGGTAGGTATTCTTTTGATATCAGAGGAAGAAGTCAAGTATCTCAGACTGATTACAGATAGTAGTTTATTCAATCATTATGAATACAAAACAGGGACATTCTGGGGTGGCTGCTAGACATTGAGTGAATCAAGGTTAAGAACCCCCAAATCTTCATGGCAATTATGGAAAACAGTCAAAGACAGGAGGTGCTAGAGATACATCACTACTGATTAGTTTGTATTTTTGGTTTTCTGCTTAGTAATGAGCTTGGGAGTTAGGCCAATATTATGTCCAAACATAATTTTTTGAATGGATTGTACACCAGTCCCATATGGGTCACAATATTCTTGCTTTGGCTTTCATAGGTTATAGTATCTTAAATTTTAATTCAGTGTCTAAAATATAATTTTGTATCTAAGTTACGGTGTTTTGGCTTCCACGATGACAAAGTGTAGCATGAATTTACGTTACAAAATCTCAGTTAGCCTCTCACTGAGGCAAGGTAATCCTTTTTACACCTTTCTAAACAATTTACTATTAACATGACAACTTTTCTAAACCTTTTCAACTTTTGGCAAACTTTCCATTGTTCCTCTTCCCTAGCCTTTCTACTGAGAACCTTGCCTCACATTTCACAGAAAAAACTGAGGCTATTTGAGTTCCCTCCTACCGCCCCCTCCTTCTTGTCTCTTAAGTCTTTCCCCATTATTTCTTTCTTCATCCCTGTCTTCCATGTAAAGATGGCCCTTCTCCTTGCCAAAACAATCCTCTCTACTTGCACAGTTGATCCTATTCCATTCTGTCTTTTGCAGCATCCCAATTCTCTCATTAATTCTCTCATTAATTTTCAGTCTGTCCCTCTCTATTGCCTGCTTCCCTGCTGCCTACAAACATAGTCGTGTTTCCCCCATCCAAAAAAACCCTCACTTGATCTCTCTATTCCTATTAGTTATCATCCTGTATTTCTATTCATTTATACGACCAAACCTCTTGGAAAGGATTTCCAGAATCAGTGCCTCCACTACCTTTCCCCTGCCTCTCTTTTGAACTCTCTGCAGTCTGTATTACAATGATATTTTTCAGCTGAAACTACTCTCACTATTTACCAGTGGTCTCTTATTTGCTAAATCTAGTGATCTCAATTGTCATTTCTTCATGATCTCTCTACAGTCTTTGACACTATCACTCATCCTCTTCTCCTTGATATTTTCTTCTCTCTAGGTTTGAGCAACAATGTTCTCTCCTGGTTATCCTCCCACCTGCAGGACCACTGCTTCTCAATCTCCTTTGCTATATCTTTATCCTTGTTGTGCCCACAAACCATGGTTTTCCCTCACACCTAGGGATTGGGTTCTAGTCTCTTCTTATATACTATATAATTATATACATATACAAAATTACATACTATGTGGTTTACTATATACTTATATACCATTTCACTTGGTGATTCTATCAGCTTCTATAGATTCAGTTATTTCTTTGAGGATAATTATCAGATCTATTTAGCCCCTACTTCTCTCCTCACTTTCAGTCTTGTGTCTCTAACTACTTATTGAACAAGTCAGTGTCCCTTAGATAGTTTAAACTCAACACATCCAAAACTGAACTCATTAAGATTTTCCACAAACTCTCTTTTTTCCTGACTTCTCTATTAATTTTGGGGCTACTATCATCCTGCCAGTCACACATGTGAGGTTTCATTCTCAACTCCTACTTCTCTTTCACCCTCCATATCTAATCAGTTGTCAGATCCTGTCATCTCTAACTTTACACCATCTCTCATGTATACTTCTTATCTCTATCCCACTAAAGGCCCTCATGACTCTCCACCCAGACTTTTGCAATGATCTGCTGGTTGGTCTTACTGCTTCAAATCTCTCCCTACTCTAACCCATTCTTCAATCAGTTGTCAAACTGATCTTCCTAAAGCACAGGTCTGACCATGTCAGCCCCATATTCAACAAACTCCAATGGCTTTCCAATTACCTCTAGGACAAAAAATAGAATTCTAAAAGTATCTTAGCTTCTAAACCCCTTTATCCTGTCCCTCTTCCCATCTATCCTTTTAGTCTTCTTATACAATACACCCCTCTAAGTACTCTACGATCTAATGAAATTGATCTCTTTGTTGTTCCTCATATAAGATACTCTCTCTTCTATTCTGGACATTTTCACTGACTTTCTCTCAAGGCTAAAATTCTTAATTTTTTTCTATTTCTACTTCCTGACTTCTTTGACTTTCTTCAAGTCTCATCTGTTATCTTCCCCATTAGACTGTGAGTTCCTTGAAAACAGGGACTGCTTTTTCTTTTGCCTTTTTCTGCATCCTCAGTGCCTAGCACAGTGCCTGACACATAATAATCACTTAGTAAATGCTTGTTACTTGTTGACTTTGGAGCTGACTTTGGAGTTTAAATGAAGTTGTAGATTTGAAATGCCAGGACAGCCAGAGATAGGAGTTTGAAGACAGAAAAATCAGCTAGACACATATAGACTTCATCCCCTGGAGGGGAGATTATATAACTAAGTGGGCCTGTGGTAAACCATGTATTGCAAGGGATGATTCAGCACCAAGGAGGGTAATGGATGGAAGTAGAATGTGAATAGCAAGTAATCATTGGGCCAATCTGAGAGATAAAAGTATTCAGGTCATAAATAGTCATGAAACAAGTGGGCCAAACACAAGATCTTACATTTAGAGTAAGAAGGAACTTTAGAGGCTATTTAATTCAAGTCCTTCAATATAATTTTATACATAAAAAACCTGAGCCTCAAAGATGGCAATAGACTTGCCAAAAATCATACAAAATGGGAGAGACGATTTAAACCTAAGTAAGATTTCCTATCTATTTACTTTTCTATGCACCATATTATTGGGGCAAGTAGGAAAGAGACAGCTGAGGGTTAGTAAGAGATAGAACCACAATACAATGAAACAATCCTAGACTTTGCCTGTAACTGGTAGTTTTAGCTGTGTGCAGCTGTGTGATTTCAGGGGAAGGGGTAGACTCCCATGTCATCTAGAGTCCCCTAAGAAGGTTAATTATTAACAGGGGAAGTTCATTACCCCATCTGGGTCTCAGTATCCTCATCTCCAAAATTTTTGTTTTATTTCATATACTAAAATATATGTATATGTTTGTATGCATATGTTGTATGATATTTACATCTTATCTCTCCAAATTGAATGTAATCTCCTTGAAGACGGGAATTGCTTGACTTTTGATTTTGTGTTCTCAGAACCTAGCACAGTTTTTTGATTAAGATGAATGTATTACACAAGATAATTTCAAAGATTATTTCCAACTTTCATGTTTTATGAAATATTTTCCTCCTAAGAGAATTTTTGCTTTGTTTTGATCCATCAATTGGGAATTTCTTATGTATAAGTGAAATTTTATGAGTCTTTACTCATGTCATTTACTTGACTTCTTAAGAAATGATTGTAAAGCCAACCTCTTTCTGTTGCAATATAAGATGTAGCTCCGACAATAGTTAAGAAAGCATTTTACACACTGGCACTGAAATCATTTGGAGGAATTAATAGAAGTTTGAGTTTTTATTATATATATGGATATTCAGGGAAATAGTTCATTATGGGTGAGCTATTACTGAGTCTTATCTATAAGTATCAATGAAAGCTTGCTGTAAAAGAGAGATTCAGAAACCCAAAGAGCGCAACTGAGGAGAGAAAGAAACAGATCCTTCCCAGAATTTCCAATTAGGGATTGCTAGCTCCATGGAAAATGCTGTCAAGCAATAATGTTACTTACCTGAACAAGAAGGGTTCAGTTTTCTAGGGTCTGCATTATTTTTTGATTGCACACATGGAGTAACATAATTTAAGTTAATAGATCAATGATAAGATCAATTTATTTAAATGAAATTCAAGGAAAATTTTGATTTGATGTTTTAAAGCTGATGACTCCATCAACCTTTTGGGAGGACAATGCCCAGATATACCCTTAAAACCTGGGATTATCCATGGTGGAAAGGCTCATTGTAGACCTGGATTAGAATCTGGTAGTAAATCAACAGCAAAAATATTTCTATGTCCATTTCCTTTGAAACTTATTTAGATTTGTAAGTCCTTTCCTTAAATTTGGTGAATGGAAAGTGGTTTTGGAGTGAAAGGACTTTTCTAGTGTGCCCTTGGGCACTTCAGCTCTCTGGGATTCAGTTTCCTCATTTAATATGAGAAAGTTAGTCTCAATGACTTCAAAGTTGCTTTTAGCTTTAAATCTGTAATCCCATAAATTGGATGGCTGCCCATAAACTGAGAAAGGACTGAGTAAGTTGTGGCATATGAATATAAAAGACTACTATTGTGCTATAAGAAACAAATGATCTCAAAAAAGACATGGAAAGACATGAACTGAGGCAGAATGAAATAAGCAAATGAACAATTTATGCTATAGTATCAATATCATAAAAATGAATAACTTTTATAAACTGATGAATGAAATGAACAAGGCAACAGCATTATAAAAAACAAATAACTTTGAAAGTGGTAAGAACTATGAATGGTAAAATAATCATCCATCATTCCAGAGGACCATCGATGAAACTATCCATAACAGAAGGGTGACTGATTTAAGTTGAAGAATGAGTCATATATAAAACCATCGAGAGAATTTGTTTTGCTTGACTATATATATTTATTACAAGAAATTTAATTTGATTTTATTTTCTTTTTCAATGGAGTAGGTGGAGTAAAGGGAAAGAAAACAGATTTCTCTTAATTTAAAAAATAGAGAGGTGGAGGGATGCTATAGTTGTGAAATATATGCATTTTAAAATGAGTTAACTATACTATTACTTTTGCTAACTGTTTTACTTTGTTACAAGAGACATGTCATGAGATGGAAGTAATTTGTCAATGTTTGTAACGTAAAAAAAACACCAACAAAACTAATAGTAATGATATTAGTTTTATATGTAATACTAATTAATTAAAAAATTGGACTGTTAGAATTGGAAGTAGTGGTTCTTGAAATATACATTTGAAATTGTTAGAACTTATCAACAAAATGTCTTGTAAGAGTATCCTTCTACCATAGATTTTATTATAATTTGATTTTATAGATGCCTAGTGGTACAAATCACAATCCTTATTCCATGTTTTCTTGTTTTCTATAATTTTTGCTCATGTTTCCTTATGATTTTGCCACTTGACAAAGTCCTTTTTACTTGTTCTTTTTCATTGTCTCCCATTCTGACTACATGACTGACCCACCTCCATTTTCTTTCTCAAGGATTTTCCAGTGTCCATTCCTGACTCTCTGTTCCATTTTCTGTATTCTCTCTCAGTAATCTCACATACTCGTATGACTTCACTTATTTTCCATGCACAGATGATTCCTCTCTCTCTCTCTGTCTCTCTCTCTGTCTCTCTCTCTGTCTCTCTGTCTCTGTCTCTGTCTCTGTCTCTCTCTCTCTGTCTCTCTCTCTCTCTGTCTCTCTCTCTCTCTGTCTCTCTGTCTCTCTGTCTCTGTCTCTGTCTCTGTCTCTGTCTCTCTCTCTCTCTCTCTTTCTCTCTCTCTGTCTCTCTCCCTTTCTCCCCTTTAGTTCTGGCTTCTTATTTGAGCTCCAGACATATCTCCAATTGCCTAAAGCATATCTTTCCTTAATGTCTCACCAGTATCTGAAACTCTGTATGTACTTGGGTCCAGCTGCTTTTCCTACTTTTATCTTAAGTATCTCAGCTATTTCCTTGAATAATACTTGGGATAAAGAAACGATAGTGTCCAAATGTGACAGTTCTCTAACTGTGGAAAACAATACAGCATCATTAAGGCCAAACTGAAAAGACTCCACGGAAGACCAAAGTCATGCATGAAAGACTGAGGATCAGTTTTACATCATTCATGATTAGGGAACAGGACAGGAAATGGAAAGGGAAGAGAGGGTGGGTGGGACCAGGACTGCATCAAAATAGTCTGAGCAAAACTAATATCAGGGACGACATATCCACGTAAAAGTAGAAGGAAGAATAAAAATACTTTAAAAATATCAAAACTAGAGAAAGATGGAGAAAAATGTAAAACTCTCTTAACTTTAAAAATGAATGAATTAATCCAATAAAACAAGAAATGGCAGAATTGATAAGAAAAAAAACTCATGATATATATAGCTTATAAGGAATATATCTAGAAAAGCAAAACAAATCCATAGAATCTAAAAGAGAAACTAGAATGAAATTTATTATGTGTCATGTGAATAAAAAGAGTAAGAATGAAAAATCTTATCAACAAACAAGGAAATTACATTATGTTTAAAAGAACCACAGATATTAAATAAATATTGATACTGAATTTGTAGGTTCCAAATGGCATAGAATCAAAATCCATAAAGGAGAAATTGACTGAATTGTATAAAGACGTAGACAGTAATAGCTAACGTTATGTAGCGTTTTAAAGTTTGCAAAAAAATTTACGTATGTTGTTTGATCTTCACCACAACTCTGTGAAGTAGGTGCTATTCTTGTCTCCATTTCATAGACAGGGAAATTGGGGTTGAGAAAGATTATGAGTTGGTTAGGCTCACGGTTCAAGTAAGAATCTGAGGGAGGATTTAAATGTGGGTCTATTCTGTGTGAAATAAAGCCCTGATTGGGGGTGAGAAGGGAGAGAGAGAGAAAAAGAGAGAGAGACAGAGACAGACAGACAAACAGACACACACAGAAACAGAGAAAGAGACACAGACACAAACTCAGAGACAGACAGACAAAGGCAGAGACAGAGAAATAGAGATACAGCCAACCAGGAAACTCTTTCATGTCTAACTTAAATCTCTAATGCTTTAGTTTAAGCCCTTTGTGGAGATAAGGAAAAAGTAGCTTGCTTCTGTATAAAAATGCCAAATACACACGTTTGTATGTATATATGTGCACATATGTATATGTGTATATATGTACTACATACAGGCACACACATGCACCAAGGAAGATTATAGGCTTCCCCCCATCACTGGTTATAACATTAAAAATAATATTCAAAAAGGACTCATCAGTGTAGCTTGAATCATAATATGTTTATGCTATGCATCATTAATATTAGAAGTATCGATTGTGTTGTGAATTTTATTCACTTTCCTTGTTCTTTCTCATTGCACAAAGTCTTGAATAATATAGAAATATTTTACACAAAATGTGCTGGAATTTTCCCATAATTGTGTTGATTATAAAACAAGCACTTTACATCTCACAGGGTTGGTTGCAAATGTGAATGGCTGAATATTAGATAAGTTGAATGGACCCACTTGGATAACAGAATGCTTAGTATCAGAACATAAAAATCTCTGAATTCTACTGTGGACCGCAGACCATGGTTTAATCATTTAGTGAGGCCAGGCTGCTGAAATACATAGAATCTTAGAGTTCAAAGAAATCATAGAAGTAATGTAGTCAAGCCTCTTCCCTCCAAAGGGTTTTTTTTAATAGCATTTTTATGTTACCATGATACATTATATACCTAGGATGCACTTGAAAACTTCTAGAAACAGGGAAGGGGACTAGATAGCCCAGATTTTCTGGGACAATTGTGATTTTAAGAAAAGGGTGCATTTGTTTTTAAAAAAGCAGCATGCGTATGTGTGTGTGTGTGTGCGTGCGTGTGTGCACATGTGTGCATGTGTATGTACGTTTATATACTTACAACCCCTTCACTTTTGCATATAACCCCTCTTTATCTAATACTCAAGAGGATTATTCCTGCTAACAGAAAAGGTAACAAAAGAGCATTTTTACAAAACTAATGATTACATCAACTGAGTTTGGCAGTACATGCATTGGTTTTTTTAACTGTAGTTCCCCACCGCTGCAAGGAAGGGAGGGAAATGTTTTTCTCACCACTTCTTTGAGAACTAGCTTGGTCATTTTAATTACACAAAATTCATTTCTTTCTTTTCATTTGCATTGTCGTTCTGTATATTATTTTCTCTCTGATTATTTTGCATGAATTTATGTAAGTCTTCCTGTGATTTCATGTGTTTTTGTATTCATCATTTCTTATGGAAGAGTAACATTTATTATATTCATGTACCATGACTTGTTTGTCCCTATGAAATGTCACATATATTGTTTTCAGTTCTTTGTTGCTAAAAACAAAAGTGCTGCTATAAATATTTGGTTGAATATAGGCATTTCTTTCTATCTCTGACCTCTTTGAAATATATGCCCAGGAGCATTTATTTATTAAATTTTTTGTGTTTTTAATTTAATATTTATATTTTTTCCTTTAATTTTGATGATTTTTTATAACTGCTTTTGGTCATTAATTTTTAAAAAGATTCCATAATTTATGTTTTAAATCCAATCAATTAACCTTCAATTTCTTTTTTTTTCTTGTTAAACTAACATTTAGGCATATATATATATATATATATATATATATATATTTGTCTGTAAGAATTGTTTTTATCTCTGTCTCATAAATTTTCACCGTTCTATTATTTACTTTAATGAAATTCTTATTATTTCTCTAATTTGGACTTTGAGCTAAGCATTATTTAGTAATTCACTTTTGTCTCCATCAGCTCTTATAGTTATTCAACAACTTTGTTGTTGTTTTTACACTACGTTGATGATACTTTCAGGATATGTAATTTCATGAGTCTGGGAACTCTAACCACATAGAATGTAACCCATATATGACTGAGAGTCTTACAGAATTATCTAAGTCTTACAGAGGTTAAATAAATTATTTTTCATTGGTCATAAAGCTAGTATATGTGAAAGTTAGGATTTGAACTTAGATATTCTTCATTACACTGTCTATCTTTATTATATTGTGATCAATAAAATTAGTGTTTAACATTTTTATCTTTTTTTTACTTTATAAGTTGTTTACACCATAGAGCATGGTCTTTTAAAAAATGTTTCACAAACACTTGGTTAAAAGGGAAATTTCTTGATATCACTGTTTAGATCTTTCCATAATCCATAAAATCCAGTTTTTCAGCATTCATTTCATGTCTCTAAAATCCTTATATTTTATCTGTATATTCCATTTGTTCTTTTTCATTAGTGTAGAGTATCCATGCCTCTTACTATTTTTAAAATCCAACTCCTTTGTAACTGTGTTAAGTTTTCCTTTAGAATTTTGTTTTTATGCTCTTAATAATATATGAAATTAATATTGGTATGGTTTTGTGGTCAGTGGTAAATTTCTGTCAAAACGTCTCAGTAAGAAGCTATATCTAAGTCTAGCTCCTCCCAATTCCTTCAAAATTTCAAGAAATATAATATAATATAATATATAATGTAATATAATATAAAGTATTAACAACTATGAAAAGAGAAAAGAGGGGAAAAATCTACACAACAAAATCCCCACAGAAAGGCTAGCAAAGGAATAGAGGATGTAAGTATATAAATGTAGGGTACATACCTCACAGTGCAGGTCCCCATCAGACAGATCCCCCAGGTTCAAGATATTCCCTGGGGCTTCACTTCTAAAATTATGACTCATGAAGTTCCTTCAGTGTGCTTATCTTTAAAAAAAACCCAGAGCAGGCAAATAATTGGAAATTAAGGGAGTGTTCTTCAAATGGAAAATGATCGAACAAATTATGATAGATGAATATAGTGCAACACTTTTTGGCTGTAATAAATGAAGAGACAGTTTCAGAAATAAATGGGAAGACTTGTATGAACTGATGCAGAGTAAAATGAGCAGAACTAGACCAATTATTACAATATAAGTATTGGAAAAATTAACATTCTAAAAGACTTAAGAACGCTGATCAACTAAATGATTAACCATGATTGTATAATGAAGAAATCTGCCCTCTACCTGACATAGAGATAATGCACTAATATGCAGAATAAAAAATGCAGTTTTGGATATTGCCAATATGGAATTTGTTTTATTGATTATTATTTCATGACTTGGTGGTCTTCCTTTCTCTTCTTTTCTCCTTCCTTTCCCTTCTCCTAATTAATATCGACTAGTTGACTGCTACTGGTAAGATATTTACTGCTTAATGTATATTGGGGAGAAGGGAACTACTTGATGAGGTGTCATAGGCAATAGTAGTAGAATTCCCAAATATCTATGGTTACCCCTGTAACCCTAAGGGGAGGAGTGTGCAGCCACCCATGGAGACTTAGCTTGTCACTTCAAGAGGAGTTTGGAAGAGTATGCCTATAGAAGGTGCTATATACGTAACACAAGTGGTCAAGGGACACTTGTAGTGAAACAATTTATGCCTCCCACAAAACAGGCCACTGATATCTACCACACTATAGGACCATTGATGTCTTATAGTGATGTCATCATGTTGCTACTCTGACACTAGTCTCATTCTTGTGGGATGGGTGGGGTAGGAGGCTCCCGTCCATTGAGATGTTGTAAATGGCTGATATAAATAAGCAAGGGAAGTATAACTTAGCTTATAAAGATACAGTATTCAGACACTAGGCAAGGATATATAATGTGAGATCAGACTTAAGAGATGTGGCCAGCTGATGAACTCCCATGCCTCCCTCTTCGCCTCCCCTCTGAGATTCATCTTAGGTTTCAATCACAGAAGACAGACAGATAGCTAATGCTTTTCAACTTGAATGTTTAATAATTGCCAATGCCTCTGGAGTTTGAAGTTCTGTTTTTCATATCCTAATTCTTTGTACAAGTTGGTGAAGAGGTTTAGAAAAGGTATAGAACCAGCATAAGCCCAGAGTCCAGGTCATTATTTCTGCTATCTGTTTATATTACT
Organism: Notamacropus eugenii; assembly: GCF_028372415.1. NCBI lineage: Eukaryota > Metazoa > Chordata > Mammalia > Diprotodontia > Macropodidae > Notamacropus > Notamacropus eugenii. The sequence goes on along the minus strand of NC_092875.1, from coordinate 279,416,834 downwards.
GGCCCCTTTATATTCAGATACAGATGATTTAAGTGTAGAAGGGGATTTGTCCCACATCTTTATACATACTCTTGTGTGTATGTAAGCACATATTTTCTAATGTGAAGAAAAAAATTACTATTGGGTAAAAAACAGAAGAACAAATTCCAATGAGAAGAGAACGAATCTTCAAGAGCTATAATTAGAATCTCAGAAAGAAGAATGACATGGACACAAAAACATCAGGAATAGTTTAAAAGCAACATAAATGGTTGTGAAATTGTAGTTCATAATGGAAAAAGTCAAAATTATATTTGATAATTTGGAATAGAAACTGGAAAATTAACACAACAATGAAAATTTTTTAAAAAATGGGCAGAGGAGCCAAACTAAAAAAAAAAAAAAAAAAAAAAAAAAGTAAAGCCCTGATGCAAGAGACAGACGGTAGAACAAGATCTGCTACAGCAAATCTAGAAGACCATATAAGAACTCCGTGAAAAGAACTGTCTGCCTTGGAAAATGAAGTTTAAGAAAATCTAGATTAAGTTAATCACCATCTAATTAAAGAATCATTATCCTCTCCAAAAATACAATTAAAAAGTATGAATATAATGAATCATGTAAGCACAAAACTTTTTTTTACAAGTTATATTAGATTGGGGGTGGGGGGTGGGAAATACAAATAAATATAATCCCAGGACACCACCAGAAAGGAATGCTAAAGGAGTGCTAGCTTTTATTTACCCAGAAATTGAGATAGTGAGCTGTAGTGTAGTGGTTGGCAAACTTTTTCTGTGAAGGGCCAGATGGAATTTTAATCTTTGTGAGTCAAGAGGCAAAACTGAGGATATTATACAAGTATTTATATAACAACAGAAAAAAACACATTTCCTTGACTATTTTATTGATAACTTAAAATATGAAAATAATGATAATAATAATAACAAAATACATTTTATTGTTATATGGGTCTATTAATGAGAAGAATGGAATTTTGGGGGGACCAGGGATAACATTTTGCCTCATTAAGGTTTAAAATTAGTATTTAATTATTGAAATTGATTGCAAATGTACATATGTTAATAATGATCTGTAATGAGATTTTACACATCTCATCTCTGAAAATGTCTTTCACACAATTAGGTGCTATCAAATACTGATACCAATCCATGGACATATTGTTTTGATTGAGCATATTTGTTGTTTAGAAGACATTTGTAATATTCTATTAGATTCTTCTCTTAAGTTTTACCTTTTAGCATGATTGCAGATTTATTTCTTTCAATTGAAGATTAGGGAGAAGTTCCTCAGCTGCACAGTTAAATGGATTTAGAAAAATGGAACTTTCTTTTGCACTTGCATTAAGATCTGAAAAATGCTGCTCTAAGTCTAGTTTGAGCTTGGAAAATAGGTCCGCTGCAAATCTGTTCAAGAATAGAGATCTTGCTTCTTGTTTTAACTGTTGACAGAACGTGAAGTGTGTAAAGTAGCTGAACATTACTTGTGATTCAAACTCTGTTAGCTGTCATTAAATTGATTTGCTGCAGTATAACTTTTGCATATAGGCATGGTTTATCTTGTTATTTTAGGTTGAATTCATTAAAAAACATTACCAAGGCTATAGCAAAAGCTAATTTCCCAAGCTATTCAGTGTTCATTAATAGCAGTTGAAGCAGTTCTCATTTAGAAAAATTTCAATCTTTGGCACTGAGCTCAAAAAATCATAAAGCTTCCAAATGGTGTTTTCTTGATTTAACATGATGGATGTGAACTGATAATGAACCAAAACAAAATGTTGCTTTATGACTACACACATTGGACTCAAAAGGCTGCTGAGGTATAACTGCATCACAGTGATTTGTAGCGTACCGAGCGGGAGTACTAAGTGATGAGAGTGCCATGTACTGTCTCTGCTGCAGCTCCTTAGCCCTGCCTCTATAGCATGAAAATAGCCATTGACAATATATAAAGGAATGGGCATGGCTATTTTCCAATGAAACTTTATTTATGGACAATAAAATTAGAATTTCATATAATTTTCACATCATCAACCATTATTTTTCCTTTCCCCCTTCAATTATTAAAAAATTGTAAAAACTATTCTAACTTGCAGGCCTTACAATAACAAGTGGGAGACTAAATTTGACCCATGGGCCATAATTTGCCAATCTCTGCTCTAGACCAGTCAAAGCAAAGAGAAAATATTGCAAGTAGCAACATACTCAGGAGTACTGTCAAAATTACTTAAAACTATTTACCAATAATGAGAAATGAAACAGAAGCCTGGAGTATGTAATATCAAAAAGCAAAGATAATTCCTTTTTTGACATTTCTTTTGTAAAATCCAGGATTGGACCATCAATTAAATGAAAATGCAGCATTCAAATGAAATAAGTCTAAATATTTTGAAAGGGCTAGACTCATCGCTTACATATAGAAAGAGGGAGACAAGACTATTATCATAACCATAGATTTAGAGATAGGAAAGATCTTAGAAATGATCTAGTTCTGCATTTGACAAATGAGGAGCTAAGTCTCTAAGAGAGTTTTTTATCTCTTCTAAGTCACACAAATAGTGGAATCACAGGATTTAATCCATTTCTTCTAATTCCAGATCACTTTCCATTGTATCATATTATCTATTGGAAGTCTGACATGGATGAGGGATTGATGTCAGATTTCCAATTGGGAAGGGAATAAACATTTAAGTGCCTACTATGTGCCTACTCTTTACAAATATTTTCTCATTAAACCCTCACAACAATCCTATGAATTAAGTGCTATTATTATGATGCTCAACGAGTTTGAGAGATTTGCTGAGGGTCTTATAGCTAGTAAAATGTCAGAGGTTAAATTTGAACTCAGGTATTACTGACTAATAGACAATGGAAGGAATAAAAGGAGATAGTTTCTGGGTTTTGTTTTTTCCTCCTTGAGATACAGGAAGGAAGGAAACAAGCAATTATTACGTAATTACCACTTGCCAGGCACATAGTGAGGAGAAAAGAAGAGACTGTATTTCTTAAAGTTGGAGTCTGATAAAGTAACAGTAATTTGTATGTAGAAATGTGACATGGGAAAAGGAGGAGAATTCACTAACTTATCTTGGTCAGACAAGGGAAGATAAAAACATATTATAGTAGTAAATATAGAAGAAAGTGAACAATGGACTATGCTGAGTTATAGAAGGAGGAAGAGGAGTGTCTGAATTTAAAGATAGAGTGAAAGAGGTCATGTGTCACGCAAAATGAACTACAGGTGCAGAGGGCTGATTCCAAAAAAAAAAAGAAAAAGAAAAAAAGGTGTGTGTGGGGCAAGGGAGTAAAACCCAGTGATTCTGATTTACCCAGGGAGGGCAAATAAAGTTAAGGAGACTGATATTTGGATATTGCTAAGCAAAATGAACTTCAAATATCTAGTGATGAATTAATTTCTTTTTAAATGGAGAAATATAACAGAATGTTATGGTGATAAAATGAACTTAATAATGCTATTTGGATGGATTTGCCCATTTTGTAGAAAGGGGTTATAAAACAGATTAGAAAGCAAGAGTTGATAACTTTATACATGAAAGAAACGTATTCAAAACATTAAGATTGATAGAGTTAAAATGAAGATTTTGAAAAACAATTCTGACTCTTTAAAAGCTAGACTGGTAAGAATGGTTTTAAATAAGGCAGTAGAAAATAAATGGTAAAAAAGATAAACAGGGCAATTTTGTTTTTCAGGAACAAAAATAATGGAACACTATCAATTTAAAGCGTGTGCATGAATGGCACAGTATTTAAGTAATTAAACAAATAGCTTATGGAAATTCAAAAAAGATCTAGATAGTGAAATTATAGTTGTAGGTGAAATCAACATTCATCTTTGACAATTAGGAAAGTCTAATGAAAATAAACAAGAAAAAAATTACTGATGTGAAGGAAATGCCAATAAATTTAGATATGGTAGATTATTGTAATTATTTAATGCAAATTTAAGTCCATGCCTATTTTAAAAATCATATGATACATTTCAAAATTGATCTAATGCTAAGGTATGAAGAAAGATAAGGGAAAACTAAATTACCAAGTTCTGACATTGAGGAGGGGGAATTCACAATAGTAGGAAGAAACTTGAGAAAACCACTATTAATCACTATACTCAATTGTGTTCCAAAATAAAAATTTAAATAAAGTAAATGGTTATAAAATATGTAAAGTAGCACAAGAATTTGAGAATATAAACAATCTATTGATAGAAAAAGAAATGGAAATGAATCAACACATTTATTAACAATTAAAAAAATTAACCCATAAAAAGACCAAACCTCAAACTTCAAACTCCTGACCTGTCCAGATTGACTTACTATGAATTCAATCAAACATTTTAGACAATAAGTTTTTATTGATCTTTTACTCTTTACATCATCATAGTTTTCTGTGCAATCCTTCTCCTTAACCTTCTCAGAAAGTCATTGCATATTAATATTTAAGATAAAAAGAAAAAAGTAAAGAATCAGCAAAACTGATATGTTGAAAAAGTCTGAAAATATGTGCAATATGCCTTGTATATTCTGCAATGTGACACTCTTTTCTCTATAAAAGGGTAAGGTGGAAGTGTCTTTTTGTGCCTCTTTTTTTGTGCCAGGGTGGTCCATTATAATTTTTCACCATTCACTTTGGATATGTGTGTGTGTGTGTGTGTTCTTCATGCTTATATTGTAATTATAGTGGGCATTGTTTTCTTGGTTCTTGTTACTTCATTCTGCACTGGTTTATTTAGATCTTTCTATGCTTCTCTGTATTAATTACATTAATCAATTCTCATATCATAATAATATTCAATTATTTTCATGTGTCACAATTAATTTAGCCATTTGCTAATTCATGGAAATTCACTTTGATTTCTTTTTTTGTTCTAAAACAAAAAATATTATTAGAAATATTCAGGTATGCATGAGGACTTTCTTATCAATGGTCTTCTTGGAATATAAGCCCAGCAATGGAATTTTAATAAGATTATAGATATTTTAGTCACTTTGTTTTCATAATTCCAAATTGTTTTCCACAATGGACAGACAGGGTTTCCAGAACACATGCTATCAAAGCAATTAAGTCAGCTCACTGACTACATGGACACACAAGTGAAAGGAACATATATCTCTGCAGAGTGTAGCTGTAGTTGTAAAATTTGCATAGATGTCACACTGTTCAAATAATAATAGAAAGAAAATTAAAAGATTAGGTGATAAAATGTATGGTTATTAATTTTAATTAATTGTATGTATGAATTGTGCTTCTGTACAGGTAATTTTGTGGATTTATTAGAACATTCAATATTAGGGACTCAATTATCAATAGATCAATCAATAAACATTTATTACTCACCTACTACATGCCACAAATTGTGCTAAGGACTAAAGCTCCTTAAAGAGCTTAAATGAGGGAGACAACAAATAGATGCAAAGCAAGCTATTTATAGGATAAATAGAAGAAAATTAATGAAGGGAAGACACTAAAGGGTTGGGGGAAAGATTCCAGTAAAAGATGGGATTTTAGTTGAGAATCCATGGAATCCCAGATAGTAAAAAGTTAGAATGGAGGCAGTAAAGTGTTCCAGGCATGGAGGACAACCAGTGAAAATTCTGGGAGCCAAAAGAAATAGTGTCTTGTTAATGGAACAGCCAGGAGGCTAGTGCCACTTTATCAAAGACTATGTGTAGGGGACTGGAAAGGTAAGAGGGGTCAAGGATGTAGGTCTTTGATGCCACAGTATTTTATATTTCATCCTAGAGGCAAAGGAACCATTGGAGTTGTCCAATAAGTAATATGCTTTTCCCCTGGGGAAGAATTATAAGGCAGATTAATACAATTATAGATATAGAATTGGATGGAATCTTCAAATTCAGCTAGTGCAACCCCTCATTTTACAAATGAATAATCTGAGGTTTAAAGCTGTTAAAGTGATTTGATAAAGATCACCATGGAAGTAAGTAGAGCTGTGATTTGAAACTAGTACCTCTGACTTGAAAAGAAGTACTCTTTCTGCTATACTGTGTGATCGTTGGAGGCAATGATTATACATGCTGGTGTGCCCTTTTTCACTAATACTTTATTATCTCCTGTCATTTTAGTAATTATAAACATACTTTGATAATGATAATGGGAGAAGGATATACAATTTGAAAAAATGGTACCCTGGGTTCCTTTTCTCTTTGTCAGTCAGTGCCTTATATTTACTGTTACGATAAACCCCGTGAGTTGAGATCCTACTGATTTATGCTTCTGTACCTGTAGAAGTGAGGCTAAGTGATCAATAAAGCCTGTATTATTATTATTACTGCTATTGCTCCTCACATTATTATTGTCATTATTACTTATTTTCTACTATAACTGTAAGTACAAACTCCATTTTGGAACACACTTTTTCTTAAGCAGAAGAAACTACCAGTTAAACATGGTTTGTAATTCTTTTTGCTTTCATGAAGTTAATCATAAAGTTTTCTTTAAAACTTAGCCACTCTCAGGCCCAGAAATTTGCCTGTCAAAAGTATAATTTTTACCTTTTCATCTAACTTTTGCAAAGCTTCCTCCCTTCCCTAAGATGATAGTGGCTCCTATAAGTCATTCTTAGAATAATTTATTAATGCTCAAGCTGAGCAGTGTGCTTATCCTGAGATAACTGTCATCTCCAAATGTCACTGACTACATATCATCTTTAAGTTTACTAAGGGAACCAGTCTATCATATTTACCTCCAGACAACAGGTGCCTACATCCTAGGCCACTGACAGTCCATAACTGTGAGCATGGAAAGAACTGTCCACAAACAAAGCTTGTGTGCTTTGGTTAATTAGCACAAAAAATTCCACAACCTCAAGCCACCTGGCCAGTTGGAGCTCACCCAGTGGGGTCTGGTGCATGTTTAGAGAACCTCTGTTTTTCCTCCCTTCTAGGAGACTCTAGGGAGTCAATCCCTGGGAGACTTGTAATAATATATAATAGAAGTCTCTTGAAGAGACTGGAGCATGGATAGATAGACATTCTGTAACTGTTTCCAGTCTGCTAACCACAAAGTAAATGGTAGTTTCTTTGATTGCACACTGAACTGAGAATACCTTTCTTTTTATTCATTTATCATCTATCTATCTATCTACTTATCTATCTATCTATCTATCTATCTATCTATCTATCTATCTATCTATCTATCTCTCTATCTATTTATTTATTTGACATTCATTTTAACAAAATTTTGGGTTCCAAATTTTCTCCCCTTTTATCCCTTCCCCCCCCCCAAACACCAAGCATTCTAATTGCCCCTATGACCAATCTGCTCTCTCTTCTATCATCCCTCTCTGCCCTTATCTCCATCTTCTCTTTTGTCCTGTAGGGCCAGATAACTTTCTATACCCCTTTACCTGTATTTCTTATTTCCTAGTGGCAAGAACATTACTCGACAGTTGTTCCTAACACTTTGAGTTCCAACTTCTTTACCTCCCTCCCTCCCCACCCCTTCCCTTTGGAAGGCAAGCAATTCAATATAGGCCAAATCTGTGTAGTTTTGCAAATGACTTCCATAATAGTTGTGTTGTATAAGACTAACTATATTTCCCTCCATCCTATCCTGTCCCCCATTACTTCTATTCTCTTTTGATCCTATCCCTCCCCATAAGTTGTCGACCTCAAATTGCACTCTCCTCCCCATGCCCTCCCTTCCATCATCCCCTCCACCCTGCTTGTCCCCTTATCCCCCACTTTCCTGTATTGTAAGATAGGTTTTCATACCAAAATGAGTGTGCATTTTATTCTTTCCTTTAGTGGAATGTGATGAGAGTAAACTTCATGTTTTTCTCTCACCTCCCCTCTTTATCCCTCCACTAATAAGTCTTTTGCTTGCCTCTTTTATGAGAGATAATTTGCCCCATTCCATTTCTCCCTTTCTCCTCCCAATATATTTCTCTCTCACTGCTTGATTTCATTTTTTTAAGATATGAGCCCATCCTCTTCAATTCACTCTGTGCACTCTGTCTCTATGTGTGTGTGTGTGTGTGTGTGTGTGTGTGTGTGTGTGCATGTGTGTGTTTGTAATCCCACCCAGTACCCAGATACTGAAAAGTTTCAAGAGTTACAAATATTGTCTTTCCATGTAGGAATGTAAACAGTTCAACTTTAGTAAGTCCCTTATGACTTCTCTTTGCTGTTTACCTTTTCATGCTTCTCTTCATTCTTGTGTTTGAAAGTCAAATTTTCCTTTCAGCTCTGGTCTTTTCATCAAGAATGCTTGAAAATCCTCCATTTCATTGAAAGGCCAATTTTTCCCCTGAAGTATTATACTCAGTTTTGCTGGGTAGATGATTCTTGGTTTTAGTCCTAGTTCCTTTGACTTCTGGAATATCCTATTCCATTCCCTTCGATCCCTTAATGTAGAAGCTGCTAGATCTTGTGTTATCCTGATTGTATTTCCACAATACTTGAATTGTTTCTTTCTAGCTGCTTGCGATATTTCCTCCTTGACCTGGGAACTCTGGAATTTGGCCACAATGTTCCTTGGAGTTTCTCTTTTTGGATCTCTTTCAGGTGGTGTTCTGTGGATTCCTTGAATACTTATTTTGCCCTCTGGTTCTAGAATCTCAGGGCAGTTTTCCTTGATAATTTCATGAAAGATGATGTCTAGGCTCTTTTTTTGATCATGGCTTTCAGGTAGTCCCATCATTTTTAAATTATCTCTCCTGGATCTATTTTCCAGGTCAGTTGTTTTTCCAATGAGATATTTCACATTATCTTCCATTTTTTCATTCTTTTGGTTTTGTTTTGTGATTTCTTGGTTTCTCATAAAGTCATTAGCCTCCATCTGTTCCATTCTAATTTTGAAAGAACTATTTTCTTCAGTGAGCTTTTGAATCTCCTTTTCCATTTGGCTAATTCTGCTTTTGAAAGCATTCTTCTCCTCATTGGCTTTTTGAACCTCTTTTGTCAACTGAGTTAGCCTATTTTTCAAGATGTTATTTTCTTCAGCATTTTTTTGGGTCTCCTTTAGCAGGGTGCTGACCTGCTGTTCATGCTTTGACTGCATGTCTCTCATTTCTCTTCCCAGCTTTTCCTCCACCTCTCTAACTTGATTTTCAAAATTCTTTTTGAGCTCTTCCATGGCCTGAGCCCATTGAGTGGGCTGGGATACAGAAGCCTTGACTTCTGTGTCTTTGCCTGATGGTAAGCATTGTTCTTCCTCATCAGAAAGGAAGGGAGGAAATGCCTGTTCACCAAGAAAGTAACCTTCTATAGTCTTATTTCTTTTCCCTTTTCTGGGCATTTTCCCAGCCAGTGACTTGACCTCTGAATATTCTCCTCACACCCACCTCGCCTCCTGATCCTCCCAGCCAGCACTTGGGGTCTGAGATTCAAATGCTGCTTCCCAGCCTCAGGGCTTCTGTGGGGGCGGGGCTGCTATTCAGTGTGAGATTAAGTTCAGGTGCTCAGATCAGGGCAGGGCCGCCTCTCAGGCTCAGTTCCCTCAGGGAGTTTATGCAGAGACCTTCAACAATGGATCCAGGCTCCTGCCTGCTTGGGGAGCCCTGGTCTGCCGCTGCCTCAGCTGCTGCCTCCCGAGGGGGCCTGAGTTATGGGGGCACCCCACTCCCCTCTCGACCTGCCAAAGTGACCCTCTCACTGACCCCTGTCACCTGTGGGTGGAGGGACCCATGCGGCCACTGGAGATCCCGTCCCTGAAGCCTGCTCGGATCTTCTGCTCTTGGTGCCGTGGGCGCAGCAGGGCTGTGCTTGACTCCCAGTCCCGGCGCCCAGTCTGTGGCGCGAAGGACCTTTTGCGAGAAGTTTGCAGGTCCCTCTGGAACAGAAATCTCCTTCGTTCCACTGTTCTGTGGCCTCTGCTGCTCCAGAATTCGCCGTGAGTTCCTTTTTACAGATGTTCTATGGGTTGTGGGTTCGGAGCTATATGTATGTGCGTCTTTCTACTCCGCCATCTTGGCTCCGCCCCCCTGAGAATACCTTTCAAAGGTATGAACCAACTAGAAGCTTGGTTATTTTCTTCTGAGCTGTTCTCTCCTTCACTAGCAGTGTCCAGAGAGAGACAAGTAGAGTTCTTCTCCCCTCTAAGGTTGACATATGGTCATATGAAAAGAACTGTGGTCCTTTGTCTTGATGATTTTTCTTACATGTTTTAGTCAAAGTACAATCCTGTGAATTTTGAGAACTTCTGGGAGCCTAGCAACTATCCAAGCTCTGGGATTCTGGGAGTCTGAGACTATTCTGAGTTTTGTACTCAGCCTTGCTTGAGTGCGCCAAGAAGAGGGAATGATCTTTGGAAGAGACCTCTGGGATCCAGTGTAGCAGTACCTGAGACAAGAACTCATCTGGCAGCAATACTGAATTTGGATGTGAACTTGGTGGGATCAGTGTTATGTAGGAACTGAGCTAAGTTTGAACTTTCTTCAGAGACTGAGGTGATATGGGGAGAGGGTACTCCCAAGATGCTGGGGGCAAATGTTTGTGCTTTTGATGTTGCTATATCTAAATATCCCATTGTAAAAGTTAATTAATATTACATGGTTAAACAGAACTGGGGGTACTGGTTACTGGCACCAGCAGGGACACAACAGGTGAGAGGCTGAGCTGAGACCAGTAGAGAAGTTACTACAATCCTCCAGGGTACCCTTAGAACTTTATAGAGAAGATATAGTAGGCTTTGTTCTAGGATAGTGAGACAATAGTATACTAACCACTACACTCAAATATCCTTCAGAACAGAGGTGCCAAACTCAGATCAATGTGAGGGGCACTAAACAGTTCATAAGGATTTCTGTGGGCTGCATATTGATCTAGAAAATCACAAATTAATAACATCTACATTTCATTGTATTTTTATTTATTTTGCTAGACATTTCCCAATTATATTTTGATCTAGTTTGGGCAGCTCTCAGGAGAGTGGTGGGCCATTGGTGGCCTAGGAAGATAAATGTTTGACACTTCTGCTCTGGAATAAACTGAGAGGTGTTATTGATAAGGATTGAATCAGAAGTGTAGCTCGGTCACTATATAAACAGAAACAACATAAACTCAAATGACATTGCTGCCAAGGACACCTTGTCACCCTCACATAGATTTAGCTATATGCCTTGGCAGAATGTATTTTTCAGTTGGAAGTACCCAACAAGATGTGAGGCAGAATTCATACTTCAGGTATTCACTACTCATTTGAAGTCTGCCTGGTTATAACTTATCACTGGAATAGCTGATATACTTCATTGAATTTCACTGGAATACATAAGAGTTCTGTGTCAGGTTTTGCTTTAATCTTTTTTGTGACAAAGGAGTGATGGTGACCACAGAACCATTTATTTATTGAACATTAGCCACTAAGTGGTGGGGGATGGGCAGGAAATCTTCATCACTTCTCTGACTTTTGGAATTAGTGTCATGAACCTAGAACAGATGGACATCTAAAACACTTCAACAGCACAATGATCTCATTAAGGTGGATACTACTTCAACTAGTACACTACAACATACCTATCCTTTTGATCACGTGTAATTCCTCTCAAATTCTTTCTACAAATCTTCTATTGAGATGTATTCCCAATATCTCAGAGGATTTGGGTTCTTTTAATACTTCATGGATACCCAGGACACATATATTGCTTATCTGTTCTATCTATTTGCCAATTTTCTTTTTCTGGTCTTTACATTTCTTTACTGATGTCTCAAATGAGAATCATTCTTAGCCATTGTATCAGCAAGGACCCCAACATATACAGGAGTGCCTGCTGTACAGGTTCTTAGATCTGCTTTACTAAATGGAAAGCACCTTTTGAGCAGCCAACAATTACGTTAATCAAATACATATATCATTCACTTGGTTCAGGGGGGAAAGTCAGCACCCCGAACTTCAGGAAAGATACAAACAGAAATTATAAGCAGAAATTTCAAACAGAAAGACCAACAGACAGGGTTTCCAACTGTCTGATTATAAGTAATACATACATCAAAGATCAACTGATGAATCCAACTGTCTGACCATTACGTACACACATAGTTATCAGAGAGAGAAGCACTAACATCTGGGTTTTCAAAGGAGGGGTACAGGAGAGGCTCCTTAGCAGCTACCTAACGGGGTCTGGCCAAATAAACAACTCCAATGCCCCCAAACAAAACTTCACCTCAGAGTATTTATATACTTCTCAGAGCTGGAGGGCAGGACCCTCTGACCCAATGCCTCATTAGAAATTAACAAAAAGTATTGAGGCCTGTTAATGGGTGGGGAAAATCTTTAACTCTTCTCTAGTATTTGGATGCTTGTGGCAATTGACATGATGTTATTGGCAAACAAAAGTATCTAGAGAACCTCAGAATTTATTGAAAAATGTTCATCTATTTGGACTTTCCATAGGATACTCTCTATGATACTGGCATATGATATTTGGTGATCCAAGTGTCCCCTTCAATGGATATTGATCTAAAAGATAGCTATAACATTAGGCCTAGAAGTCCCTAAGCTTTGGGCTCTGATGGACTGGGTCTGATGTTGGTGGTTGACCTCAAAAGATTATATTTTCTTTGGCTTATATGCCCCCACTAAGAAATTTTTCCTGGCAAATCTCAAACCTGTTTACGTACCCATATTTCCAAGCACTGATAGTGTCATACCTATATCAAGTATGGTCCATTCTTTATTTTCCCCCATAGAAAATGTAAAAGGTGAAATAGGACTCCCCATTAAAATATAAAAAACACATAAATCCTCGCAGTAGTGTGTAATCTTTCCTTAGAAGGAAATGAAAGGGTTTCCAGCAGGGTAATACCTTGACCCTTCTGTGAGATCCCTTTCTCCCTTAGCTTTCTATAGATTTCTTTCAGGACTTGTACGGCACTTTATGATTTGGCTTCCTTCCTAGAAGGAAAGCACATGTTAGGGCTGGTGGACAGGAAAGCCTTTTTGCACCAGAACTGCATTGTCTGAATAATTCACAGTAACAGCAAGGAACAAATCACTGGCTTTCTACTTGTCTATCTTGTGGCTTTTATCCTTTAGAACTCTTCCCATTCTGGTGGCCAAGTGACTATTCCTTTTCTTTCTTTTTACATCTCAGCAATTCTTTATCTCTTTCAAAAAAGTCCCTGAACTTGTAAACTCGGGAAGTTACTCCTGAGGCAAGCTCGAAGGCTGGTGCTGCTCAGGCAATTTCCTTTATCTTTTAGAAGACTAGATTCCAGGATTATGCTGTGTAGGACATTTTCCTTCTCTTCTTACCATTAGATAGGTGTTTTGCAACTCTGTCCATGAACTATTCTTTTGGGCAATGATTTCTGATCTCTTCCCCTCATTCAATTTGGGATAAAGTTTGTGTCTGACTCTACCATATGCTTCTGCCTTCTTGTTCAGTCATTTCAGTCATGTCTGACTTGTTGTGATGGTACTTGGGGTTTCTTGGCAAAGATATTGGAATGTTTTGCTATTTTCTTTTCCACTCATTTTGTAGATGAGGAGACTGAGACAAACAGAGTCTTGCCTAAGGTCACACATTTAGCGAGTGTCTGAGGCCAGATTTGAACTCAGAAACTTCTGGCACTATAATCCACTGTACCACCTCTCATAACTTATGTCTTACAGTAGCTATTAATGACTAACAAAGGTTAGACAGAGGAAGATGGACTCAATTCTTCACTATTACCCAGAGGTGGTTGCCATCCCTTGGGGCAGGAACTCTTGGTTCTCTCTAGGATCAGGTGTTCAGAAAGGGAAACAGAGAGGTAAACAACAGCTAGGAACCCTGAGGTTAAGGAGCTCTTCTTTGTATGACTGAGGCAAGCACATGCAGCTCAACCACTATATGCTTCTGATAAAAATCAGCCATTAATCAATCGATTAATTAACATTTATTAAATACCTACTATTTGCCAAGCACTGTCCTGAGCACTGGGGAAACAAAAAGAGGCAAAAGACAGTCCCTGATCTCAAGGAGATCACAATCTAATGGACAACTCCTTTGGATGGGGATGAAACTCCCTTTCCTCTGCTTCACCCTGAAAGAAACGCACAAGAAAAAGGAGAAAAAGCTAAAAAGAAGAAAGAGTGGAACCCCTGCTCTCTTTTATAGGTACAAAGGAGGTCCCAGAGAAAGTGCTGGTAAAGATTTAACAACTGGCTCTCTGAGAAACCTGTACCCATGACACAGTTGTAAGTATAATCTGTACTATTAACCATTTTTACTTTCTTAAGTCTAGAGAAAAACACAGTATCTCAAGCTCTGCTTTCTATCCTTTTGCTAATTTCTGAGGCAGAAATGCTCACACTGAAAATTTAACAACGGAGCAGTGGATAGAGTGCCAAACCTGGAGTTAGGAAGACTCATCTTTGTGAGTTCAAATTTTGCCTCAGACGGTTACTAGCTGTGTGATCCTGGGCAAATCAGTTGACCCTGTTTGCCTCAGTTTTCTCATCTGTAAAATGAGCTGGAGAAGAAAATGGAAAACCACTCAAGTATCTTTGCCAAGAAAACCCCAAATGGGGTCCCAAAGAGGTAGTCACCACTGAAATGACTGCACAACAAAAGTCCGTATGAGCAGACTCCTAGACAACTAAATATAACTTCTGTCCCTGAAACCCATACCCTATGAAGCTCTAAGAAATGGTTACAAAGTAACTAATTGATCTTGGGACAATATTTATCACTGAGAAGTAGGAGGGATCTGAGTCTAAAAGCATTTATTATGCACTAGCAGCTAGGTGGTGCAGTGGATAGAGCACTAGTGCAGGAGTCGGAAGGACCTGAGTTCAAATGTCACCTCAGACACTTGATACTCACTAGCTGTGTGACCTTGGACAAGGCACTTAACACCAATTGCCTCATCCTTTGTCATCTCCAGTCATCTTGATGAATATCTGGTCACTGGATTCAGACAGCTCTTGAGGAGAAGTGAGGCTGGTGACCTGTACAGCCCTCCCTCACTCAAAGTCAAGTACGAGTCATGTCATTATTTCTCTGATGACATGGTCTTCTTTGGCAATGAAGGATGAATCCACTGTTGTGTTATTGGGGATATGAAGAAAGGCAAAAAACATTCCCTGTTCTCAAGGAGCTCACATTCTAAGGGGGAAGACAACATGCAAACACTTGTGTATGAATAAAATATCTAAGGGATAAATTTTATACACACACATTATATCTATATATCTATATCTATATATACATAAGGCACTAGCATTAAGGGGGATGGGAAAGATTCCTGGTAGAAAGGGCAATTTTAGCTAGGAATTGAAGGAAGCCAGACAAGTGGGAAGACAGAGATGAACTCCAAGAGAGAATTATTGGGGATAGCCAGTGAAAATAAATGGAGTCAGGAGATGGAGTGTTTTGCTGGAGGAACAGAAAGGAGGTTGGACCCAAGGGTAAGTGAAATAAAGTAAAATGTAAGAAGACTGGACAGGCAAGAAGAGTCTTGGTTATGAAGGTCTTTAAAAACGATCAGAGGGTTTTGTATTTGAATCTGGAAGTCATGGGAAACTACTTAAGTTTTTGTCCTCTTAACAAGATGTCAGTGTGAATATCCATATTCTCTATGGTGAGGTGCTTATCAAATGTTATAAATAAAGGCTTTCTGGACTTTGTGACCATAAGTAAATCAATTAACCTCTCATTGACCTCTGCAATTTTTTAAGACCATAAGATGCAGGAAAGTACTAACCTGACTTTGTGGAGGGAATTTCCTCATCCGGGAGTTTCCTATACCATTAGTGTCAAATTCAAAAAGAATCAGATCTCTGTAGATTACATATGAACTTAGAAACCCAATGATCCATAAGCTCTATTGTATTTTTTATTAATTTTGTTAAACAAGTCTCAATTACATTTTAATCTAGTTCTCCCAGTCATTTTGTCAGCTTCTTTCCAGGTTCATCTTGCTGGGAGTTTGACACCTTTATCCTATACCAATAAAATTATGGGGTTCAGTTCCCAGCTCTATAAAATTCAACATAATGGGATTGAACAATGAAAATGTGTAATTTATTGGAATCTGAGGGAAATTATTAGATTGAACTTTATGTCTGCAAAAATTTTTACAGACATTTTATTAGTTACTTCTAACCACCTTATTATACAGATTTGTTTTGTTACTGCCAGATTTTAAGAAACTAAGGTTTAAGGAGTGTACAAAGCTATTAAAAACCCACAGTAAGAACCTGAATTTTCAGTCCAGATATTTTTCTGTTGTTCAGCCTTTTGAGTTATGTGGTTAACTCTACCATCTCTTTGTTAAGGTGAGAAAGGGATGGTACTCATGACTGAAACTTAAGCCTAAAGTTAATAAGGTCAATATTCATCTATTTTATTAACACCTTGGCTAGAACATCTAAAAAGGGCAGAATGTACTGGTTTGGATTTTGCTTCCTATTCATCTTACCCATTCACTAAAGAATTTCCTAATAGCTAATTGAGTGGCCTGCAAGTGGGTAGCAGAAGATAGTAGGGAGGCTGAAATCCCATAAGCCAAACCCTGAATGATCAAAGCTTAAGAGTTCATAAGGATACTCGGTGTTTTACATAAGACCACTGAAATTCTTACCCGTAGAAATCTGAAGTTGTTATTCCTGCACACTCTCTTATGAAAATGTAGCTAGCCAGAATAAGGATTGTTGAATAGGACCCTTAAGGGAGAAAGAAGAGGCCTGAAGTCATTAATGCTGGCGTAGGAAGCAGATTTTAAGAGGTAATAATGTCACTACTGTGGAACATGAAAGTTCCTGTTAGTTACGCAATGTGTACATTTCATTATTCACATGATTTCACTAGGTGATTATGGAGCTGTGTACATAGCAAGTCCTGACTGTAGCACGGTCACAGCCTCTGAAAATAAAATGAAATATAATTCTATCACTCATGTCTTTGCACCAGGGCTATCCATGAAGAATATTTCCCTAAATTATGACCCATTTTCCAGTTTAATTTATTTTTTGAAAGTCATTAAATTGTTTTCACAATCCATAAAGTCCTTGGATATACTTTGTTTCCAAAATTTCTACTCTGCATATGAAAATGAAGCGCCAGATAATGAAAATCCTGGAGGGGGAAACAATTCATTTTAACAAATATTTTTAAAATACCTTCTATTCCAAATTGCTTTTTATGCAGTTATAAAGCTCTCTTGTTTACCCTTTTCTCTCCTAGAGATGATGGGGGTTTTGGTGAATGTCTGAGGGTAACCCTGTTCTATTTCTTTGATATTCCAAAGAAAGGTTCAACTGCAGTTTCTGATGTATTAGACTATTTACTTATTCCTTCCTGCGCTCTTTCTTCAGGGATTATTTCTGAGAAGTAGGAGGCAGTATGGTAGGAGACAAAGACTGGTTCTGGAGTGACAGGAACTGGGTTCAGATTCTGATTTTGTTACAATGTATTACCTTGGGCAAGCCATCTAAACTTGCAAAATCTAGTAGTTCTATAACTGAGCACTAGGTGACCCTTAGGTAGGGACCTATCAGTTCAAGATCTATGATTCTATTATTGATATTTCTCCATTAGTTAGTCAATAAACATTATCAAGCACCTATTAATAAGTCACTGAAGTGCTACGGTACCTGTTAGCTGGTCTCAGGGTTGGCCAGAAGTTTAACTGTTATGGGAGATGTGTGCATGGGCAGTGAGCCAAGAGTCTTTATGGTGAGGGAAGAATTTCTAATAAAAAATAAGGAAAAAAACCCCCTCCAAAGCATTAGAGTGTTCTTTCATTTCAGTCAGTACTGTACTAGCACCCCCATGGGATGTTTCCTGATAATCTTTCCACTCCCAGGGCAAAGAGACTTATTAAGACTTACCTCTTTTGGAATACATGCTCCACCCCCAGTGAATTGTACTTCGCAGTTTCTCTAGTCTAGCTTTATGGTTCTAAGTTATATAAAGTAGGGCTTTAGACGCACGCTCTCACAGTCTGCACAACAAACCTCGGGCTCTGGCAGCTACACACAGACACACGAACGCGCGCACTCACACTCAGGAGTACAACGCAAGGGAACACACACACACACACACACACACACACGCACACACGCACACACGCACACACACACATTCAGAGCTGGGAAGTTCGTGCTGCCTCACTGGTCAGCAGAGAACAACAGGCTTTCTCGAAAGTCAGGACCGCCAGCCCGGAGAGAGGAAGGTGCGGACAAGCTGCCCATGGCTGACTTGAGTTTCATTGAAGATTCGGAACCCTACACGGGAAAGGAGGAAGATGATGAAGAGGAAGAGGAGGAGGGTGTGGAGTGGGGTTACGAGGAAGGTAATAGAAAGCCCTGCACGGAGTTGGGTTATCATGGTTAGGAACAAATCTGACAAATGTCCAGGCTGTGGCGGTTCGGGCGCTGTTCACCCTCCGTGTGGCCCTGGGGTCTTTTAGGCAGGAGGGCGCGGTGGGGTGGGGGTCGGCGGGGCTGCTGGCGGTGGCGAGGACAGCTGGCACTGGGCAGCCTGGCAGCGCCTAGCGGAGACTGACGGGTGCGGGAGAGCGGCGGGGAGCGCCGAGGCAGCAGCTCCGCTCCTCCGCCTCCTGCTGTCGCTTGCTCCGGGCTGAGACCTGAGACCTTGCCCTTGGTCCCTGAGGGAAGCCTCTGAGAGCGCCCATCCAGCTGGGCTGCCTGTCCCTAGCACCTCGCCGGAGTCCCTACTGCCCTTCCAGCAGGGACCCACCTCAAACCTGTGGCCTGATTTTCATTGTAGCTGCGACGGAATATAATTTTTGAGGATTTGTTGGAGGCAGAAAAGCTTTTCCACCTTCGAGACGAGTTTTTGATCTTCTTCCTTTTCTGGTTTCCTGAATTCTCCCCTCCTCCCCATTGACTCCTGCACCTCAAAAAGTGATACTTCATTATTTGGCTATGCTTGCCTGCACCCCCACAAGTCCCTTCCCGTACCACCCCGCCCCCTCCCATTATCACTATATAAACTTGATCTGTATAGAAATCTAACCGGGGAGGCAACACACGAACACATTCTGTAGTTAGTCTAATTTACTTCAACAGCTGCTGTTCTTTTTGAACTAAGTTCTCAAGTTTTTGCTAGAAGATAGCATAGCTAGTGAGGGATATCTAATGATACAGAGTGTTGATGGTGCCCTGTTTCACCAAAGTCTTTAATTTAGACCAATCATCTTGACTTGAGAGCCAGTGAGGCATCATGGATAAAGAGCGGGACTGGCCAAGGAGTCAGAAAGACCTGTTCAAATTCTTTCTTAGACGTATTCATTCAGGCTGTGTAACCCAAGGCAAGTTACTTAACCTCTCTCTGCCCCAGATTACTCTACAAGTAGGAGTTGCTGATTTATATCCTTTTAAAAGTTAGGACCATAAAACCAAACTGGAATGTAACAAAATTAATGGTTTCAGAGTTATTTAAAACTGTTCTAGAGCAACTTTTACTGGACATTTTCAATGTTACATTAGTGAAATTTCACATTATCTTTATAAGCAATGCATTATGAGTACAATCAGCTCTTTCTATATGTCAGTTTCAAACTGAAAGTCTCTGAAATGCAGGAAGGCTTTCTCAGAAGTTTCTTTTTATACATTTAGGTCTGCTAATATTATTTTGAATGATTACTGATATGTAAATGCTTGTATTCACAAACTTACAAAATCTATAATTATGTCAGTTTAAAAAAGCATATAATGAATTTGTGTGATACATTTTTCACATTTGCACACATAGATACCACATATACATATATGTGTTATATATAAACTCACTAATATCAGTTATCATTTTCCATTTATCTTCAAAAGTGTTTTTAGCACCACACTTGCCAGTTCTATTTGTTCCACATTGAGCACTGTTGCTATTACCAGTGGTTTGTGATAGTTTAGTGTTTGTTGTCATTTTAAGATAAGTTTGCCTTCAAGCCACAAATCACATAATTATATCCACATGGTAAAAATAAAAGTATTGTATTGTGCTATAAATCAATTAAATGTTATGAGGTTTTGTGGTTTTTAATGAATGATTTGGGTAACATGGAATCTTTGCACTGTAGCTTTTTCAGAAAGCCAAATATTGCTTCAAAATCTAATGAAATGTATTTATTTCTTTTACCCATGTAATTGATCATAAAACAAGTTGTATCTTATTGGTGGAAGAAGTGTTAGGGTCATAAAACAGAAAACATAACTTTGATTTTTTGTTTCACACTTTTTATATGTATAACCTACAAAAAAAAAGACCACTTTATTTCAAGTTTATTATTTATTTTATTCTCAGGAGTTGAATGGGGCTTGGTATTTCCTGATGCTAATGGAGAATATCAATCTCCTATCAACTTGAATTCAAGAGAAGCCAGATATGATCCCTCACTGCTGGATGTTCGTCTATCTCCAAATTATGTGGTGTGTCGTGATTGTGAAGTCACTAATGATGGACACACGATTCAGATTGTTCTGAAATCAAAATCAGGTATTTAAAAACTTCCATTTCCTCTGCTCTCATCATTCAGTAAATTAAATTGTTGTTATTATGACCTACAAAATATGAATTGAAAAGCTTCTATGATAATAAGGTAGATAGGGTAACATTTCTATATTTTCTGGAAATATACTGATTTATCTTAGACATTATATTTCCTTTTCCTCAAAGACTATTATTAAACAAGGTTGTGAACACACATATATACACAAATAGGTACAAATATATGTGCGTATGTATATGCATATATATACATATATATGTATATATATATGTATATATATATATATACACACACACATACACACACATATCTCTATCTCTATGATTTTTTTTCCTGGAATCTTTTTAAAGAGAGTCATAGGAATCATAAGATTATCAGATGATGGGTTTAGAGCTGGGAGGGACCTTGGAGACCATATAATTCAACTTCCTCCTTTCATAGATGAGGAAGGAAACTGAGGCTTAGATAGAGGTTGAGTAACTTGCCTAAAGTTACACAAGGAATAAATAGTAGAGCTGGAATTTGAATCCAGCTCAATCTAGCATCTTTCTACTATACCACAATGAAGATGATGTCAGGTAGGTTATTCTGACATTTCCCTAGGTGGTGGTACAACTTTACTCAATACAAATGGCAAAGGCTGTAGTTCCGAAAATTGTTGGGCCTCAGGAAAGATTTACAAAATCCATATATCACCCTGAATTATCTTACCAGGTTAATTTCATTAGGAAATTGCCATAGTGCATCTTCAGTATTAGGGCAGTTAGGTGACACAGTGGATAGAGTGCCGGGTCTAGAGTCAGAAAGAATGATCTTCCTGAATTCAAATTCAACCTCAGATACCTGCTAGTTGTATGACCCTGTTTACCTCAGTTCTTCATCTGTAAAATGAGCTGGAGAAGGACATGAGAAAACATTCCAGTACAGGGGTGGGGAACCTGTGGCCTTGAGGCCACATATAACTCTCTAGGTCCTCAAGTGTGGCCCTTTGACTGAATCCAATCTTCACAGAAAAAATCCCCTTAATAAAATGATTTGTTCTGTACAACTTGGACTCAGTCAAAAAGCCATACCCAAGGACCTAGAAGGCCACATGTGGCCTTGAGGCCATAGGCTTTCCACCCTGCTCCAGTATCTTTGCTAAGTATATCCCAAATAGGGTTACGAAGATAGTTACAAAGTCTTCCATGTTGCACAGGAAGGTTAAATTAACTTTTGTCATGTGTAAAATGGACAAGATTGACCAGATGATCCCTGGATTTCTTTAACTTTACCAATTTGGGCCTTAGTCTATGCATGTATAAAATAAGGAAGTTGCATTATAAAATCCTTTTCATTTCTCAGTGTTATGATCCTTGATCTTGTGACTTGAAATTAGCTCAAAATATTTTTTTCTCTGATTAGAATTTTTTTTAGGACAAGTGTTCAGACCTGTGATTTCATGGTGATAGCAAATTCTTAGAGGGGAAAGTCCCTCCGCTAATACAGATCAACTATTACTCGTCAATTTATAATTCTCTTGAGAGTTGCTTTGGGCTACTGAGAATGTTAAATAATACCACCCCCACACCCAGCCCCTTTCCCTGGGTCCCACGGTCAATATTATGAAGTTAAGACCATTGTCTGGTGCATGGTCAGGTCAGATGACCTGTCCACACAGGGGTCACACAGAAAGTGTGTGTCAGAGATGGACCTTGAAGCCATATCATTGTACCTTTGATGTGGGTCTTTATTCACCATGCAACTCTGTGTTTCTCTTTAAAGAAAAGCTGGAACCCGTAAACACACACACACACACACACACACACACACACATATACACACATACTCATCACAAAGAAAACAAGCTGACCTTTCCTGGAAAACACTTCAGAAAAGGTGGAAAATTAGAATATATTTGAATTACATAAAGTGCCTGACAAGCAGTGCCTAAATGTGCTTAAATTAATTCAGAATCAATACATGTGATATTTCAAACTACAAATTCCTTAGATTTATCATTACCCAGTTCAAGCATTGATTTCTGACTATAGATTAGTCATTAATTATGGATGGTTTTGAACCTTAATCTAGAATTAATATTCCTTCAGGGAATTGTAGATTCATGTTTCCTTTCATCCTTGTCCAAGTTTGGTCAAGGTACATGCATTATACCCAATATCATATAGATTTTTGTGCTCGCTAAACAAAAGATCCTGTTTGATTACCTTGCTCATGTCTCAGATGTAATTTTGAACTCAATCTGTAATCCAGGTTATTTTGCCTGTGACATGAATAGGCATTTCAAGTTTACTAGAATGGAGTTGAATGCTAGTTTTTTGTGTGAAAGATGTGTTTTAAGAAGTAAAGAAAATAACTTGAATACATCCTGAATGCTGAAATACTGCTAAGTTACTATAATAAAGGTTATGTTACGATAGGGATCAATTAATATAGTTGTTTCAATTGTGTCTGACTCTGTGGTTCCATTTGAAGTTTTCTTGGCAAAGATATTGAAGTGGTTTGCCGTTTCCTCTTCCAGCTCATTTTACAGATGAGAAAACTGAGGCAAACAGGGTTAAGAGATTTGCCCAGGGTCACACAACTGGTAAGTCTCTGAGGGCAGATTGGAACTGACAAAGCTGACTGTGAAAGTCTTCCTGATTTCCAGCCCTAGCACTCTATCCATTGTGCCACTTAACTGTCCTCCAAATTATGCTTTCCTTGGCCAGTTTGATTCAACAAGCATTTGTTAAGTGCTATTTCTCTATACTAAAAACAAAAAAAAGGTTTGAAACTGTCACCGCCTTCAGGGAGTTTACAAACTCTTGGAGGTGGTGGTGAATAGCGAAGACTGCACTCTTGAAACAATTAGAAAGTAAATGCAAAACAGCAAAAAATAAAATAAAAAAGTTCATAAAGGTCTTCCACTGCCAAGGAAAGGAATTTTACTTTGTGTTGTGGGGTTGGGGTGAGATGGAAGGAGAAAGTGTGGGTATATGCATGGAGGAAAGACAGACAACTAGGGGGCGGAGAGGATGGCTTAGGTCTAAAGAGGAAGCATGGCTGGAGCTGCTGAGGTACAGTGGGTCATATGAGGCACTGAGCAATCAGGATTTGGGGGTGAGAGGTGGGAGGAACTCTGGACCTGAAAGGGTAACATTTTCCAGGGCTAGGTTGTATAGTGGATAGAGCATAGAAGGCAGGAAGGCAGGAAGATCTGAGTTCAAATCCTCAGACATTTATTAGCTGTGTGAGCCTGGGAAAGTCATGTTCTTTGAGTTCTTATTGAATTTTCTACTAAGCCTGGAGTAGAAAAAGAATTAGGGCCGTTTAAATGGCAAGTGAATAGAGCTTTGGGCTTGGAGTCAGGATTCAAATTCAAACGACAAACCACTGCAATCTCTTTGCAAAGTCCTCATGGACTTTCAAACATGACTGAAAAACAAAAGTGAAAAAGTATTGTTTGGATGGTATTGATAAGCTCGAAAACATCTGGAGGAGGATAGCTCTTTTCAAGTATTTGAAGTTGTTATATGGTTGGTCTCCGCATTGATTAAATTCTTTATTCTTTCAGAGTTCATTTTTACAATATTGCTATAGAATAAATTTCAGGTTTTTGTTTTTCTTTTATTTGTGGGAGAGGAAATAAATGCTTGTTAATACAAAAATATTTTAAAAACTATTTATTTTTTAAAATATTTATTTTTTAAAAATTATTTATTATTTATTTTCACAGTGTTTTATTTTTAACATTCATTTAAAAATTTTGAGTTTCAAATTTTTGCCCTCCCTTCTTCCTTTTCTCCTTCCCTAAGATGGTAAGCAGTTTAATATAGGTTATGTGCAGTCATGTAAAACGCATTTCCATATTAGTCATGTCGTAAAAGAAGAAACAGACCAAAAGGAAAAAAAAATGACAAAATAAAGTGAGAATAGTATGCTTTGATCTTCATTTAAACTCCATTAGTTCTTTCTCTGGATTTGAATAGCAACTAGAAAAAATAATTTCAAAAACACTTGTTATGAAGAAAAGGGATTAGATTTGTTTTGCTTGGCTCCAGGGGGAAGGACTAAGTAGAAAAAGAAAAAAGGGAGATTTAGAGGAGGAAGACTTCCTACAAGGGAGGTAATGGATTTACCCCAAGTAGTAGAATTCAGTGAAGGCTGTGCAACCACTTGGCAGTGATGCAAAGATCTTTATGTTCATATAAAGGCTGGCACAGATCACCTCTGAACTCTCTTTTAGTTATGGGATGCTGTTTTCCTCTAATGATTTCAGCTTTGAATATACTGAGTTTGGGGGAGTGGTAGGTATTCCAAGTACTAGTCCCCAAAAGCAGTCAGAGATATGGAACAGAAAATTATTCAGTCCTCTAAATGAGAGGTTAGAAGTGAGATTTGGAAGTCATTAGAACTATGAAAACAGAAAAACTCAGTATTATAAAAGAAACAAACTATACTGAAATGTAGTTATCAAAATATTTTTTAAAAGTTCACTGGCACCAGATTAAGAACTATTGGTTTAGAGAATGTAAATTGTAGAACTGATGGAACCTTGGTGGGTTAGTGACAGGAGAGAGACTAAAGCTAGATTAAGTAGTTTTGGGAGTAACTGCATATAGATGACAAATGAACTCATGAAACTTGATAAGATTACCTAGTGAGATAGTTTAGAATGGAAAGAAAATAGGGCTTGGAATAGAACTTTAGGGTATACTCACTGTTAGGGGGCATGATATGAATGGAGAACTCTCAAAGAAGAAGGAGGAGCAGTTGGACATCAAGGGGGAGAGACAGGAGAAAAAAGTTTTCCCAAAATCTAGAGAGGAGACAGTAGGATAATAGACTGAATTTGATAAGAAAAAAAATTAATTGATGTAAATGTCAAATCTTACATTTGGATTAAATGAACTATTAAAAATATAGGAGATAGGAAATGTGACTAGGTATCAATTTATCTGGAGAATATCAGGATGTTTTACTAGATGCAATCTCAGTTAAGAGTGTGACCTAGCATCAAAAACACTAATGTGACATTAAGCTGCATTGAGAGGTACAGTGCCCAGGCCTGGGCAGGTGAAAGTCCTGCACGACTCTGTCCTATTCTTCTAGCACTACTTTTGATGGAGAACATGGATTACTTCCAGAGTACACCCTTGATGGTGAAGGGCCTTTGAGATCATTCAAAGGAGCTTGGGGGTATTTAAATTGGAAAAGAGTAGACTTAGGTGGGGGCATATAGATGCCTACAAGGTAGTTCATGTGGAAATAATGGTTATAATTATGTTGCTTTCCTCAAGAGGGCAAAATGAAGAGCAATGAGTATAAGTTGCATAGAGACCGTTAGGTTTGTATAAAGAAAAAACTTACTAACAATTGGAATTATTCAAAATGAAATTGGCTGCCTCAGGAGGTAGTGGGTTCCACTTCACTGAAAGTCTACAAGCAAAGAAGAGATTATCCCCATTAGGAATATTATAAAAGGAGTGGTTTGTTCATGCCTGGGTAGGCTTTGATGGCATCTTTCCGATTCTGATATTCTGTGACATCTATGACAAATTGTTGAAAGTATCAACGTATTTCCATGAGGTTGAATATTTCAAGAGACATATCAAAATGATAATTTAGACAAAGGCCATTTATTTTTTCAAAATATTCCTTCTTATTTTCTCTTTTTCAAATAATTTTCCCCTCTAGTTTTTATGGTTAATAATATTCATCTTACATTTATGTAGGTCTTTGATGTTTGCAAATGACTTCCTCCAAAACAAGCCTTCAAGGAGAGAAGTGGAAGACGGTTATCTCAGTTTATAAAAAGTAATTTTAAAAAATGCTTCACTTTTTCCCTGCTTGCATTTTGCGTCCTAAGGCAGCTGCCAGCCTTTCCTAGTCTTTGTCTTGGCTTTGCCCAAAGGTACTGATAGATCTTAGAATGTTTTGTGAATCATCAGTGAAAGAGTCTGTTATTTTTGGTTAATTGTGGATCATGGCTTTATCTGAGCTGAATCATCTCAAAATCAGCAATCCTTGAATGGTTTATATGATAATTCGCTTTAGCTAGAATATTTAATTAACCAAAGTGCTTTGCTTCTTGACTGGGCTACATAAGAGAGGATTCATACTGTTTATTTTGACATTTGCAAAATTTGTGGGTCTGAACTCACTCTAAAACTGCTAGTTAATAATCAGATTTGTAGCCTTTCAAGGACATTTGGCATCAAAATCGGACAACATTTAGAGCATTTCAAAAGCGCAGAGAAGATATTTAAATACTTGTGTAGAAAATGCTTAAAGAAGTCTGTAAAGGAGTACGGACCTGGGCAAGGGAGGTGAGGAAGGCTCTGATTTTATCTGTCCTCACCCTACTAAAGATTAATGAGCTACAATGTTTTAGCTGGGGCTCCTACTTTTCAAAGCAGGATATAATGAAATTGGCTAGTTTATTAAACTCATGCATTTTTGAGTGTAATATATTTAATGCTAGTTTTGAAAAGTTGTTAATAGCTTTATTAATTATACATCTTTGGAGACAGGGATCATGGATTTTGTAGACTGATGCTAAAGAAGATAGCAATTGGCATTTGGGCAAAGAACTTTAGGATAAAAAAATAAAAAGTGCTCTATTAATATTAAACTTTTAGTTTTATCATTAAACCAGGTCACCTCAGAAGAACTGAACTCAGACTGCCTAATCAATACCAGATTAACAATTCTTAAATGTTAGGTGTGGAGGATGTGTTCTTTCCACCTCAATAATATGCTTAAAGATTCTATAACTTCCTCAAGGATTTAATCTGTAAACTAATAATGTAATAGAGATACTGCATTTGCCCAAATCAAATCATCTCAATAAAGAATTATTGAATACAAAGAAGTATATAGACCTGATCTCTGACTTCAAAGGGCTTACAGTATAGTTGGGGAAATAAGATTTAAGAATGAGAAAAAAAAGTAAATAAGGAAGAGAAGGAAATAAAGGCTCAAGACAATTAATGAGCCAGGCACTGTGCTAGGCACTTGAAATACAAAGACAAAAATGAAACAGATTTTGTCCTCACAATAATAGAAGATTTTGTGTGTGTTTAGATGATGAATGAAGTGTGTAGATTATAAGTACTCTAGGAGTTTGAAGGGACATCATTTCAGGGTAGAGAGACCAGGGAAGTCAGGAATTCATCTGGGTCTTGAAAGATGAACAGATGGAAAGGATAAGGAAGAGCTTTATAGGTGGCTGAAATGGTAGGAGCTAATACAGGAGTGTAGAAAAGCAAAAGACAGGTTCAGGGGACAGTGAGTAGTTTAATGAGAAGGAGAAGGGGTAGGCATTATGTGAGATTAGGTGGGAAATGTAAATGTAGGACTGATTTAGAGGTCCTTGAATGCCACACTAAGTAATTTCTTAAAGGCAAGTCTTACCAATTTAATTTAGGCAAGCCAGTTGGTTTTAGGATTAGCGATAGGTGTTCATGTTAAAATTTTAAGAGAAGCTAACCCAAGGATTTATTTATTCATTTAGAGTGTATGAAGATAATAGATTGTATGAATAGACAGTTCTTCCCAAATACTGCTCTATATTTCTTTTAGACTCCATTTAAGTGACAGAATTTTACTCTCTCCAGACTTTTATGACCTTGGAGAAATCTGCATGTTATGGGACTCTTCTGAGCTGTTAGTTTCATCTTCTGATTTTCTTGGAGAATTCCAGAAGTGCAACCAGTATAGGCTGTGATCGATTCCGTTTACTTCTAAGTCATCGCTTCCATTCTCCCCTCTGACTGGTACAAATGTCTGGACAAGTACACTGCTTAGTTTTTCTGTTGCACACACCAATCATTGTCCTCCAAGGATCTGAATTTTCTTCATGTGTCATAGGATGAAATTGTGCATTTATAAATGTACATAAAATTGAAATTGATTTTGTCACCGTAAAGTGATATAAAGAGGAACTTACAGGCAAAAATAAAAAATATAGATTTTTAGGTCTGTGTACTTTGATCTTCAAGTAGCAAAATAGACTGAACCTCTTTCAAGGTTATATATTCCATCTGACTATTAGACAAACTTATTAAGGGTAATGAATTTTTTAAATGTACTATTTGTGCAGAAGGAAGTGCTAATGAGGATAGGTCATTATGCCCTTTACTTGTAACTTATTATAGCAACCTTAATTAGAAACTTTTACTTCTGGGCATTTTGTAATTCTCTGCACTAATTTAGGGTCAGAAATTTTTTCTTCCCATAAATATATGACATACAGTGTTACTCTGCAGTTTTACTTAAATTTAAATGTGGTGCCAGCAAATAAGTTCTTATTCCTTTTCATAAAAGATGTGCTTATGTCCTGTTAATTTGCAGGGTATGGTAGGATTGGAATTTTATTTAGTATATGGTAACATTTTAAAAGGGTGGCTAGATAGTATGGTAGATTGAGTGCTGGGCCTGGAATCAGAATGATCTAAGTTCAAATTCAGCCTCAGATACTTACTAACTGTGTTACTCTGGGCAAATCATTTAACTCTGGTAGCTTCAGTTTTCTCATCTGTAAAATGAGCTGGAGAAGGAAGTGACAAATCACTCCAGTATCTTTGCCAAGAAAATCCCAAATTGGGTCACAAAGGGTTGGATGTGACTGAAAATGACTAAATGACAATAATAACAGAAAACATTTAAAAAAATGTTTGTCAGTACATTATTTTCACATTTTTTTCTATAATTCAATCACAAATATTTATTAGTGTCTACTAAGTATTAAACACTATGCTAGGTACTCTGGGATGATATAAAGAAGAGAAAAATATGGTCCCTGCCTTTATGCAACTTACAGTCTCCTAGGGAAGACACAAACTTTGTATTACACAGCTTTAATATAAAGAGCGATGCTAAAGTGCAGTCAGAAGAATGAATACAAAGACATATTAGACATAATACAAACACATTTGGAAGTATCATGGGATCACTTCAACCTAGCAGAGTGGGTAAAATTTTATCATGCATAATTATTGAGGGAGAGTGCAAGAATGTTGTTATTTCTGTTTGCTGAGAAGGTTTTTGTTTGTACATTGCAAAAGGTACATATACCCAAGTGTCCATTCTAATGGAGGAGGGGCTAAGACCTGGCCAATGACTTGGTACCTTGATATAAGCAAAGTGAATGTGGACATAGCTAAAAAAAAAAGGAAGAATATCTGATTTTCATTGTCCTTAGGATATGATTGTCAACTCAACTCTACTATCAATGACTGGAAAATTAGGTATAGGGTCATCTGGGGGCATAGTGCAGAGCTATACGGTGAATTTGTTTGGGATGGTAGAGGATGTGGTGATGAGGAGGGTCAGTTGCTTGATGTGTTGAAGCCTACAGGTCTTAAGTCTCAAACTGTGTAAGAAAAGGTGATTTCATTATCAAGGGAAAACAAACCAAGGATAGAGAAGATAGGTGAAGCATAGTTTCCAGGGTGAGGACAAGGAGATATCTAAAGAAATTTAAGGTTCTAATTTCAATAACCCTTGAGGACTATATAAAGAAGAGTCTTTCTCTGTCTCTATCTCTCTTTGTGTTTTTGTGTCTGAATCTCTTTTTTTGAAGTTCGGTAGCACAGTAGATGGAGTGTTGGGCCTGGAATCAGGAAGACCTAAGTTCAAATACTAACTCAGACACTTTTTAGCTATGTTACCCTGATAGAATCATTCAATCTTTCTCTTGTAAAATGAGGATCATCTTAGTATCTACCTTCCAGGGTTTATGAGGATTAAATGGTCCTCTTTGAGAATGAAGGGCAAACCCAATGAGGATTAAATGAAATAATATTTATAAAGTACTTAGTGTTATGCCTGGCACACAGTAGGTATTTAATAAATTCTTATTCCCTTCCTACCCTTTATCCTCTCTACCAATTCATCTTGCTGGTTAGGCAGGAGAAATCAAATAAGAGTAGGCCAATGCCCTTTACTTGGTGCTAATGACCAAGAATGAGATATAAGAATTGACGAGGGATATGTAACAGTTGGGTAGATAGTTTGAGGAGGGCATTCATTGTCCGTAGAGGGACGGTGTAATTATCTGCAACTTTATGGTACATTTGAGGAACAGGAAATGGTGAATTTGTTTAGGGTAGAGAATACATAAGTAATGGTATATAAGACAGCAAAAGTAGTTTGGGAACAAGTTTTGGAGCTCTGGATTGCCAAGTGAGAGTGCTTGGTTAATGTAATGTATTAATATATTTAAAGTATTAAAATTTTTTGCACTAAAGGGAGGTATAAAGAGCACTATACTTTAGGGAGCAGTGAATGCTATGCATCTTCACCTCTGTCTCTTGGAAATCTCTGGCTTCTTTTAAACTCAGCTTAAGCTCGACCTTCCACATGAAATCTTACCTGCTAGACCCATTTGCTAGTGGCTTCCCTCCCCAACTACCTCATATTCATTTTATATATGTTCTGAATGGATATATATATGTATGTGTATATACATATATATGTATGTATATATGTGTGTATATATATAATACATACATACTTGTATCTCTTTTTTATATACTTATATATGCATCTGTCATCTTCCCCATTAGAATATAAACTTCTTGAGGACAGGCACTATTTCAATTTTGACTTTGTGTCCCTAAAACTTAGTACAGTGCCTGGTATAGACTAGGCATTTAATAAATGATTATTGGTTGGTCAATTAATTGATTGTTTTCAATAGAGATTCAGCACAGATCAGAGAAATCTCAGATTGGGAAAGAACCTCAAAAGAAATTGAGTCTAACCTGTTCCTGAACCAGAAACCCTTCTACAATATTCCTGACAAATGACCATCATATTTCATTTGAAGGACTCCAATAAAGTGAACCCACTACTTCTTGAAGCAGTCCCTTATACTTTTAGACAACTTTAATCTCCAGTTATCCTGATGAATATTGAGTCACTGGACCCAGATGGCTCAGGAGAAGAAAGTGAGGCTGGTGACCTTGTACAGCCCTCCCTCACTCAAATCAAAGTCAACTGCGATGTCATCCTCTTGATGTCACAGTCTTCTTTGAGAACAAAGGACAAACACAACAACAATTAGTAAGGTATTTTCTCTTATATCAGGTCAAAATCTGCCTTCCTTCAACTTTTTAAAAATAATATTTTGTTTTTCCCCATTTACATGTAAAAATAATTTTTAGCATTCATTTTTTAAATTTTGAATTCCAAATTCTATCCCTCCGTTTCTCCCCTCCCCCTCCCTGAGACAATAAGCAATCTCACATAGGTTATGCATGTGCAATCATGTAAAACCTTTCCATATGAGTCATTTTACAGAAGAAAAGTCTAACTAAAAAGAAAGTAAAAAGGAAGGAAGGAAGTGAAAAATAGAATGCTTACATATATATTTATATACTATCAATTCTTTATCTGAGGCAGATAGAATTTTTCATCGCAATCATTTGGGATTGTATTGGATCATTGTATTGCTGATAACAGCTAAGTCATTTATGGATGTTTATCCTACAATATTGCTATTACTGTGTACAATTTTTTGGTTCTGCTCATTTCATGCTGTATCAGTTCATGTAATTCTTTACAAGTTTTTCTGAAATCATCCTGCCCATTATCCTTCCTACAACTTTTACCTTGTTCTGCTTCTTCCCTCCAGAACCATACAGCAGCAGTGTTATCCCTCTTCCATATGACAACTTATCAAAACTTTGGAGAAAGTAAAAAATGGAATGCTTATTAAATCTGCACATGATACATATTTAAGAAGTACAGCAAACATGTTGAAAAATAGAGTATGTATCCTATAAGATCTCTACAAGCTAGAAAATTTAATTTGATGTAATATGAATATCAGTACAGCTAAATATATAGTTTAATGTAGATTTAAAAAATCAACTTAAAAAGTCTAAGATGGGCAGGCAGACCTAGAAAATGATACTACTGAAAAAAGTCTTTTTAAGCTCCAGCTACTACTTTGATGGAAACAATATGCCCTATTTAAAAAATATATTATTATATCACTCAAATTAGGCATATCACTTATCTACATGTAATGAAACAGTTTAGCAAATTGGTCTAAAAATCATCATCATCAAACACTCATTTGTATGTTTTTATTTCATGAAAATAAGATTCTTCATGAATTTTGAAACTATTAATTTCACGCTACTTATTTAAAATGACTACTTGCATAAATTAATTGTAAATTATAAAACAATAAAATATACAGTTAGGCTCTGGGCACACTATTTCAAAAGCATAGAACCTTTTTTTTCTTTTTCTTTTTAAATTAACCTTTATGCAATCTCTAGATGTAAAAGTAAAACTAGTTTAGCTTAGCTACTGAGCTAAAAGTATGTATTTCACAAGGTTATCCTTATATATATTGTATCTATGTGGTACAAATGTCCCACCCAATGTATTTTATAGAGATTTTGCTGCAAGTTCAAAATAAATCAACTATAAACAAAAGTGATTGAAATCTTATGTTGCATTACATATTCAGGACTGCTAAATCCTGTGCTGTCAAGACCACATCTGGTATATTATGTTCAGTGGTAGATGCCGCATTTTAAGGAATAAACTTAACACAGTCCAGAGGAGAGTGATCACAGTGAAGGACTTTGAGACAATACTAAATTAGGATTGTTTGAAGGAAGTTGGGGATTTCAGCTTGGAGAAGAGAAGGTTGAGAGGAAACATTATAACTGTGTTCAAATACTTGAAGGACTTCCATGTGAAAGAATTAGATTTGTTCTTTTTTGATTCTAGAGGACAAAATTGGGAGCAACAAGTAGTAAAATTTGCAGAGGCAGATTTAGGGTTTCCATCTAATAGATGGAAAATCTTCTTAATAATTCCAACTACTCACAGGTGGAATGGGGTGCCTTGAGAGGTACTGGGATAACCATCATTAGTGGATTTCAAACAAAGACTTTTGTAGGCTGCAGAGGGGAGTCAGATATGGGCTAGAATAGAAGACTTGTGAGGTCCCTTCCAACTTCCAAGAGTGTGATTCTGAATACATAATGAATTAAGCCCTTCATATATCTAAAGATAACCTTTCTTTTGGGAAAATATCTCTAGGTCCTCTGGTTGATCCTTAGATGCCATATTTTTCAGCCTTCTAACCATCATTTAGCCCTTCTCAGAACATGCTCCAGGTTTTCAAAGACTGGAGATAGAGGGAGAAGTTAGGAGACTATTTTAATTAATCTATGCATGAATCAGTACAGTGTGTTATAGGTTTCAAGATAACTCACTAACATTTTGTGGAACATAATGATATCATAACTAATGAATCAGATTGATGGTTATCCTCTCTTTCCATCCCTTCTTAATGCAGTAACTTGCCTTGGGCTTCACTGAGAAAATTATATTCATTGTGAGTTCCCTCTCTCTCCCTGTTCTATATTTCAAAACCATTTTCCATCATTCTTTTTTTCTTTGCTCCAGTCTCTGATGAAAAAGTGAATTTTCTCCTTGATGCTTGGGTCAATCTCATTAGTTTTCCTCTAGTTTTATCAACTATACAAATGTAAAAAAATTAAGATTTTAAATCAGTTAAAAATTAAATAAATAAGCAGGCTAGATGATGGGGTTACAAAAATGAAAAGGAAACTGTCTCTCCCCTTGAGGAGCTTACATTCTATTGGGGCAATATCATAGGATGATAGGATCATTGAAGTAGATCTAAAAGGAAGCTCAGAGGCCACCTTGTCGAACCTCCTTATTTTACATGTGATCAAGCTGGGACTCAGGGAACTTAATTTGTTCAAGTCACACAGCTGGTAACTATCGGAAGTCGAACTGGAAGTCGGAATCCAGAGGTCATTCTATTTCTACTGTGCCCCTATATATAGTAAAAACAAAGTAATTTAGGAGGAGTAGAGGAGCTGTTTTAGGTCAGGTACATACTGATCCTAATGTAAATTCTTGGTTTGGAAACTTATGTCAGTAAGGTTAACCATAATGAAAGCAGCAATAATAATGACAAATGTGCTTTTTATTTACTAAATATAAGCAAACACTAAGAGAAGATATATAAACAGACATTCAGAAAGGATATACAGGTACAGATCTCCAGGTCCCAGGTCACTGGATTCTTTCAAGTCAGTAACAACAAAATAAGAACTACAAACCATGTGGTAATATAGTTTGTCAATTTCAAAGAGCAAGGGAACTGCTCTCCTTTCCTGATACCATATAATGCAAGACTTTCTCTCAAAGTGGGCCTTCCAGACCATCCCCATTCCAGGTCTCCATAACTAAAAGTTTTATACGTATGCTTAATCATTAAGCCATGTATGTAATCAGCCTATAGGACCCAAGACCATGGCACTTGAGTGAACTTTGAGAGGAGCTCCAGGTATTGGATGAGGTGGAGATGAGGAAGGGTACATTATAATCATAGGGGAAAAATCATGGAAATTTGAGATGATTATTCATTAAGTCAATCAATACACATTTATTAAGTGCATACCATGTGCCAGGCACTGTGCTTATCACTGGGGAAACAAAGAAACATAAGTGGAATGTTATGTATGTAGAATAGCAAGAGACTGGATGGCTTTTTTGCTGGGAAGATTCCAAAGGGATTTCTGTTCAGATACAGGTTTAGCTGGATGACTTCTGGGGTTCCTTTCAACTCTGAGATTCTAGGAAATAATCATTCAGAACCATCACATCAGAGGATATTGTGGAATGAGAAAGAGGATCATTTAGCTGTTAGTCTAGGGAAATGAACATGTAGCAAGCATTTACCTAGTACCTCATAAAATGCAGGATTTTCTTTTCTTTTTTCTTTCTTTTTCTTTTCTTGTGGCTTGGTAGAACTATTGGATGTGAGTGTGATTTAATTTCTCCAGTGAAACTAGAAAATATTACTGAGGCTGCTACCCTTCCACCTCTCTACTCAATCGAGATTCAGGTCAAATTTAGCATCCATGGTCTCCCTTTTGGATTCCTCTTTCCCTCTTCTGGTTTCCTCGTGGGGTTTCCTCTGATTTAAAGAATGCCTCATTGCCAATTTAAATCTATGTGCCATCTTTCCTCTGGTTTTGGATTTTAAATCTTATCTTTAATTGTGGACAGAAGACTGTCCTCTGGTAAGGGAATACAAAGTGTAAGTGGAAACCAAGGGATTTATTTTTTAGGGGCAGAGGGATCCCTCTTATGGGGATCCTGAAATCTTGCTATAGGCAGCAGCTTTAGGCTAGTTTCCTCCTCCTCCTCCTCCTTCTTTTTTTTCTTCTCCTCCTCCTCCTCTTTCTCCTTCCCCTCCTTTTTAAACTGTTAGCATTTTTAAAAAACATTGGAACTTAACAAAAAGCAAATAAAATGAGTATTTCCATATATAATAGAACAGGAGGAAATTGTATCTGAAACTGAGAATCTATAATGTGTAGAATTTGTTGTTCTTTTTGAGTATGTAATAAATTCGTAACTTTCAAAGCTGTCCTGTTTGTCTGCAATTCCTTTGGCTAACCTTTTTTTCAACTGTCTCCTGAGGGGTCATTGTGAACTGATCTGTATCCGAACTATCAATATCCCTCTAAACATTTATATGGTGGAGAATTGGAAAAAATCCCAACCTTTCTTCATTCCATTTTCTCCAGGCACAATATAGTGAATGTGACTGTAGCCCTTATGTTTTCTCTTACATAGCAACCATACTGTGTTACCTAGGGAGAGTTTTTATTGCCTTGATTTAAAGATGTGCATACATGCTCTTCTCTTAGTACCCAGTCAGAATGAAACAAATGGTTGCCTTGGTAGCATTCCCCAGTTTCTTAAGTATAAGACTGAACGAATTAAAGCATAGAGTTTGAAAGGAACTGTTCCCCTGTCTTCTCCCAAACTTGGATGGATGTATTGAGTTCATTCTGTATATAATAGGTTTTTAAAATTTGTTTTAAGGTTAAGTCTTGAGGGTTGTGTGATTAATGCAATGGGACGATGGTACAATATTTTTAAAAATCTTAGTATCTAAAATCAGAAACCCCTAAAATTCTTATAACTGGGATGTGTACAAAGAAAGTATAGAATGATTCAATTCTATACTTAGCTTTTGAATGACCAGAAATACTTTCTACCTTTGCAGCTTAATTCATTTAATACCTTTTCTAGTATTGATTATAGTTGAAATTGTCTTTATTGATAATGGGACTAAGGGAACCCCAATTCTCAAGTTCAAACTTGAGAATTCATGGATTATTATCACAAATGGTCTCAATGACATTTCACTTTGTTTAATTTTTGATTCCCATACCACCATCTTAGAACCACATAACATTGTGAAGCTTTGACAATGATATTGGTCACCATGTCATCATTTTTTGTGTCAGTGCTTTTCTGAGCTGACACTTTAGCTACATTAAGTCACCAGTACACATTTATTCCCAAGATAATCAGAGTTTCTAACTTCTTCAGGCACAAAGGCTAATTAATTAATATTCCATTGTTATGTATTTGAAAAGATCAAGGTCTTTTCACAACCATGTAAAGAATATTCTGCAGGTATTTTAAGTCTTTAAAATATTGCATACATCAAAAATCTTCTCTTTGAGAATTATACTTAGAGCTAGTCACTGTTATTTCCTGAGTGGCAAGGATTAGTTTTCTGTCAAATTCGGTCTCTTATTCTTTAGTTCCAGGGTCAGCAAGGTGAATGTTGTCATAATAAAAATAAGAGCTGGAATTCTTTAAAATTTTCAAAGTGCTTTATGTATATTAACTCATCTGATCCTCA
This sequence comes from Notamacropus eugenii, assembly GCF_028372415.1. Lineage (NCBI taxonomy): Eukaryota > Metazoa > Chordata > Mammalia > Diprotodontia > Macropodidae > Notamacropus > Notamacropus eugenii. The sequence continues at coordinate 279,379,689 of NC_092875.1, read as the reverse complement.
CAAGGTAGGTGCTATTATTGTCTCCATACTATGAATGATGAAAATGAAACTGATTTGTCATAGTACACACCTGAGGCAGGATTCAAACTCAGATCTTGCTGACTGCATGACCCATACTTTATGTGCAGCCTAGATGATTTTTTATCCTCAAGAGATTCTTGTCACCCTCAAAGAGTAAGTTGTATCATATATTTCTTAGATGGTACATATTTAGAATTGAGTTGATATAGAAAAAAGGGATTTTTAATTAATGAATTCTTATTTTGATGAAGTTAGATGCATAATTTGTAATGAATTTATAATAGTTCTATTGCATTAGAGCAAATGAGGAGCAGCTAGGTGGCATGGTGGACAGAGTGCTCAGCTTGATATCAGGAAGTCTTGTCTTCATGAATTCAAATCCAGATTCAGACACTTACTAGTTGTGTGATGCTGGGCAAGTCACTTAACCTTTTTTGCCTCAGTTGCTCATCTTGTAAAATGAGCTGGAGCAGGAAATGGTAAACCATTCCAGTATCTTTGCCAAGAAACCCACCAAAATGACAAGACTGAAATGACTCAACAACAAATTAGAGCAAATGAAGAGGCAGCATGAAATAGTAGATCCAGACTCAATGTCAGGCCCAGAAAGACCTTGGTTCAAGTTCTGACACATCTTGAATGAGTAATTATATTCAAGTTACTTTGTCACTCCCTGCCCTAGGAAACTCTTAAGGTATATGTTGTAGAGTAGCTGCTAATCTGAGTAGGACATATGATCTTAATTTCAGTAAGCAAATGAAAGGTATAAGGAGGACAGATGATCAATTATGTATGACATTTTTATTTAAAGGAAAAATGTAAAAAAACCTCTCATTTAATATTTTTGTGTGGAAAATTGTATAACTATCTTTAAAGTCTGTTTATCTATCTATGTATCTATATATCTATCTCTTTCCAAATATGTGTTGCTATAGAGATGAAGGCTACATTTTAGAATTTTAAATTATTTATTTTCTTTTGAAGAAATTCATAGCATATGTTTAGTTCAAAAGAATTGTCTTTTTTAAAAAAAATTAATTTTATTATGAAATTAAACATTAAAAGGAGAGCATTTCGATGTACATAGCAAAAAAACAAAAAGAGGACTATATATAAGACTGAATCTTCATTTCGTATTGCTTTTTCTGAAGTGATATAATGATTTCACACATTGTTTTCAAAACCATTCTGTTTTGCTTCCTTTTGAATTTCTTTTCATTTATAAAATATTTCAATGATTTTTAAAATTTACATCATTCTTTCTAATTTCCCTCTCTTCCTTATATTCTCTCAATTAAAAATTGAGAAGAGAAAAAATAATTCCATGTAAAAAAACCCAGTTATGCCACATCCAGAAATGTATGTCTTTTCATACTTTTAGCCTATCTCCAATCTCTGTCAGGAGATGGATAACATGCTTCATTATAGGTCCTCTGAAGATATGATTGGTCATTGCATTGATCAAAGTTCTTAGGTTTTTCAGTCCTTTTTCTTCAGTGGTGTCCTTGTATTGTTCTTCTGGTTCTGCCCACTTTACTCTGCATCGGTTTCTAGTACCCAGATTTTTAAAAAACATCTGTTATTCCTTACTGTGCAATTATATTTCATTGCATTTACATATCACCATTTGTTCAGATATTTCTCTCTCATGGGCACCTCCTTGGATGTTACTTCTTTGTTTTTCTTTTTTTCCTCTTTTTAATCTCTCTTTTGGGGACAAAGGGTTTGTTTCGCTTTCAGGCTACATTTCCTTTCCCTGTTGTTATCTTTCCTCTTAGCTCTGCCCTTCCACCCCCCACCCCCAACTCTACCCACTCCTGCTTGTTTCCTGTTGAGCTCTATGTATTTCTACAACAACCTGTCTGTGTTCAATTCTTCTTTGTCCATTTCAGATAAAAGTGAAGTTCTTGGAATGCCTGTTCTCCCTTTGGTCCTTCTCCCCATGTTTATAGATTTTTCTCATATCTGAATTATGAGAAATAATCAGTTTCATTCCCTTATTCCTCCTTTCTACACTGGCATATTTTTCATTTTACCTTCTCTTCTCTTTCCCCTTTTAAAACAGTCAAAATAGAACCAATCTACCCCTACAGATCCTTTGACAACAATTAAGGTTCTGAAGGCTTCTTCTCCCTCTATTAGGATCATCCCTCAACTCCTTTCAATTGTTCAAATAAATTTATCTAAGTTTCTCTGGACTCTTGTGTTTGTATTTAACATTATCTACTCAGCTCTAGTGTCTTAATCAGAAATTCTTCAAAGTGTTCTATTAAAAATCCAAGTTTTCCCCCTATAGGATTATACTCAGTTTTCAAAGCAAAATTAATCTTGTTTGTAAGCCTGTATCTTTGGCCTTTTTGAAATAATGTATTCTAAGTTTTCCTCTCATTTATGAAACTGTAAGCTCTTGTGTGATTCTGTTTGTGGTTTCATGGTACTTGAATTGCTTTTTTTCTGGGTGCTTGCAGTATTTTTTCTTTGAAGTGGTAATTATGGGTTTTGGCTTATGATCTTCCTGGGACATTTCTATTTGCGGTTTCTTTTAGGATGTGTTTGGGACATTCTTTCTATCCTTTCTTTGCCATCTGACTCTAATAAGTTTGAAATTTTCATTTAGGATTTCCTGAAGTGTAGTGTCTAGAATTTTTTCAAAATCATTTCAGGCTTTCTAGAGATTCTTAAATTATCTTTCCTTGATTTGTTTTCCATGTTAGCTGTTTTTATTAGATATCTTACATGTTCTTCTATTTTTCTATCTTGATTTAGTTCCAGTATTTCTTGTTGTCTCATAGAGTCATTCATTTCTGTTATGTCTATTCTGGTTTTTAGGTAGTCTGTTATTTGAGTGATGTTTACCACATTTTCTTTTAAGGTATTTATACACCTTCCAATTTTCCCCACCAGAGCTTTTATTTGTTTACTTTTAAATCTCAATTTGTTCTAGGTTTTAGTGTAGTGTTTGTGAAAAATCCATGTGTTTCTTTCAGTCGTTAATTGTAGCCATTGTGGAGTTACTCCTTTTGGAATTCTCTGAATTTATAATTTTTAAAAAGTACTGCTTAGTGTTTTCTTTGATTTACTCATCTCTCCAGTTTGGTTTCTAAATTAAAGTTTTTTTTTTGCCAGGGCCCGGTGTTATCCTTTCCTGTGATTTTTCTTTTTGGGAGGCAGGATCAAACCTGGTTGTTCTCACATTGGATCCCTTGAATTTTCATGCTGATCTTTTACCTCATGGATTACCTGAGATGACTGAGCACTGGGCTCTGCTTGGTTATTTCTGCTTCCCATAAAATTGTAAAATTTCCAGCTTGGACCTTTCTGACAACCTCTTTGAGTCTTTCTCATGGAAATCTTTGCTCTTGCTACCTACAGATACAGAGCTCTGCAGGTTATTAATTTCTCTGGTCCATCTGGTTATTCTGAGATGCTGGTGGCTTGTTTGCTTAGGAGGGTCCTGGCTTTACAGATGGTCTTCATTCTTATAGATTCTAGACTTCTGGCTGACTTTTTTCTTGCACTTTTCTGAGGTGGAAGAAGTTAGTGTCTGCATTCCTCCCTGGATTTCTTGATTACTATCTGACTTATTTCAAGTTTTTGCCGGAGTAGGTACTTTGGAGTTGAGCAGTTTGCCTGTTTTGAGGTAGCCATCTTGGCTAGAAATGGAACTCTATATTTCAATGGAAATTGTTTTGTATATTTATCTGGCACATTGAAAGGCATCATGGAATGGTTTATAAGGAGTTGACCCTAAAACCAGGGCTTGGATCCTACTTTTGATACAATTTTAGGCTCTTGGCAATTCTTGGACTTTATAAATTGTAGAGAATGTGCTAACTTGCCTTGGCAAAGGGAATTTCTTTATCTTGTTCCTTACACCAGTGTAATAACACAGGTATGGTCTCCTTTCCCTTTACTTACCCCCTATCTCTTATCCCATGTCCCCTATGCTCTGTTTCTCATTCCCTATCCCTTATGGACTTATGCCCCCTCAGCCTTCCTTGTGTTAAATTCTGGTGCTAAATACAATACTTCAGTATTTTATCTAGAAGCTATTATTTTCCCTTTGTCTATATCTTGTTAAAGGTTCCTGTATTTATGCCCATATGATTTCTGTCTTTTTCCTTGACTTTATAATGATTAGTAGATGGTAAAATACTGTTTACTTTGAAGTAACTTTTGTTAGAGCTCTTCTGACCTATTAAGCATACATAAATATTTTATTTTGACTAAGAATCATAAGTCTAGAGTTGGAAGGAAACTTAAAATAGGTCATTTTATAGACGTGAAAACTGAGGCCCAAAGAATTTAATGGCTTATCCAAAGTTATAAAAGTAGTTAGTGATAGAACTCAGGACTTGGGACTTCAAGTTCGGCATTCTTTCCTCTGTTGTCGGCCTTGAATCTTGTTAGATAGAGAGATAAATAAATTATTTATTAATTATTCACTCTGAGCCAGGACCTATGCTGAGCTCTGGGGATACAAATATAAGCTGACAAATTTCTTGCCCTCAAGGAACTTACATTCTACTAGGGGAAGACAACACAGAAAGGGGAGCTGGAAAGTGGGAGAGCGCATGGTGTAGAGAGAGGGGAAGGGGTTGTAGGACTGAGTCTTGAAAAAATAGGGCAAGGGCTCACCTACTTCTGTTGAGGGACCCAGGGATGAAGTCAATATCATTGGTGGGGAAAGTTGGAGGACGCTTGTTTTAGAACAGGCTGAGAATTGGTGGAAATTCTTGGACCCTGGAAAAATGAAAAAAAATTGCTTATTCACAAGGAATTTGAATTTTTGACCTGCTGAATCTGTATACATGCCTCTTAGACATAGCCACCTTTTCATTGTTCAGTTGTTTCAGTCATATCCAATTTTTGTGATCCCATTTGGGCTTTCTTGGCAAAGGTATTAGAGTGGTTTTACAGCTAGTAAGGGTCTAAGGCTAGATTTGAACTCAAAAAGTTGAGTCTTCCTGACTTCAGGCCCGGCACTCTAATCACTGCACCATCTAGCTGCCCCTTAGTCAACTTTAGAATCATCATATAATGCCTAACTTTTATCCTGGCCATATGAATTTAATGTACAAAAATACATGAGAACGGTTTTTGGGAAAATGTCTTTTATGCTGATAAAAACTGTATTGAGAAATATACATATTTGGAGAAATATATAATAACTAAAGAAAATGTATGTTGTTTTTTCCTCTCAGTCCTCACAGGAGGACCGTTGCCTCAAGGGCATGAATTTGAACTGTATGAAGTCCGATTTCACTGGGGGAGAGAAAACCAGCGTGGTTCTGAACATACCGTTAACTTCAAAGCCTTCCCCATGGAGGTAAGAGTGACATCGCATTCAGCAAAGCACTTGTTACTACAAAATATTAAGTAATTTACTGAAAAGAGTTAACTTTAAAAGAGTTTCCCAATCAGTCTTATATTTTCTTCATTTTTGTTAGAATAAAAAATACCCTCATGAAGAGTGAGATTGGGAAAGAAAATGGCTCGTCACGTTTACAGTAATGGGTTTTGAGTGTGCTCAGTATTGCATGAATAATTGGTCATAAAGTTAACCTGCCGCACTCTTAACTTTTGTCTTAACGTTATTAGTGTTCCAAAATTTCCGCTTCTTCAGCAAATCCTGTGAGTCACTTTGTTCTAACAAACTCTGAGTACATGATGAGCTGAAAACAAATAGCTACTAGAAGTCTCTCTGTAGTCATTAAAAGTCTAATTTAAATCTGTTTAAAATTGGTGTTCTTGATTTTCATCACCTCAGGCCATTAAAATGAGAGGATGTTCTGTATTTGGTGGCTTGTCTCATGAACGGAGACCAGTCTTCACAGAGATATCAGGAGCTTTTACATCTTCCTTCTGGAGCTACGGTGGACAGGAGTTTGAGATAGCTCATAGAAATAATAAGTGTGTGTGTGTGTGTGTGTGTGTGTGTGCGCGCGCGTGTGTGTGTGTATTACAAAGGATGAGTGGATTTAGAAGTGGAGGATTTGAGGTGCTTCCAATATTGAATCTTCTCCAAAGCTTGTCTGATTAAATATTAAGTTACTCATGATTGGCCTGTTGTAGAATTTATTACCAAAAAGTACCCAAGTGCATAATTTTATTAAAATGATGTATATTTTATCATTTAAAGTAGAGGTAGACAGGCAATTCAAAATATCATTTTAATTTCTGTGTGTTTTTTTTTTCAGAAGTCCTTTGGAGGCTTAAGACTTTTCTTCCACTTAATATAAAACAATCCTATAAGTATGTCTAGGAGTCATAGGGATACAGTCATTAGGTCCATGCTTGTTGGGCCTAAGTATAGGAGATGCTCAAATATGTCACAATATGACCTTCCTTCAAAAGATTGTTGTGGTGACTGAGAATATATATTGGGAACTCTCACAGATACATATCAGATGCCAAAGAGAAATTTGAAATATGTCCCTAATTTCCATACTCTCAAATTCAGTGTTTTTATTTATTCGGGTTTAAAAATTTTAGATAACATTTTATTTTTAGTAACAAGGACAAAATTAAAGCGAGACATAAACTTTAATTGAGTGTTATATAATCTAAGCTCTGCCAGTATGATATAGTAGATAGGGTTGGACCTGGAGTCAGGAAGGATTCAGATCCTGCTTCTGATACTTAGCAACTATATGATTCTGGTGTTATCATTTAATATCTCTAAGCCTCAGTTTGGGGAGACTGGACCAGATGACTTCCGAGTCCCTTCTAGGTCTAAATCTAAAATCTTGTGATTATTAGAAAGATAATGCCATGTGACGTAAGATGAGGTCATCTGCATTCACTGGCTTGTGGGAAAGTATGTTAGTGTCCTTCTTTAATAGCCTCATATATTAGTGATGTCTTCATTGTTCCATGTTCTGTGCTTAAAGGATCTTGAAACAACTAGAAATGTATTTTCTTTTACCACCTTTTGGAGACAGGTCCTGATCATCTCCCATGCATGGATCTTATGAGCTGAGAACTTAGGGAGAGAGGTGTAACCATTCTGCCAACAACTCTTGCGCATATTTTTTGGGAGGGATGTTGGATAGATAGGAGAAGGGTTTGAGAGAGTTAGATGGAGATGGAGGGGAACCTTACAAAATAAAGAGGGGAAAAATGTAAGGACTACAGGATGAACAAATGAGAGCAAATGGAACAGCAGAAACTCTATAGTGTGTACATATCAGAATTGTCAAACATACAGCCCATAGGCTGCTTGCAACCCACAACACTCCTGAGTGTGGCCTGAACCAGATTAAAATGTAACTTGGAAATATTTAACAAAATAAGTAAAAATATAATGTAATAAAATATAATAATATAATAAAACAGAGATAGTATTAATATGTGGTTTTCTAAGTCAATATGTGTGCCACAGGGATCCTTATGCATGGTTTAGTGGCCCCTGTTTATATTTGAGTTTGATACCACTGGGATATATTTGCTTTCTGGAGACTTTTATCAGTTGTGGAGAGATTTTCCCATGTGCTTTCTCACTGAATGGAATAGAACAAGCTTTTATTAAGGGCCAACTGTGTTAGTCATTGTGCTTTATAAATATATCTCATTTGATCTTCATAACAAGCCTCTCAGGCAGGTACTGTTATTCCCCTATTATAGTTGTGGAAACTGAAGCAGATAGAAATAAATTTACTTAAATTAAAATAAAATAAATAAATTTACAGATCATAATGCCAGTAAGTGCCTGAGGCCAGGTTTGAACTCAGTCTTTCCGACTAAGTACTTTATACACTATACCATTAGCTGCCTCCAACATTGAATACTGTTAACCTCTGTGTTCAAAGATATAGAGTAAAATTGGGAGAACTAGGTATGTATCACCTTCTGGATGGAACCAATCTCTTTGACTTTGCCTGTGACACAGAAAACAACTTTGTACAACCTTGAAAAGGCTTAATTAGATTATCAAATTCAACAACGTGTGCTTACCCCAGAATAGAATTTTTATTTCAGATATTCAGATGTATTTAGTCCTTTGCTGTTATTTTACATTTCTAGTCCAATGAACATAGTTGATGTGGTTTGTTTTCAGTGAAAATTAAAGTCTAGTACTGAGATTGTCTTTCTGTGGAAATGTTTATGCTTTGGATAATGGAATTGCCGATCCTCTTTTTCCAAAGCAGGAGATGCGCAGTGTCTTCCCTTTCCCTTTATTCCTCCCTGGCAGTGCCTTAGAGGAAATACTTTTCTTTGTTACTCACTAGGCATCGATCATTCTATATTAAGGACCTAAGTGCTGAGGGTATGTGCAACTGGGAAAAGAAATCACCAAATCAGGAATATTTTCTGGAGTTGGTTTCCAATTGGGATTTTAAGAAAGAGAAGGGCATGGCATCATGAAAAAAGACTTAGCACATGGAAGGAATAGTATTTGCAATGATATAGAAATGGTTATAGGTGCAGGAAAGACCAAAGAGATCTTTGTTCACTGATCCTCTGCCTCTGATTGACCTCATTAACTTCCTCTGCAAGTTTGTCTGAGTTTGGCTTGAAATTTCTGGGATGATTGTAGGTTTTTTCTAGGTCTGATTTGCTGTCCAGGGATAGTCATAGAGCCTCAATTTGTCATAAACATAGCAATGAAATAGTTATAGGTGATGAGGTTCAGCTGCGAGATGGCATGTTGAAGTTGTAAATTTATCACCAGATACTGTACAACTTATGAAACTATACTTTATTAGATTAAACTCTTAGGGATAGCCTCTTTGTTCAGTACAGATCTTTTAAAATTATTGGTGTTCATTAACACAGTTTCTTGTTATATAGTGGATCTGACTTCCTGTTCTGTTGTAAAGGTAACTTTTTCATGAGAGAGGCTTAGCCATATTATAGAAATGACTCTTATCTATGTTTACACTGTATTCAGGGAGTTATTACTATTTTATGTTCTAATAGGGCTTGCTGATATAGTATGCCAGCTGTTTGTGAAAAGTCAGGTGTACTGTGTAAACAGAAGAGCTAGATCTTATCAGAATTAGTTAGTTAGAAATCATCAAGGTCACTTGCTCATTTTATAGATGAGGAAACTGAGGCTGTTTGTGAAATGAAGTTTTCCCCAATAGTGAAGCATCCTGTTATAGCAAAGGACAGGGACCATATCATGTGTTGTGATCTAATTCCAGTCACGAAGTAACTTTAGGACGTTGTGCTTGCCCAAATAATGTACTAGCTGCTAAATTCTAAATGTTTTCTTCCTCCTTTTACTGGAATAGTGGTATCTATTATTAAAATGATATTGCTACAGAACCTGAAAAGAATGATCTATTTTCCGTGACCTCCAACTCAAATATTCTTCTGACAAAACAGAATTATTTTTATTCACTTGGTTCACTACTGTGAAAAGATTCCTGGTGGAATTTGTCAGAAGGGTAGGAATTGCTATTTCAAGGATGTTTGACCTGCTTAAAGATCTCTCTTGTGGTTCCACTTCTATGGAACTCTTCCAAACCCGGAGCCTCATAGAATTCTAAGCAACTGTGAGAAAATGAATTTTGTGGAACAGAAAAATTAGATTTAGGTCACGGGTACATAAAATCATAGGATTTTAGAGAGAAAAATAAGTACAAAGTATTATGCTAGGCAGTGGGCACATGAAGATAAAAACACTAAAGAGTTACCCTGAAGGAGATTACATTCTGCTTGAGGGGATTGGATATGTGTGAAGGTGACACATAAAGTGATTTGGGGATGTGGAGAGCTCTAATAGGAAAGGTTTCATTTGAAGAAGTAGAACCTGGGCTTAGCCTTGCATACAAACAAGAAATTTTAAAGTGCTTACTATGTGCTAAGCACTGTAGATTCAAAGAAAAAAGTGAAATGCTTTCTACCTTTAAGGAATTTACCAGTGGGGGAGAAAATCTGTGTGTAAATGAGGAGATGTAAGATAATACACAAAATGAACGCAAGATAGCTTTGGAAGGGAGGGTGTTAGTCTCTGGAAAGAGTAGTAGAAGTTTCTTAGAGATGGTGGTTCTTGAGCTGAGTCTTAAAAGGAATTTGGGTCACAAGAGGTGGAGATGAAGAGGGATATATTCAGAAATAAGGGACAGAGTGCAAATGTACAGTTCTGGGAGACTGAGTGTTGAGTATCTTGTGTGTGTAATAGGGAGTAGACACTATGGCTGGATCTCTGAATGCATGGGGACATAATGTATGAGAAGACTGGAATAGTAGGAAGGGGTCAGGTTGTGAAGAGTCTTAATTGACAGATAGAGGAATATATATTTACTCTTAGAGGTAATAAGATCCCATTTGGAGTTTATTGAGTAGTGTAGTGATGTGGTCATAACTTATGCTTTAGGAAAATCACTAGAATTAGGGAGATAAAAATATATGGCTATTGCAGCAGTTCAGATGAGAAGGAATATGGGCCTGAGGTGTGGTGGCAGCTAGATGAGTAGAGAAGGAGATGTCTGAGAGATATTGTGGAGATAAAAATAACATACTTGGCAACTGACTTTATATTTTAAGTCAGGAAATGAGTTGAAGATGAAATCAAGATTGTGAACCTAGGGACTGGAAGGATGAAGATATCTTTGATGGTAATAGAGAAATTTGGAAGAGGGAGTGGATTTAGGTGTGTATTTTGTACATGTTTTTGTACATATTGAGTATAAGATTCCTATGAGATATCCAGTTTAAAATATCCAACTGGTAGTTAGTGATGTGGAATTGGAGCTCAGGAGAGAGATTAGGGCTAAATACAGAGCTCAGCCATCTACCTGAAGACAAAAATTGAACCTATGAACACTGATGAGGTTGCTAAGTGACAGAGTATAGAGAGAAGAGGACAGGATGTAGGACAGAGTTTTGGGATTTCACCCAGATGAAGTCAGCATGACATAGATGATGCAAAGGAGACAGAGAAGGAGTGGTCAGAGGGAGGAGGAGATCCAGGCAAGAACAGTGTTACAACAACTGAGACAAGAGAGACTATTCAGGAGGATAGGGTGATCAGTTGTGTCAAATTGTTCAGAGAGGTGAAAAAAGATAAGGGTAACTGAGGGAAGGACATTAGATCTGTCAAATGAGACATTAATTTAGCTAATTTATGAGGTAACTTAGGAGACAGCTTTTTCAGCTTAGTAATGAGGTCAGAAACCAGACTAGAGGAGGTTAAGAAGTGAGAAGAGAGGAAATGTAGATGGTTTTTTCAAAGACCTGAACTTGAAAAGCAGACAATAGTTAGCAGGAATGGTGGGGGAGAGTGAGGATTCTTTGTTAGCATCTTTGTGAGCAGTGGGAAAGGAGCCAGTATATATGGAAAGACTGAGAGGGGTTGGTGATAATACTCGGCTGGATAAAGATGGGAGGAGATGGGATCAAGGATGTTTGTAGAAGGACTTCCCTTTGCAAGGAGTAGGGCTATCTCTTTTTCAGAAACTGACGTAAAAGAAGAAATGGGGCTTGGAGAGATAACACCAAGGTGAGATGAGGAGAAGGGGAGAAAAGGAATCTTCTGTGAATACCATAGATTTTTGTTTGTTCATTTTTTTTTTGGTGAAGCATGAGGCAAGAACCTTAGTTGAGAGGAGGGAGCACTGAGGGAAGACTAAGTAGGGAGGAGAAAATTTGGAACAGCTGTTGTGGAGGGTGGGGGTAGAGAATCAATTACAGAGGAGTAAAAGAATTGCCTTGTTTCAGTGATAGCATAGTTGAAATTAAATAACACAAATTTGTAGTAGACCCTGTGACTTTATCCAGTTCTGTTCAATAACCTGAGATTAGAGATTTAGGAGGTCAGAGACAAGATTATTCCAGAATTGGGATAAAACATGAACAATAGGAGATGAGAACAAGGGATTAGATAATAGGAATTAGTGAGGGTTAAAGTGGTTCATTAAGGGGTGAGCCTTGGGAAAGGAGGAGAGTGTAGACAAAACAAGGGAAATGGCCTGGAAAAGTTTGAGGGTGGTAGAGGAGAGAAGGTAGGTCATGAGTATGAGTAAAGGAGTAAAGTATAGGGAGAGAAGGAATTATATAAGATCATGATTAGATAATTTCAGAATTCTTGGTTTTGGGAAATGGAAGTTTAAAGGTATAACCATTTCTCTATAATTGAATTGGAATGGAGGAGGAGGTCATGGGAATTTAGTAGATTTAGGAGCTGGGAGATAATGGTATTTGAGGGAAAAATCTATGAAGTCCCCTAGTATGAGAGCAGGAGTTGTCCTGGAGGAGGTAACTGGAACCAAAGTCATTGAGAAAGTAGGAAGAATGCCCAGGGTGGGGGGTTGGTATATCATAGCCACTAGGATCTGGATTAGATAATACATTTTTCATAGAATCAATAATAGTAAGAGAGAACATTTGTATAGCACTTTAAGTTTACAAAGTGCTTTACAGATATTATTTTAGTAATCACCATATGTGATATGGGTTTTTTATCTTCATTTTACAAATGAGGAACACAGGGCCATCAAGTTACTATCTAAGCAGCAATGGGGATCAAATAGGATTTTGATTCCACTTCTAGGACTAATGATACATGGAAGAAAGCTTCTTTTGATGAAGTATGTGAACACATGCACACACACGTATTTTTATAAGCACTTTGTTTTTTGAGAATCATTTAACATGAAATTATACAAATAAACTTTATAAACACAAATCCACATGTCATCACCCTGACAGTAAAGAACAAAGTGAAGACAAGAGAACTAAATTAGCCATTCTGTATGGAACAGGGTTCTGTCTCATGTATTTGAAGTTCTTTTTTTTTATTTAAAGTTTTTAACATTCATTTCCACAAAATTTTGAGTTCCAAATTTTCTCCCCATCTCTCTCCTCCCTCTCCCCAAAATGCCGAGCATTCTGATTACTCCTTCCACCAATCTGCCCTCCCTTCTAACATCCCTTCCTTCCCTTATCCCCATCTTTTCTCTTGTCCTGTAGGGCAAGATAAATTTCTATACCCCATAACCTGTATTTCTTATTTCCCAGTTGTATGCAAAAACGATTCTCAACATTTGTTCCTAAAACTTTGAGTTCCAACTTCTTTTCCTTCCTCCCTCCTCATCCATCCCCATTGAAAAGGTAAGCAATTCAATATAGCCTACATATGTGTCGTTTTACGAAAGACTTCCATAATAGTCATGTTGTGTAAGACTAACTATATTTCCCTCCATCCTTTCCTGCCCCCCATTTCTTCTATTCTCTCTTTTGACCTTGTCCCTCTCCAAGAGTGTTTATTTCTAATTGCTCCCTCCTCCCATTTGCCCTCCCTTCCATCATCCCCCCACCCTGCTTGTCCCCTTTTCCCCTACTTTCCTGTACTGTAAGATAGATTTTCATACCAAATTGAGTGTGCATGTTGTTCCTTCCTTGAGCCAAATGTGATGAGAGTAAGCTACACTTTCTCCCTCTCACCTCCCCCCCTTTCTCCTCCATTGAAAAAGCTTTTTCTTGCCTCTTTTATGAGAAATAATTTGCCTCATTCCATTTCTCCCTTTTCCTCCCAATATATTTCTCTCTCACCCCTTAATTTTATTTGTAGATATGATCCCTTCCTATTTAACTCACCTTGTTCTCTGTCTCTCTGTCTCTGTCTCTGTGTGTGTGTGTGTGTGTGTGTGTATGTAATCCCTCCAACTACCCAGATACTGAGAAAAGTTTCAAGAGTTACAAATATTATCTTTCCATGTAGGAATGTAAACAGTTCAACTTTAGTAAGTCCCTTGTGATTTCTCTTTCTTGTTTATCTTTTCATGTGAAGTTTTTTTACAAAATAGTCATTACAGATTGGTAAAAGATGATTGTAGCATCAGTAGTAAAAGATACTGTAGTGTCTGCACCTGCTTTCTTCTAGTCTTTCTTTAGTATGACTGCCTGACAATTGTCTTACTGATTATCACTCCTTTGGGATGCTTTTCCATACCTCGCCCTGACCACTAATATCATATGGTCTATCAGCTGTAGCCCCTCCCCTCCTTTATACTGTTGCTGCACGCCTACTTCTTTGGACTGTGCAATTTTGATTTCACACTTCCCATAACCAATTTGATGACATCTGTATTCTAATAATCTCATTACTGGTTCTTCATCTGTGTATGTAATAAAATGGAATCTTTTTTCATTTGCTTTTGTGTGCATATAAAATTCAAATTCTCAGTCTTGTCAAAGGTTCTAAACTATTCTTAGATTTGCTATTCAGAGGTTATATATCCCAAAACATTCTTTTGGGGGATCCTTTCATTTTGGGGTCTATCCATTTGGTATCCTGTATGTGTTTTTTAACTTCCTGGACCTTGTCAACACTGTTAGCATCCTTGAAAAGCACAAATCCAAATTCCTTTGATTTTCCAGTGACTAGATCCATTTTTGTGATGTTGTCTGAAGCCTTGCCAGAACAAGACAGGTATTTGATCAGTTCTTTTTTGCTTGTACCCCAGCTTAACTCTCTTACTTAACTCTCTAACCAAGGTCCTGCTCATTCTTGTTCATTTTGACTTTGGATTCTTCAGTTTTATGCCATATTATTATACTTATTCATGTACTTTCTGGTGGCAGGGTTGTCAGCTGGGGTCAGGTGGTAAGGAGACAGTCACAGTGGTGGCAGCTTATATGAGATTTAAAATGACAGGAAGAGCCATTATTACATATTTAACAGATTGTAAGAAATACCCAGCAGGAACAATTTCAGAAATTTTAGGAGCTACATGAAAGGTATTTGAGTAAATTATCACTTTGGTAAGAGTTATTTATCTCTGAAAGTGGTAACATTTCTAGTAAGAATCTGATTATCCTATTTTAAGTAGTTGTGAAGTGTTCAATATATAAAGGTAATGCTACTGAGCTACTATCAGCAGGCTATCTGCTGCAAGTGGTTTTTCTATTACTTATAATAGATTGGCATTGAATCATCCATGCACTCTCACCTGAGTCTCTAAACTTAAAGACATGCATTTGGGAGATGCCTGGCAGGGACTATGAATGAAGTTTTTCATAGAACAGAACAAAGATAATTAACCCATGCAGGGAAGGACTCAGTGATCTTTCCTTGTAATGCCAGTTTGCCTTGGCTCAGCTACTCACTAGTTGTCTGACCACAGGTAATTTCACCTAATTGTTTTAATCTTTGTTTCCTCTTTATTAAATGGGAATCATACTGTGATTCAGTGAGTCAATGTGAGGAAAGCAGTTTCAAAATCTTAACATTTTCCTAAAATCTTACTTATTTTATTCTGAACTTAAAAAATAAAACAAGTATTTCCATAACATAGAACAGAAAAAAAAGATGATAGGACATGAAACTGCAAATCTATTATGTACAACTTGCTAATATATATACACATATATAACATATATACATAAGTATGTATGTATGTATATATACATACACACATGTATAAAGTTATCATATAACTTTTTTTCCCTTTTTTCTTTTCTCCCCCACCCACCCTAGAGATGGCTACCATTAGACACAAATATATATATGTTATATACATATATGTATATATTAATATATATTTATATATGTAAAATAATTTTTAAAGTAAGTATATAAACACCACCACCACCACTACTGTCACTACTACTACTTTCTCCCTTACATTGTCTTCTGTTTTTTCATTCTTTTGGTTTTGTTTCATGACTTCTTGATTTCTCATAAAGTCATTAGCTCCCATTTGCTCCATTCTGATTTTTAAGAAATTGTTTTCTTCAGTGAGCTTTTGAATCTCCTTTTCCATTTGGTCAATTCTGCTTTTTAAAGCATTCTTCTCCTCATTTACTTTTTGCACCTCTTTTACAATTTGGCCTAGTCTGTTTCTTAAGATATTATTTTCTTCAGTATTTTTTTTATGTCTCATTACCAAGCTGTTAGCTTATTTTTCATGGTTTTATTGCATCACTCCATTTCTCTTCCCATTTCCCCCCTCTGCTTCTCTTATTTGATTTTCAAAATCTTTTTCAAGCCCTTCCTTGACTGACACCAAGTCATATTTTTCTTGGAGGCTTTGGATGTGGAAGCCTTGACTTTGTTTTCTTCTGAGTTTGTGTTTTCATCTTCCTTGTCACCAAGACAAGTTTCTGCAGTCAGAGTTGTTTTTCATTGTTTGCTCATTTCCCCAGCCTATTACCTGACTTTTTAACTCTTTGTTAATATAGGGCTCTGCCTCCAGGGTGGAGTGTGCACTGTCCTGAGCTTCAGGGATTTTGTACACCTGTTTTCAGAGATACTTCTAGGGCTTTGTAAGTTTTCAATTTTTCCAAGGTGGTATGATCTAAGGGGAGGTATTTATTCCTCTGCTGTGCTCTTGTCTATGAGTGATCACAAGTACTCTTTTCTGCCCTGGAACTGTGAGGAGGGAGCTCCCTCCACTGATGCTGCAAGATCTGCTATGCTAGTGCTCCTCCTTGCCCTTGGACTGACACCCCTGTGCCCTGGATCCGAGTATGGGCAAAGCAATGGAGTCTTACTTCAGTGCTAGCAAAAAGACCCCTATAATCTTCTTCTCACCAATTATTCAACCCTCTTACCATTTGTGGGCTGATTGTATCACTCCCAGTGCTTGCTTCTGGTTTGCTGGGGTTGGGGCTATGTTGGCATGGCCTGTTCTGGACTGTTCTCCTCTCTCACCCAGGTCCAAAAGACCTTTCCTGCTGACCTTCTAAGTTGTCTGTGGGCTGAGAGGTCTGGAAACTACCCCTGCTGCCAGTGATTCAGTTGCCCCAAGGTCTGCTCTGAGCTTTCTGGGGCCTAGTCTGTGTTGGCCTGGCCTGTGCTCATTTGAGCTCCTCTCTCACCCTGCTGCAACAGACTTTTCCTGTTGACCTTTCAGGCTCTCTGGGGCTGGAAATTTGTTTCGCTCCATCTTTTTGTGCATTCTGCTGCTCTAGAATTTGTTTGGAGTCATTTTTTAAAGGTATTTGGAGGGGTTTGGGAGAGCTCAGGTGAGTCCCTGCCTTTACTCCACCATTTTGGCTACACTCTTATTAAACCTTACTCTCCAATATATCCTCTTTGATCCAGTGACACCAGCCTCCTGTCTGTTCTGCAGACAAGATACTATCTCTCAGCTTTGGACATTTTCTTTGGCCCTTCCCACTTCTGGAATACTCTCCTCCTCTTTTTTGAAAATTCAAATCAATTTAATGCTTGTAAAGGTAGACAAAGAGCTCTTTGAAATCTTGGACACTCAGTCTGCCTGTATGCATAAATGCACACATGCATTGCATATTTTTTTTTAAATTTAATACTCTCCCCTTTTTTGCTCTGATTACTTACCTTCCTGAATTCCTTAAGGTCCCAAGTAGAATCCCACATTCTACTGAAAGCCTTCCCTAACCCCTCTTAATCACAGTGTCTTCCCTCTGTTAATTATTTCCTATTTATCCACTTTTGATTTGATTGCATGTTGTATCCCTTATTAGATTGTGAACTCCTTGAGGGCAGGGGCTGTCTTTTCTGTTTGTGTATTCCCAGTGGTTAGCACAATCCTTGGTACAAAGTAGGTACTTAATAAATGTTTATTCCTCTTCCTTCTTGGCTTCCTCCATAAGGTGTAGTGGCTAGGGAGCTGGCCTCCAAGTCAGAAAGAACTGGGTTTCAAGTGCTACCTCTGACACATATTGTCTTTGTGACCCTGGGCAAATCACATGACCGAATGTATGGGTAGAGATTAGACTTGTGTACTTGTGATTTCATTCATATAAGGAGTTCCAGAATGAGAAAGTGCTCCATATCAATGCAATTTGCCACCTTTGTACATAATATATAGTCTCAGAAACTTTCTTAGAGTACTGAGAGGTCAAGCATCATGCTTCAGGGTCACTCAGTATCTGAGGTTTGGATATGAACTGGGGACTTCCTGATGATCCAGCATTCCATGCACTATGTTACATTGCCTCTGAAGACCTGGGACTTGAACCCAAGTCTTTCTGGCTTTGAGGCTAACTCTGTGCCACTATGTCACATTTCCTCTTTTATTTTAATGCAAAACAAAAAAAAATATTGAACGTAGAGAAAATGAGGAAAGAAGAGTTGAAAAAAATTGTGGTCTTTACCTCAAATCTTGGTTGGTCCATCTGTTGAACTAGTTCAATCAATAGGTACTCCAAGACAGTGTCCTATTCAGGTGTCACACAATCCCAGAGTTGGATGGGGCCTCAACGCTACCTACTTTGACCTATATCTCAAAAGAGTTCCCCTTTATATCCTAGTGGACAAATGACCTGCATAACTCCAGTCCACAGGAAGCCGCTACTTTCTGAAGCATCTAATTTCATTTTTGGGTGACTTTACGTAATGGTTTCTTTACAAGAATCCTAAGTTTGTTTCTTTGCAGCTTTGATCTGCTCTTACTTCTCTCAAATGAGATAATATTTGTCAGGCACTTAGCACAGTTGGTGACACAGTATGCCCTTTATAAATGCTTATTCTTTTCCCTTCCCCTACTTCTGCCTATGGGATCAGACAGAAGTCCTGTCCCTCTTCCAGGGGACAACCCTTGAAATATCTGAAGACAGCTGTCATATTCTCTCCATGTCTTCTCTGCTTCAAGCTAACCATCACCTAGTCCTTGTGGCTAGTACTTATATGGACCTTTAGGATTTGCAAAGGGCTTCACATATGTTAACTTATTCAATCTTCACAACAACCCTGTGAGGTAGGCACTATTATTGTCTTTATTTTACAGGTGAGGAAATAGAGGCAGAGGGAGGTTAAGTGACTTGGTTAGGGTCATATAGCTAGCATCTAAGCTAGTTTTTGAACTCAGTCCTTCTAACTTCAAGTCCTTCACTCTATCCACTGCACCATTCATTCATCAAAGCTTTCCTCTCACCAATTCTCACTGATACCTATGCGGTAAAATTTGCCTTCTTTTTTTATTACCTTGGGTTCCTTTTGTTTATTTCCTACATTTTGGGCATTTGGTTATAGATATTTGAGGCCATAGATTTTATTACTGGCTTATTTCTTAAATTTTTGTCTCCTGTAAACTTTTGGGTATGTCAGTTTCTGTACTTTTTCATATTTTGTAGCTACTTGTAAAATTGTATCTAACTTAAGGGATACATACATGTGTGTATGTATACACATACATATTTATAAATATGTAGTTATTTATATAGCTATATATCTGCCTGTTTAATTTTCTCTCACTACCATCCATTATAATTCAGTCATTCTAATAAAAATTGCTTGACACTTGACAAATGCTTTCTTACTGGCCAAGAATTGCCATCTCTCATTGTAATCTGTGATCTGGATGTCCAAATTCTATTCTCAGCCGCCATCTTATTAGCTAGATTTTTATTTCCCAAACTAATTTTTTTCTTACTTTGAACAGATAACAGTGAAGAAAACACAATTGGTGATCCTGTGGTAGTCATTTTCCCATCTAAGACTTCATAATTGTTGGCAATACTTTTTTAGATTTGTTCTGGTAGTGTTGTTTGTACCTATCTGAACCACTAGAAGGGGTTGACTGTTATCTGTTTTGGTAATTCTTGAAAGGTTTTCTGTTATGCCTTAAATACATGACTTGGAAAGACAGCAGATTTCTCCATTGTTGCTATCTCTTGACAAATAGCTGTTTTGAGTAACCCTGGGGAGGGAATTACCAGTTCCTGCCACTGTTCTCTTCTCTGACCTATACTAATCTTACTTGATACCTACTGTGCCTTAGCTATATCGTTTTTTGGAGGTTAAATAGCATCTTGTCCTAAGAGCATTCACTCTCTTCTCTTCCTTTTCTTTCTCTTCTCTGGGTAACACTCAGTTACTCCACTGCAACATCCTGACAAGGGTCAAGTTTCCTCTCCTATACCTCAGCTTCCCCGCCTGCCCACTTTCAGGCCTTGCTTCTCCTTACAATTAGGAACGCTTCTTTCTTCTTAACAACTGGAGTGGGGAAAGACATTTTCTGAATCCCTTTATTTTCTCTTCTAGGAGCAAGGTTGGCACACAGATAACAGTTGATTGGCTGTGGCAGAAATATAACACTTTTGATGCAATAATTGGTACAATTTCCCTTAATTTAGTGGTTGATGTTTCAAGCCTTATTTTACTGGAAAAAACTTAACATTAAACACCTGGTTAAAACTTTACTAGCAAACATATAACTTGATATAAAAATATAACTTGAGAACTTCACTCACTTGTTTCCTTAGTATCAACAATTCCACAGGTTCATCAAATTCCCCTTAGGTCTCGTACGAACCTTTTCTTTTGCCGTTTTTGTTCTGTTCACCAATCTGTGCTATCAATTTGCTTTACCCTCTGGTTATTTCATTTGCCTCTTTTAATCTTATCTTCACAATTACCTCTCATTTTCTTTACTGAGGTTCTAGTTATGTCAGGTTCTATGCCCTCGCCCTTTTCAGTTTTCCTTAATATTCCGTATAGCCTTTTAAAACTTTTATTTCACTTCTCTTTCATTTTTCCAGCAGAAGCTAGATAAGCATATTAATTAACCTGAGCTTTCTTTCAGTTTTACTAGATTTCTCCCCAATTTTTTTTTCCAAATTCAATTTCTGACCTATATCTCTAGTCTGTACCCTAAGTTATCTAACTGATTTTCTTTTTCTATTTCAAGTCAAGTCACTTTTTCTACTCACTCATTCTCCCAGAATTTACTTACTTTTCCTCCCTCCCTGCTTCCCTCCCTCCCTTCCTTCCTAACCGGAGTTAAGTGACTTGCTGAGGGTCACACAGCTATAAAGTGTCTGAGACCAGATTTGAACTCAGGTCCTCCTGATGCCAGGGCTGGTGCTCTATCCACTGCATCACCTAGCTGCCCCCCTTCCATAACTTTCTACCTCAGAAGATAGAACTAGTTTAGTTATTAATATCATTTTCTTAATTATCAATTAGTAGATTTGCTCTCTAGTTTGGAGAGTCTCTGTCTAACAATGAGAAAAAAAAGATGTATAAACTGAATTTAAACTTACTCTTTAACTTTTTATTTTATAAAGTTATTAAAATTTCTTTGAATTATCTTCCAAAAATAGATATATTTGTCTTATGAATAGTATTGTTCTCTAATATGCACATCTAGTAAATTGTTTCTTGTTAAATATTCTTGATATGTTTGCAAAAGAAGGCATCCATTCTGTCAGAATGTCTTCAGTCAGACAGGTGGTTACTTGAATATTACCTTGATAACCACCTGTGGCTCGTTATTAGGTAGGTTAGCCTCAGACAACTTCTATCCACAGGCACAATTTAACTGTGTTAGATTCCTCCTCCCCCTTCTCACACTGTGAATCTGTGGGCAGTGTAAGCAGCTGTTCAAGGGGTATGATCTGAACAGGCCTCCTGATCAAATCTATCCCCTCTACTTGTTTGTCATAGTCTCTGGCATTCTCACCATTAGTAAGAAGGAAGGAAACAAGGATTTGTTGAGTATCTATTATGTGCCAGGCACTGGGTAAGTGTTTTACAATATTTTCTGTGTTCATCACAACAAACTGAGAAGAAGGTGCTATTATTATCCCCATTTTACAGTTGAGGAAGCTGAGGGAAATTATCAATTTGCTGAAAGTCACACAGCTAAAGAGGATTTGAACTCAGGACTCCCTGACTCTAGGTCCAGAGCTTCATCCACTGTACCACCTAGCTATGTATGTAATCATTCCTTCAAGAAGCTGTTGTTAATTAATCATCAATGTTTTTAGCTCCTAGTTTGTGCTAGATGTAATTGCTTATCACGTATTTGTTTATGAGTAACTTTTGTCACCTTGAAAAACCTGAGGAAACAGGGCACCGGAGAAATATTTCTGATAGAGGGGCAGGGTTAATAAAGGTGCAGAGTAAGGAGTGCTGCCAGGTTAACATAAGATTAGAAGAAAAATTCTTTCCTTTCTGGTAATCAACAAATCATCAAAACAGTACAATCTTATATTCTATACCTATCCAAATTTATGTGACTTCAGCCATGTAGTAAAAACAGAAGAGCCATTGCCCCCACATGTATGCATGTGAATGTGCGCATGTGTGTGCATAGTATTATTGGACACAACATGGTAGAAGTTATAATATTAGCTTATTTTATGGCAAGACAGAGAGATATGTGACTTAAAAAATCAAAGTACAGCATGGTATTATCATTTCTATTTTAATAGAATGATGTTACAGTATTATTAAAACCTTGACAATCTAACATGTGTATATATGACACACAAATGTATAGATATGCATATATGTGTATGTGCTTATGTGTGTGTGTGTGTATAAAACTTTAAATATTTTAGTTGTAAGAAATAAGTCCTTATTAGGGAACCAAAAGGCATGGTGACATTAGGAAGGTAATTGCATTCTTGCTGCTCTGTCTCTGTATTTAAATCCCTAGGGTGACTCACAACAGAGTTGTTATGGAACTATATGAATGAAAGCAAATTGGATGTAAGAATTGAAAGGAATCATTGGGCAGTGTAATTTTTGGTGTTAAGGTTTTCCTGAGGAGGCAACTTGCTCTGGTAGGGAGAGATTAGTAGGGAAGAGTCTCATCCTAACCCCAGTTCACCATTGGCTTTGCTTTTTGACTTCCATTCAATTGTCTAACCTCAATTTCTTCATCTGTACCTATTGTATAATTATACTAAATTCATCCCAGCCAGCCTTAGAAAAATGCTGTTAGGATTTGTGACAATTTAAGAAGTGTGTTGAGCTCAGAGTATGATAATGGAAATTATCATTATTAAACAAAGCACAGTATAATACAAATTTATATTCTTTCATTTATTTCATTCAAATGATTCCCCTAAGCACTTTAAAGGCATAATTGGATATACAGAATATTATAAGTATTGTAGCATAGGGGAAAATAATTTTATGCAGTATTTTGTAATTTGCTATGAATAAGGTTAAGATTCTATAGCTAGCCAGCTATAAACATATTGAATATGAAAATAGTATGCATGAAATCTTTGGTTCAGAGATCTGAGAATTAAGACAGTTAACAATGGACCTGAATGCATGAAATAGATTGCTCACATTTAGAAAGTTCATTAACTATTCTGAATTAACTAAACCTGGAAAGATACATGGAGAGAAAATATATAGAATGTTAAAAGATGGTAGTTTAGGTTTGTTGTTGATATTCAGTTGTTTCAGTCATGTCTGACTCTTCATGATCCCAGTTGGGGTTTTCTTGGCAAAGATACTGTAGTAGTTTGCCATTTCCTTCTCCAGCTTATTTTACATATGAGGAACTAAGGCAAACAGGGTTAAGTGACTTGCCCAGGGTCACACAGCTGATAAGTGTCTGTGGTCAGATTTGAACTCAGGAAAATGAGCCTTACTTCAGGCCCAGTGTTCAATCCAGTGTGCCAAGTTGAGGATTCCATAACTGATAAGTAGCAAAATTAGAGAACTCCAGTTTTCATACTTAAAATTAAATATACTTTCTACAATTGTATTCTCTATTAAAATTTTTTTAATTCAGATTCTTTGGAGTACATTTTGCAAGGGTAGGGTTTGTAGCAATGAAAATGTCTTGTATCTTATTAACCCCTTCCCCACCAAAAAGTGACTGAGGGAATATCAACAACTTATATCCTCACTTTCACTTTTAGATATAATTTTATGAAAATAATATACCCACACATGGAAGGTATCCTTGATAATGTTAGGGAACAGGTAGGTTTTGTAAAGGATCACAACAAATCACATCTTTATCATCACACAATTGGCTAAAACTTATACAGAATACAGGCTCTCAGTGAATAGGATGGACAGGCAAGAATAAGTTGCAACCATCCATGTTGCCTTGTTGGAGGGAATATTCACTCTGTGAAGGAAATCATAGATCCATGGGAATATTTGAGCTTGTCTAATTCTCTATAGGGCTAGGAGCCATAATGAGAAATTCCTGGGCGTTAGGGAAGTTCTGTTGAGAAACATGGAGTGGAGCAGAGAACACTTCATTCTAGATACAAATATACTGAAAGCTGGGATGGCCTATTCTCCAGAAAACTTGAACCATGTCTCTTCAACAAGCTAACAGTTCCCATCCTTGCAACCCTCAGAAAGAAGAGGGAGAAGGTCAGGGAGTGAAGTAAAGTGGGCTTCAGGAGTTTGGTCCCTGAGGTACAGAACCATAGCGGTAATTTCGAATGCCTACACTGAAGTTCTGACTTTAGAAATCCTGATCCTTCCTTCCTGTTGGTCCTGAGTCATCAGACTATGTCCCTAATTCAATGATATAATATGAGAAACATTTTACAATTATTTTTTATAAATACCACTTAACTCACCTTGTTATTTAGGAGAACTATCACTGATTTTTGTTAGCTTCTGTTATGATTTTTCAACTTATCACCACTTGACTTATGTTTCATTTAACTAAATCTCCAGAGTGCTGCTTTCTAACTGATTTGTAATCAAAAGCTTTTACTTGGAGAGAACAAAGTAAAAGCTACAAGACCCATACTAATTAGCAGGAGTCCCTACCCCTACTTAGATGAACTGGGTCTTTTTGGCCCCTTTCTCCTAAGAGAAGCTATCTTCTCTGTGATTAAATGAGAAGAATGGAAATGTATCAGTCTTACATTACTTACCTCATAGTACTTCTTTGAGAAAAGTGCTTGTTAAGATAAAGTCCTATGTAAACCATGAGATAATCGTTATATGAACTTGACCCATTTACTATGGCTATTCTTTCCATAGTGGTTTTAAAGTTTGCAAAGCTTTTATTATATATGATCTCTTTTGATCCTAACAGCAGTCCTGTAAAACACAAGAGAAATAATTATTAATCACCAATGATTTGGGGAGATCCAGAGTTCTCCCTTTTTCTCAAGTTCTGATTTTTAAAAGTTCAGTCTCTTGAAAGACATTGTTGATAATGAGATTGGACTAACTTTCTTGTTCAAGACCCTACCCAGGTGGAGTATTGTCTTCTGCTCAAACTTGGGTGGGGTGTCAATTTTTTGAATAGATTGCCCAAAGCTGGGGGTGGTCTGGGTATAGAGATAGTCTCTCTATCCAAGGGTAACAATGATGTCACTCTCAGCCCCTCATTGTAACAGTCTTTCTTCCATTAACTGTTAACCTATCAGAGTTGCCACTCCTCTTCCACAAGAACATAGCTCTGAGTTTACTGTCATGATTATCTTTGGTCTAAGACAGATAGCCAAATGAGTATCCTTTTATTAATAAACATGCTGGCCTTATTAGTAAAATGATGAAATTACTCAGAAATTATGTCTCTCAGACCCTTTAATCACCACAGATAGATAATACTGGTAATAACCTCATTTGCACAAGTCTTGGAGACACAGAGAAGATAAGGGATTTGCTCAACATCACAGAACTAGTCAGTTTCAGAGGTGAGATTAATACATTCTGGTATGTCCAGTTCGCTCCTCTGGCTACCATAATAGCCAGATGATGATGCCACATTCATTACTATTATTTAAAAGGTTGGAGAAGTTAGATAGAGGCTGGAAATGTATTTTATCACTTCATGAAGGTTAAAAAGAATAGCCAAGTTTAAAAAAGTTACTTCATCGTACTATTTGCATATCTAGAAAGAGTATTTAAGTAAATACTACCCAGTTAAGAGTCATGTTTAAAATTTATCCATTGCTAAGTGATTTAGAGCTACACTATAAAAATATTCCTTTTCAAAATATTCCTTTTCAAAAATAACCTGGTTATAGTCTGAGAATGGGTCTAACATTAGGCATATTTAATAAATATGCCAAAAGATAATACAGTATGTATTAGACAAGCAACCATTTTTTTTTGTAGAAGTGATATATTTTCTTGAATAGTTCATAACTTTTGAAGGTAGTTTTGTCTTTCATATTGTATATTATTCACTTAGAGTAGATACAATTAACTCCTAATGTTTCAGTGCCACAATGAATATCTTGAAGGACTGTAAATTTACTGTTGCCTAAATATGTGTTAGTTACAATTGAAACAGTATTTTCTTCAATTTACACAAATATGATACCATCAGAAGTTTATAGGGGACATTCCACCTTGATAGTTTGCCATCAGCAGCATTTAGTGCTAGAGAATATTTAATCCTTTTGAGTGACCCTAATCATGTAATACTTTCCTACAGAGATAATTTATTCTCCATCCTAGTTAATGACTATTTCATGCCCTTAAGCATATTTTTTGGTTACAGTAATAGCATATGTTATCCTTATTCCCATAAATAACTAATCCATTTTTGAAAATTATTAAGCCGTTCTCCTCAGTAATAATTCATGACAGTAAATTCTCTTCTTTAATTATTGTTGGAAAGACTAGTTTGAATTTAAGAGAAAGAGATTTGAGTTTAGAGCTTTATAATGCCAAGGCTACTTTATTATTGAACGACTGTGTGATCTTTGGAAAACTTAGAATCTCATTTTCTCCTCTGGTAGTTGAAGCTGAACATTAAAGTCGTTTTACCTGTTTGGGAAGCTAGCTTAGACCCAGATAAGTCTTCAGGGAATGTGAAGAACATGATGGCCACATGGTGTAATGATTAGCTGTCTGGACTTTAAATCTGAGTTTCAATCCTGGTGGGAACTTTAGGGAGCTAGGTGGTTAGGAGATAGAGCAGTGGACTTGGAGTCAGGAAGATTTTAGTTTAAATCCTGCCTCATGTACATACGTAGCTGTGTGACTCTTGCCAACCTTTCTTAGCTTCAGTTTTCTCATCTGTAAAGTGGAGATGATGATAGTACCTACCTCACAGACTTGTGAGAATCAGGTGAGATAACATGTAAACCTTAAAGTGCTATTTAAATATTAGTTATTATTATCACCATCTTCTTCCTCCTTCTCTTCCTCATGATCATTATCACCATCATGTATTGACAATGCCTTTTTGCTTGTTGTTAATATAATTTTGCTTCTTAATGGGAAGATCTTCCCCACGCATTGATGGGCCTGTCCGTTAAGAGGAGTTTGATTAGGGAAGATTTGTAGGAAGGCCCGCAGCTTTTGTTAATTTTGTAATGAGGCACTGGGTCAGGAGGCGTTGTGCCCTCTGGCTCAGAAAAGAGTATAAATACTCTGAGGTACAGGTTTTACCTTGGGGCTTAGTTTTAGAAGTAGGTTTGTGTGCCAGATGAGACTCTGGGAAGCTGCTAAGCACCTCCCTCACCTCCCCCCTTCACTTCTCCCCCTCCCCATTTTTCTCTATTGGCAAATGATATATGTACTTGATTAATAGAGACTCCTCAAAAGTTGCCTTTCCTTTCATGAATGCAGATCTAAGAACCTGTGATACCCCCTGTGTATGTTGGGGTGCTTACTGTTACCCACTGCCACCCCCCCCCCTTCCATTCTCCATCTCCTCCCTGGGATGCCAACCTCTGTGAAGCTATATGGTGCTCCCAACCTGATAATATTTTGACAGTGTTTGGCATTACTCTGTCTGTGAAAAGAAATCATTTCTAAGAAAGCTGTGAAGTATATTGCTAATTCAGTCAAGATTAATTCATTGTCATCTTAGATTTGAAGAATCATGAACACAATTGTGGGAGGAGGGGAAGCAAATATCCTGACTTTGCCAGCATCATCCTTTGGGTTGAGGTGACTTGGGATCCCCATCTAAAGAGATCATACTCAAGTGCTGATTTTCTTTTGAACTTTGTGTGTCTATTTCTCAGAACCAAATTAGGAGATAAAGAATATTTCTTCAGTGGAAGAAAAAAAAGTCAATCCCTGGTGGTGGAAGCAGTGGGGGGGAGGGTTTACATGGCATGAGATCATTCTTTTAATAGCAGGGAGGGAGTAGCATGGGCATAATTGCTTTGATTGCAATTGAGATGATATTTGAGCATCTGTGACGGAAGCTGAACAGTCCTAGTTTGGAAAGGGTTCATGCCATTCTGGATTTACAAAGCACAAACAACCCACGTATATTGAGAGATAACAGTGATGAAGTTTCCATTTTTGCTGTGTTTATTCAGTTATTTTCAGTCATGTTGGATGCTTCATGACTCCATTTTTTTTTAGCAAAGATCTGAGAGTAGTTTGTCATTTCGTTCCCCAGATGAGGAAACTGAGGAAAGTTGGGTTAAGTGACTTGCCCAGAGTCACACAGCTAGTAAGTGTCTGAGGTCAGGTTTGATCTCAGGAAAATGACTCCAGTCCCAGTCCACTGTGCTATCTAGATGCCTTTAGCTATGTCTACCCTTGTTAGTAACAAGATAAAGAAGGAAAGTTCTCCAGAATAACAAGAATTGCAATGAGCCTTCACTCAGCAAAAAGCAGATCCTTTCCCTGCATGTTGCTATTATGTTGGTTCCATAAATTGTTTTCATTCATAGTCCATCCCTTTGGCACAGATGAATTTATATATTAAATAGATGGAAGATACTAACACCATGAATGTATATTCAAGTGAATGCAAAGAAAGCATTAATGTAGCATTAAACTTCTCTCTTTCTTTTCTCCCCATCTCTCTGTCTTTTCTCACTTTGTCTCTATCTATCTCTCCCTCTCCACTTCCTCTTCAAAAATAGAGGGAGTCTACTCCCCTACACTGATTACCATGCCTTAAACAAAACAGCTATTTGCCTTGGTTATCTGCTTTCGTCAATCTCAGATATTTTGGTTGGAGTTCAAGAATAGTATGGATAGAGCATGTGCTAGAAGACCTGTATTTGACTCCTGCTTTAGACTCTATCTTAGGACAGTTACTTAAATTGCCTCTGTTTCTTCATCTGTAAAATGGGAAATAATATTTCCTACCTCAGAGAATTATTGTGATGATGTAATAAGATAATATATGTAAAGCACGTTACAGATTTAAAATCATTATATAAATGTTAGCTATTAAGAAACATATCTATGCATATTGTTCTGAATTTATAGAGTTCTTATAACTTTTTTAGACCTAGTGACAGGGATAAGTGGAAAATATAGCCTGCTGGATAGTTTGGACATTATGAGTGCAGTAAATTGTGCTATAATGGTTGTTTTGAAAACTCAAATTTGTTCCAAAGTGATTGACACATTAAGGAACAATTCGAGTATAATGTTAATTTTTTATGTTTTCTTATTCAAAATTTCATTGGAGAAAAAAATGAGAGAATGCAGAAAACTGCACAACTTCATAATAACTCACACGTTGCAACGTTCCTAATGGCCACTTCCATAAATTTTCAGTTTTTTTCCAGGTAAAGTGCAATATTTATTGTACATCTTCTGGTACAATAGGAACTGTGGGTAGAGGTGGGCTCGTCTGACCGTCCTCACTTCCTCACCTTCTACCAAGGCTGAGGCCCCCATACTAGAACTTTTGCTCACCAAGCCCCTAGCCACTCAACTTTATCATGCTGACCAAAGTGGGAACCTGTGTGCAGGCTATGCAACGGGCCATGGCAGGGGACACCACCACCATAACTCTTTGTTACTGTATTTATTTCTTAACCATTCAACATGCATATAAATGTGCTACCATTTTGATTTAGCTCCTGTATTTTTCATGTCTCTGATGAAATTGTGCCTCTAACTCCATTTCCCCCATCAGCTTTGTGGTTTTAACTTTGAGATTTTTGCCTAGCATGGTGATTTTTAGCAATTCATATTTAGAGTTGTAACACAGCTGACTGCACCTGTTCGTGATCTTTGGGTTAACCAATGTATTTGCCACTTCCCAACAAAGTGAGGTTCTGGTAGACCTTCTTGCCCAGTACCTTGTGTCTTGTTTAAATAATATCCTAGTCATTTCTCAGAATGAACAGGAACATGTCACAGTTTCAAGAAGTACTCAGCTAGTTCTTTAGCCACAATTTATGTTGCAAGATTGAGAAGTGTATTTTTCACTTGGATCAGGTAATCTTGTTGGTCTTTGTATTTGAATTGGAATGGCTACAAATGGAAACAAAACACACGCAACTGCTGGCAGGAATCAAAGACTTGGAGTGATTCCTAATGTCAGAAAGAGAGGCAGTAGTTTAGTGGATAGACTTGAAGTCAGAAAGACTAGTTTAAATCCTGTCTGATATTAGTTGTATGGTGATGGACGAGTCATTTAATTTTATTGAGCCTCAGTTTCCCCATCTGTAAATTGGGATAATGGGATCATCTGTGTAAAGCATTTTACAAATTTTAATATGTGATATAATTGTTCATTATTATTATATACAGTTCATTGCAGGGTACCTGAAGCTGATGGAGCTTTATCTGTTTAATAAGGAAGTGTATTGTTGAACTGAAAGGTGACTTTCTTTTTTTTACCTTGAAGAGGCTTTTTGTCACTTTGTCCTTGTTGTGACATTTGAAACCAAGTTGCCCTTTCTTTGAGGAAGTAGAGGCCTCTGAAAGGGTGTGGGAGTGTGGAGTAGAGAGGGAAGCAGATTATAATCCAAGGCTGCACATTTCCTGGTAGCATAGAAACCACGCCAGTTACCTTGACAGGAAAGGAAGTATTCTAGGAGGCCTAATAGCCATCACAGAGTTAACTACTAGCTGTTAAAGCCTGCCCTGGATACCTGGCATAGCAATAAGAATAAATAACAATACTGTCACTAATGTAATACGTTAAAGTTTGAAAAGCTCTTTACATACATTATCAAAGCTACCCTCTGGGTTGGGTACCATCGGTATTACTTTTCTCCTTTTGCTGATGAATTAACTGAGGCTCAGACAGATTAAATGATGGCCTATGGCCATTATTTGGAATGAATGAGACGTTCCGTTATGGTCCTAAATAAATGGCCACAAAATTTTAGTCTATTTTATGGAAGCCTAGCTTTTTACATGGCTGCCATATCTATTGAGTTTTCCAGGACTGAAAAATGCCTTAATGGACCCTGATTGAGGATGGCCTGGTTGAAGTTATAGTGAGACCCTTTTATACTGCATAGCAGTAATTCAATTGAACAAATATCATTTAAACCTCTGTTATGTGCAAATCACTGTGCTTTGTGATAGGATGATGCTGCAGAAGGTAGAAGACATCTTCTGTGATTCTTGTTAGGCAGATATTTAGGAAAGGGGAAAGCAAGAAACTTAATCTACCAATACTGTTAATGAACAGATTGGGCAGAGGATTACTATTAATTCAGGGGTGAGACTGGGATCACCACTGCATTGATACATCAGTGGAGAATAAATGGAGAATAAAAGTTAAAAAAATTTAACTCTTTGGCCAAACCTATGCAAGTAATGACATCCAGTTGACTGTTAAAATACATCATCTAAAGGGAAACTATCATCCTTGTGGTAATAAATCATCTTTTTAGACTTTGCTACTTGATTCTATGTTCCAAAATGATGTTTCCTTCACAGGCAGCATATTTTCTGAAGAAGATCTGTCATCTGCGTGGCTTCTAGCACAGGTTGTCTCACAAGGGGACTGTAGTTTACAGCCAAATTTTGGAAAGGGATTAAAAAGATGTTTAGAATTCAGCTATTGCTCTCCATGACCTCTCACCCACAAGCAAATAGACAAACAGATGCGGATCAAGAGATCAAACAGTTTCTGTGTTGCAATGCATAATGTCTCTGGCAGGACTATGTTTGGTTCCTTCTAGTGACAGAATTTATTAAAAATATTATTATACACTCTGATTCTGGATAGTCACCTTTTCATGATTCTCTCCTCTAACTTACCTATTGGATAAACCCAAGATTCAACAAATGACAGCACTGAAAAATTTGGAAAAACACCTGAAGATACTATCAAATTATGATGGGAGTATGCAAAGTAATGGTGGGAGTAAGTTGAGGAGGAGGAGCAAGAAAGAATAAAGTTTCCTTTATTAGAACTTGAAAACCAAATCTGGTTAGATCATACATACTTCCCTGTATATAGGCACTGTGGCTTTAGATAATGTTTTAAGCAGTTCATGATCTGGTGATTGAAACTTGTGACTTATGAGTTAGAAGAGCCTCAACCTGGAAGGCTGCTCATACTTCATATCTCAATGAAGAATGTTTCCTAAAATTTCCATAGCAACAACAATAATAACTAACATTTATACATACTTTGGGGCTTGGAAAGCACTTTTATCATGTAATTTGATTCCCACAACAGCCCTGTAAAAAGTAAATGATATTCTTTTTTCCTAGGAAACCGAAGCTAAGAAAGGTTAAGTGACTTGTCTAAAGGCTTACAACTAGAAGGGTCTGAGACCAGACTTAAACTAGGGTCTTTCTGACGCCAAGCTGAACATTCAGTCCACTAGAGTGGGTTGCCTCCCAATCACAAGAAGAATTCTCTCATGAAGATAGGATCCTGAGAGGAATATGAAATGCAGTATATTTTGGATTGGAGATAAAAATCAGAGCACTGATACTTCTTGAGAGGTTGTAAATGACATATGTTTGAAAAACTCTATACCTTCTTTTATTTCCATCAGAAATGTTGCCGGAACCTTGTGCATATATATATATATATACATATACATATATATACATACATATATATATATAATTTCATTAAATATCTTAAAGGCAAGTGTTTTTTCCTTTAGGATGTCTTCAGCCGTGAGGACAGTGGGGAAGGAAAAAGAAAAAAGGAGAGCTATTTAATATGGACAATCAAACATATAGACTTTTAGAGAAATTTCTAACCTAATAACAAATATAAAAATCTTATCAAAATGATTTCTACAAATGGAAATTATGATCTTTAACTGTGCCTCTGAAAATATGATATAATGAACATTGCTATAGATAGGATAAAATTGTATTATGGTTTCTGATTCCTCCCTAAATTCATGTGGACTTTTTTTGAAAGAGAGATTTTGAAACATACACACACACATATATACATACATACATACATACACACACAGATATATGTATATATCTGTATCTTTAATTATGTATATGTAAGTATATATGTTTGTGTAGTTTTATATGTATATCATTATAAATGTATATGTGTGTATGTATATATACATGTATACACATACATATGTGTGTGTGTATATCTGTGTCTGTGTATATCAATCTGTCTATATCACTGAATCTATGATGACCATAATTCAGGTCCAGCCTAAGTGTCATGTCAATGAAAGCAAGTTGAATTCCCACCTTGTCCCTATAGGAATGTATTTGAAAGGCTCAAGTATATGAGCTTTTAGATTTAGAGTTGGAAATAATCTTAGAGGATATTTAGGCTAATTTCTTCATTTTCCAGATGAGGAAATTTAAGTCTACATTTTAGCAGTTACATTCATTTTCTGTAGATGAAAAAAAAACTTAATATCAGAACAAGAAATGGTCATTTTTAACTATAATTTTATTTACTTTGTACAAATCTCATTTACTTTTCCTTCATAGAATATCCCTTTTATGTAATCTTTTAATTTTGACTCCCTTTTTTCTCTCATTTCTTGTTCCTCATTATTTTTTTTTGGCTTCTTAAAATCAAAGAGATAAAATCTTAGCAATAATTGACACAACACTTTATAGTTCCCAATATTATAAACCGTAATGAATCAATCAATAAACCAACAAGTGTTTCTTAAGTCACTGCTACGTGTGATACGCTGCGTTCAGTGCTAGGGATACAGATACAATGGATGAAATATAGCTAGTGATTTCTTTTGATTGTGTTTTTATGATAGCAAAACCACCACAAGAAAAGGAAAATAGTGAGTGCACTTGAAATTCCACCCTCCCTCTTGTGCCCCACAGACTTTGCAAAACTTTCTGAATTATTTTGCAACAGAACTTAGAGTTTACCATGTGGCTGCAGTCAGTAGGACTGTCACAAGATCACACTGAACACATGAATCCTCATTGTTTATTTCATTAAAAAAAATTCATTCTTCCCTTCAATACAGTTCCAATTTAATACCTCACTGTGTAGAGAGGACCCTGGGCTCGTGAATGATGTTTCAAAGAAAAACAAACTCTGTCGGGTCTCACTAAAATGAGCAGACTGTAAAAGCATTGGTCTATCATTTTGTGCTGTTTGGAGACTGCTGTTTCTTTAGCTGCTACTGGTGCCAAGTTAATTCTGAGTTTGCTCAATCAATAGGAGGGAACTTCAGTCAATTGAAGTTTCTTGAGGGCAGCGTCAGTCATTTGTCTTTGTGCCTCTACTACCTCGTGCAGTGCCTTGTGCCAGAAGTTACCTAATAATAAATATTTATCAAAATTGAATTGAATGGAAGCCAGAATCAGCCCGTAAGACCCAGGTCTGCAAGTTGTGTAGGCTCTGTGCTTTACCTGAAGCTTCCTTTTTCAATGCAGTCTATCTTTGTGCATGTATCTCTGATAATGATATCTAACATTTATATAGAGCTACCATGTCTGTTGGGCTTTGTTATATTTGTTTTGCCATTTAGGTGGTCAACAGTGTTCCAGGACTGAAAAAATGCATTAATTGAGGATGGCCTGGTTGAAGTTATATTGAGACCCTTATATACGGCATAGCTGTAATTCAATTGAACATATACTTATAAAAGGGGCTCTGGTACTTTGAAAAGTATCTTTAATATTTAAATGAGCTATTATTTGTCAACATGGCTATTTCTTCCACAGAACAGATGGCAGCACCCTACCCCATACACACCAACCATGCCCAATACCTTTTTCGATGATCTTGAGCTAATGTGACCAAAAGATTCCCCACCTTATCACCAATCTGCTCATGAGCTTTTCCCGCTTATGTAGGGTTTTTCTTAAATAACAGTCAATCACCAAGTCCATACTGAAAGGTTTTCACGTTTGAAAGGACCTGACAGAGCCTATACTACACTGACCTAAGTTCTGAGCATCCAGGATCATATCCATACCACCATGAGGTCTTGGAAGAAAAATATAATAGAAGAAATGTGTATTTTTTTTTATCAAACACAAAATTCAGCCATAATCTTTAACCTAAAACTATTCCACCTATTAAAATTACTTAAATATGTTTGTCTTATTAGACTTTAGAAGGAACAATTATTTGGTTAAACCATGTTTTTCAAAACATTTAAAATGGATATTTTCTGCTGTTATATTATCTTTATTTCCAAATACATCCCCCCTTTCTTGCTCAGTGAGCTATTTCTTGTAATAATTTTTAAAAGAAAAATGCATTTCAATAAAATTAGCCAACATATCTACCAAATTAGATAATATAGATAATATCCCATTCCCATAGTACCCTGCTTCTACAAAGGTAGGTATGCCTATGCATTTTCTCATTTCTAGGAGCAGGCTTATATCCCATGTCTCTTAAACAAACTTTTCTTTAAAATTTGCACTTGGGTATCCTTTTTTTTTCATTACATTTCTCTGTAGCAAAAGGTGTCTAGAATCATTCCCTTAATCTTTTTAAAAAAATAGCTATTTCGGCACCTAAATATTTGAAGACATCATTAAAGTTTTTAGTTATGGGGTTCTGGAGAAGAAGATTCTTTTAACTTGTTCACCTCCTCTGTAGTGGTGTTCCCACTCCTCTCCTTTTTTCCTAACAACAACAGGAACAACAGTAAGGGGAAAATATTGTCACAAAAGGCCCACGTGAGAAGGGACTTTGGAAAGGGTGAGAGGGAGGCAATCACTGGTTATCAAGGGAGCACCTTGGTGATGATGGTGTTTATGGACTGCTTATGTTCTCATTAATCTCAGAGTTTGTTTGTTTTTTGTTTTAAACCAGTATTAGAATGGTCACCTCATTTTCTTCATTTCAGCTCTCCTTCCAGTCATTGCCATTCAAGGTCTGATACAGAAACTGAGAAAGTAACCTATTAAGAAAGGTAAAGTATAGGCACAGTAACCATATTTTTTGAACCAAAAATTATCAATATGGTCTGACAAGGATATTCATTTGAAAAATTCTTGTTAAAGGATGATGAAAATCTATATAGTTCCATCACTTCTTAGATATTCATCAGTGTTGATGATATGCTGTGTACTATTTGTACCCATCGTTCACATCTCCATTGTTTTGGGGGTGACTTGCAATTTGATCCTTTGGAAACTGTGATTTTCTATGATTTATAATCATATAATATCACTTTGAGAAATAACATATACACAGACACACAACATATTTCAGATATGAGCTATATGTGAAATAACTCCATAGGGTGTCTATTGTGCTGCCTGTCAGAATCTGGAAAATGGGTATTTTCATCTATTTAGTTTTTCCAGTGTGGATGGCTAGGGATTATTTTGAATATGTTACTATGATAGCAAAACAGCCATTGGGAGGAAAGAGTAGTGAGTGAGCTTGGAACTATATCCACCACCTCTTTCCTGATCCACAAAACTAAATCATTTTGCATGAACTCTTAAAGTTACTCTAAAGCAGTAGCCATTGAGACCTTCACAAGGTCATTCCAAGTACAGGAAAGCACTCTGTCTGTTTCTTTTATCTATTTATTTTTTTAAGGCTATTCATATTTGTCTACTCCACTACAGTTCTATTCTAATGACTCATTGTGGTGGGGAGGTGGCCCTGGGTTCTTGAAAGCTATTCCATTGGAACATAAGCTCTGGCATGTCCTGTCAAGATGAACAGGATACTGATGTGGGCCAGTTTGTATGTCTATTATCTGAATAGCAACCTATCTGAGTTCAGAGAGCTGTTATCAACCAGAAGGCTGGAAACCAGATGTTCAGTTTTTAAATTTATACCTTGTAAGATCTCAAGACCACCATGTCTTAAATTGTGGAGGCATTGTAAGCCATATTGTTTTAGGAATTATCCATATAATCAAATAACGCATTCTTAAAGTGATGGATAAATGTTGCTTTTTCTCTTTTACCTCTTATTTTTTCTTTTCTTTCTCTTTTTCCTTTCTATTATTTTCCTTTTCCTCTTCTCAGCCTGCACATATTCTCTTTGTTATGTTCTTTCCCATGTAATATGATTTTAAAGAAAAATTTCCTAGTAATGGAGATACTCATCATTTCCTGAAATAATTTAAAAAAGAAATACCCAAGGGCAGCAAGAGCTATCTGAATGATAACACTTTTTAAAGGATTAGTTTCAAATATTAAAGATTATCTATAGTGCAACATTCTTCTGCTTGCTGGTTTTTTAAGTTAAAAAATTGTGTTCTTTTTTTGGTTTTCTCATTTTTAAGTTTAAAGTCATTTTGCCTTTGGGATCCAATTTCAATATCAAACCTTTGATATTGAAATTTTCTTTTGTTTGAGGAGTCTTTTGGCATATTTTTCACAGAATAATTTGAATGTGATGTTGCCATTATTGAAAAAAACAGAAGTTGCTGGGAAAGATATAGAAGATCTTTTAACTTTCCCTTTGATACTTTGTTTCTGGGACAGCGATGCCGTGCAGTGCATAGAGCGCCATGTGTGGAGTCAGGAAGATCTGAGTTCAAATCTGGCCTCACACACTTGCTGTGTGTCCCTGGATAAGTCACTTAACCCGGTTTATCTCAGTTTCCTCATCTGTAAAAAGAGTTGGAGAAGGAAATGGCAAATCACTTTAGTATCTCTGCCAAGAAAACCCCATATGGGGTCACAAAGATACTACTGAAAACAACTAAACAACAAAACAAACTTTGTTTTTTCCCTCTTGTAGCTGCCTCCAAATGATTAGGTGCAGCTCATTAGTATAGTACAGGCCTGGTAATTAGACTAAGTATAGACACAAATATCCAACCCCAAACAACCACAAAATGGCAACCCACTTAATATACCAATTTGCATTTACACATTTTAAAAAAAATTATTCTTGTGGACAATAAGAAATCACATAGATTGGCTTCCAAATTAAATTACCAAATACATCATGTCTTGACCACAGGGCCAACTAAATATATCCTTATGTGATGGGAGAAGAACCTCAACGTGTTCTATCAGGTATGCAGCTTTTGCTAAACCTGAGAAACAGAATCATTTAAGAGTCTCTTCTATGAAGAATCTGGGACAATAGAGTAAGCATGGCTGCAAATAATGAGATGTCTGGAGGGATATAACAAAGCACTCAGTTCCTGGGTTTCTGTTCTCTGCAGCTCTACTCATCATCCTAGTAACTTTCTGGACCAAAGTGCCTCTCCCTAGCCAGGACTCCCTTACATGTGTTACATCCTCCTGTAGATTGTTAGCTTCCTGATTGTATGGGGCTATTTTTGCTTTTGTATTTACACTCCTAGCAACTGAAATAGTGCTTGGTACATAGTAAGTGTTTAATAAGTACTTTTAAAATTAATTCCATTCACTCCAGAAAGGGCTGGATGACCAGTAGAGCAGGCAAACATAAACAGAAAAGAAATCCCTATATAACTCAAACTATGAAGCTGCTAGACTATTCTAAATCCATATAAAAGTCAGTCTTTATTATTCTTTTTAATAATTTCCTTGTTCTGGATCTTTTACTCCTTGTATG